>NW_020664436.1:31821940-31832199 GCF_002925995.2 Terrapene triunguis
TGTAGACCAGTGTTATATAGGAGAAACAGTGAAACTGACTATACACAGAGTGCTTTCAAACGCACAGTGAGAGGTTGGTGTAGAACCTAAATAGCTGAACTTTTGGATTACTTCTAGCTGGTTTGCATTTAATGTAATTGAAGGATCTTGTGGAACTCCCTGTCCTATTACAACCGTTTTCTTGATGCTGATAGTGAGAACAAATGCTTGACAGGCACTTGAAAGGCAGTCCGTGAGTTCTTGTAGTAGAACTTCATTGTGGGAGATGAGGGCAGCAGCATCAGTGAATAGAAGTTCCCTGATTAGCACCTGTGGCAGAGCTCCAACCTTGTCCCCGTGGGTCCCACGCTTCCAGGCGGTTTATGCTAGCTTCAGAGGCTCACTGCAACCCTTCACGTAGCCCTTCTCTCTCTAGGGCCAGGGATACAGTCTACTGAGCCCTTTTCATCATAAGCCAGCAAGGAGGTTGGTGAGAGAACTCCCACAGTCTCTGTTGATCCTACGGCCTCGTACCAAAACAGTTTAGCCTCCTGTCCTGACAGGGGTCTGTCTTCCCCTCCCAGGAGGTGTTTCTGTAGTGGTGGGTTGGGGGGAACCCGGGCCCGCCCTCTACTTTGGGTTCCGGCCCAGGGACCCTAATGGTAGCAGCTGTTGGCAGCCAACCTTTCACTGCCAGAGTTGCTGGGCCACTTCCCCACAGCTCTCCTGCTTCTCCCTTCTTCACCCTTACCTTAGGGCTCCCTTACCAATGACTTGAGGGTGTCTTCATTAACCAGCCCTTCAGTCGCACTTCCTCTCCTCTGGCTCCTCGGCTCTCCTCTGCCTGACTGGAGTGAGCCCTTTTATAGTATCAGAGGGGCCTTAATTAGAGTCAGGTGGTCATATTAGCTTAATGGCCTCACCTGACTCTTTGCAGGTTAATTGGAGTCAGGTGTTCTCATTAGCCTGGAGCAGCCCTGCTCTGGTCAGTCAGGGAACAGAAAACTATTAATCCAGTGGCCAGTATATCTGCCTTCTGCTACTCTGCTGTACCCAACTGGCCTGGGTCTATCACACACCTTTTTGCCTATGATCTTTGACTTAAGTTGGGACAGGTTGAAGAATTTCCCATCTGATTTTGTGTGGAAATACACTCCATCTTTCATGTCTTTAAATGCACAGTTCAAGAGTACCAAGAAGAAGATTCCAAAGAGTGTAAGGGCAAGAACACATCCTTGCTTCACTATGCTTTTCATCTCAAAGCTGTCCGAAGTGGACCCGTCAATCTGGACAGTTGCTCTCATGTTGTTGTGGAATGAACATATAAGACCTAACAGGGTTGGCAGGCATCCTATCTTTTCTAGTTTTGCAAATAGACCTGCTCTGCTTACTGTGTGGTTAGGTCCACAAAGGCAATATACAATGTTCAGTTTTGCTCTCTGCACTTTTCTTGGAGTTGTCGCATGTTGCATGTCTATAGTTGTTCTTCCAGCCCTGAATCCGCACTGATTCAGGGTAGACACAATTCGCCAGCTGTTGTTGGTGCACTAAGATGACTTTTGCAAAAGCTTTTCCTGCTACACTTAGTAGCGAGATACCCCTGTAGTTGCAGTGCCCTTTTTGCCTTTATTTTTATACAAAATGATGATGTTTGCATCATACTTTTCTTATAGTACCACACCCTCTTTCCAGCATTTAAGTAGCAGCTGATGAAGATATAGTAAGAGGTTGTCTTTCCCATACTTGAGGATTTCTGCTGGGATGCCATCTTTTCCAGGAACCTTGCCACTTGATAGCAAATCAATGGCCTTGTTTAGCTCTTCTACAGTGGGCTCCACATCTAGCTATGATATGACCCATGGAGTTGGTATTTGGCTCAGTGATTCACTGGTGATGTTTCTTTCTTGTGCGTATAGCTCTGAATAGTGTTCAAGCCAACAAGACAACTGCTTGCTTTCATCTGTAATAGTTTCACCGCTGTGCGATTTGAGATGGGCAACCTTGTTGACTGTGGGACCTAGAGCTTTCTTCAGGCCGTCATACATGACTTGGAGATTTCATGTGTCTGAGGCTGTCTGTATCTCTTCACACAGCTTCATCCAGTAATGATTTGCACAGCATCTGCTTGCTCACTGCACCTCAGTTTTTGCATGTCGAAGTCTCACTTTGCTGTTCTCTGTTGGTTTTTTGTTGTGTTCCAGATAGACTGCTTCATTTTCTTCAAACCAATCCTTTCTTGATGGTCTCTTTTCCCCAAATGTAGTTAAAGCTGTTTCATGGATTGTTCTTAAATCTTCCCAGAATTCCTCTGCCTTCTCTGGTAATGACTTTCCATGCATGCTAAGTTCCAAAGCCTTCACAACTCTTAGCACTTCCTCTGGTTTTTGGTGTTAATAGCATTGATTTTGAGCTTGCTCCTAGGTTTTGCTCTATGTAGTTTCTTGGCTGTAATCTTCATTTTGCTAATAATCAAGGAGTGGTCAGTGTCACACTCAGCGCTGTGGAACGTGCGAGTGTTCTGCACTAAGGGTAGGTCTTTCCTCCTGACGATAACAAGGTCTAATTGGTGCCAGTGGCCTGATCCTGAATGTCACCATGACATTTTGTGGTGATTTTTTCCTCTAAAATATGAATTGGTAATGCACATTTGGTTTTGGGTGCAGAATTCAAAAAGTCGTTCTCATTCATCTTGCCAATGCCAAAATGTCCTAGGCAATCTGGCCATGACTACTTGTCTGCACCAACTCTTGCATTAAAGTCACCAAGGAGGAAAAGTTGCTCAGTTGATTGTATTCTTTTGACAACTTGATGCAGAGTCGTAAAATGTATCCTTCTCCTTGGGGCTAGATTTGAATGTTGGTGCATAGGCACTAATGATGTTCACAGAGCTGATGGTCATCTGAAGTTTAAGTGAGATGATACGCTCTGTCTTCCCAATGGGTGTTTCTAGGAGCTTTACCCACTTGTTTCTCACAGCGAAACCGACACCGTGCAGACGATTTTCTTTGCTACTTTTACCTTGCCAAAAGAAGGTGTAATTGGCCTCTTGGACAGAGCCAGCATTTGCAAGTCTTGTTTCCTGAAGTGCTGCAATGTCAACATTAAGTTTGTACAGCTCACGGTCTATCAAAGCTGACTTCCATATGCTGCTTCTGTATTGTAGGTCGTCATTGTCTGTCAATCCCAGACACCTGGTCCTGACATTCCAGCTTTCAGGCCGGAAAGTTCTTGGTTTCTTATTTTTACTAATAATACCCAGATCGTATACAATGCTCTTTATAAAGCTCTGTGAATTTGTGAATGCAGACCTGCTAACTCTATGAAGTTTCTATGTAGGCTGGAGGTTTTCAGACCCTCCTATGGGTCTTCAGGGGGAAACTCTACTCTATGAGGAATGATTTTTCATCTCCCATTCCCCAGTCTCCTGGGAAAGGACAGCCAAACAGAGCTACTGAACATGCTGAGTGACAACCTGCCTTTTCAAGACATGGAGCAGACAGTTCTTCCTTGCATTTACTCTGCTGCGGAGTTATAAGCACTTATGTGTGGTGAAGTGGCTAGGGAGCAGCTCCTGTTCTGGCTGTCAGTGGTGGCTCCATGTCCCTGGCAGTAGTGGGGAAGGAGAAGGCTCCCAGCAGTGCCCCTTTTCACTGGCCAGGACTTCTGTAGCTTAGGAGGTATATAATTAAATGCTGGGCTGGGGTGTGGAGTGGAAGGGAAGGAAAGATGTGGAAAGGTAGAGAAATTCTAGAGTGGAGTAGAGAATTAAACACTAGGGTACATTGTATGGGGAACTTGAGAACTAACTGCAGGAGTGGGCATTGTGGATTGGAGCTAGAAAATTAAATGCTGGGGTTGAATGAGGAAAGTGTATAATTGATGGGAGACTTGAAAATTAAATGCAGGACTGGGGAATGCTGGCTCCTTATTTATGCAAATTAGAAACAATTATTTTGTTTTTTAAAGACTGTTGGCAGGTATGGGATAATATATACCAAGGCCTGATTTCAACGGGGTATTTGTCTGCACCACTAACCCAACATACAATTTGATTGTGTTTTTCTAAAAGATACGCTGTAGGAATTATTTTGGGGAAGTTCTATGGCCTGTATTATATAGGAGGTCAGACTATGATCACAATGGTCCCTTCCAGCCTTGGAATCTATGAATCTGTGAATATGGTCCAAGATTTAGCTATTTGGAGGAGTAGGAAATCAATAACACTTTGCTGGAAAACCTGTCTGGCAGTTCCAGCACAGCTCTTCTGAAGAAACCAGGGGCCTGACCTCCAGCTCTTCTGGCTCCACTCAGGCTGAACGCTACACCCTTCCCACTCAGCAACAATTGGATTTTGGGGCTCTTCCTATTCCTCTCCTGTAAACCTATTAGGAGAAACGGGCCATTTGTCTTCCAACAAGTATAGTCCTGCCCTGTGCATGCCTCTCTTCCTGGTGATGCTCTGATGGTTCCTTCTCATGAAGTTTCCAGAACAGCAGCTGTAGCCCCTGCCTCCAACCAGGAAGTGAGGCAGAGCCTGTGGAATCAATTTTTTAAAATTTATTTTTAAATTCAAAGGCTGTTTTGTTTTATTTTTCCAATAAAACCAAATTGGGACTTTGATAGGGATGAAGTAAAAAATAGAGAGGCATGTATTTTAATGAAAACTAATTCAGATTGTCTTTGCTGTGCAATGAGACGGAGTAAAGGATGGTAAATGAAGATCATCGAGATTTTGTAATGCAACACAGTGGTATGTAAGTTTAACTAAATGTATGTACTGAATGCAAGTGAGTGAACAGGAACAATATAAGACAATATAAAATAAATTTATGCAATTATACTGCATAGAAAAAGAAAATACTGTAGTTTCAACCAGCAAAAAAGCAGTAAGTAGCTTAGGTTTCTCCAGTTTCTCCCTTTTCTTTTGGAGCCAGACTACGTGCCATCAGGCCCAGACTTGATTGTAAGTGTTATGTCTCCAGTTCACCAGTCATAACTTTTAACTTCACCACATTTATTTTGATTGCGGCAGAATAAAGGCAACAAGAAAATAAATTATAAACCTTGTTAACATCTTCATTCAGCCCCACAATATTCTTAGTTTCAGTCTCTAAACCACTCCAGAATGAACAAGCCAAATCTCAGTTGCTTTGTAACCATGCATACCACTCCTACATATCCCTAACAGTGATTTTTCAAACTGTAGTTTTTATAATAAAATACATATAAAGCTTATCCATTCATATTAATGACATAATGGTATACATAAGTGGTAACAAAACGATAATACTTTTGAGGATATTTCAGCTTTTTGGAATTCAGTGAATCCAATTTGTTTTTAAAGTCTATAGTATGAAGCATATAAATTCAAGAAATACTAAACATATTATTCTGTATCTTTTGTCTATAGTTTTACTGCAAATATGGCATGGTGTACATGTGTAATTACCATCAGACCATCTGTCTTCCCTATTTCACCAATGTCTGTGTTTTGAACCACATTTAAAACAAAGTAAGCAGACAGGTTTGTCTTGCCTGTTCTCAGAACATATTCCAGCTTTTATCTATAATGCAATTAAATATTAAAACAATACAAAATACCAGCCTCCCATAGTTTTTATTAAAAATATTCAAAATTGTCATTACCTTTAACCAAATTTTCATAAATATGTTCTTCACATTTAAAAATGTCAGATTAAGTAAATATCTTTTATGGCATTTGACATGTTTAAGATTAGCATTGGTAGTCGGGATTTAAGGCAAATAAGAAGATTAACAGAATGGAGCTGGGCAGCACATAGCATGTGTTTTACAATTAGCTTGCACTATTAGGGAGAAAGACATCCATGTTTCTATCAGATTCCAACCACGATGAAGTATCAGTGTATATTAATTTACTGTAGTCTTTTAAACAAGAAAACCCATATTTTATTTTAATGTGCTACATTTCTTTTAAGCCTGCCTTAGCTTTTGTAAGTTTATAATATCAAAAAGAAATCTTATTTATGGTCAAAAAGTTTACAGTACTTGTTTTGTAAGGTCTAATGCTGTGATGTGTCTTTTACTAATACCAGTATCCATCAATGTAGCTGTTAAGACATCAGCACTGTTTTCTGGAAAAAATATTATCTCTAAATAAGGAAAGAAAACAAGGAAAGAGCTTTTCCCTTCACTTTTAAAGTAGCTTGGCACAAAAGAATGTGCTACTATATTTTTATCAGAGATAAAGAGCTGAAAGAAGTGAAAAACCTTCCTGATAAAAGAGGTCACTTTATAAAAAACTAAAGCCAGTTCCTCAGCTGTAAATTAGCAAAGCTCCATGAGGGTCTAGCTTAAAATTTGTCTTGTTTGTGAGATTACACAAGTTTATTTAAGTTATCTGAAAATTAGAACAAGAAGATATAATAGTGCTTTTCACACCCTATGTATCACAAGTCCTGTATCTATGTTGTCTCCCTTCTTACTCAATGTGTACATTAGGAGAGTTATTTCCCATCCCATTCCTAATTTCCCATTAAAGTCTATTGGGAGTTTTGGGGAATACAGCAATGCAGGATTGTGTGCTTACTTGGCTAATGAGCTTGTTTGTGTTGGACTATGGCATATAGAGAATGTATTTTTTGTGTCATTAATTATATGCTTTCTTTTAGGACCTGCTCCAAAGGTGATTGAAGTCAATGGGCTTAGGCTCTTAAAACTCACACAGATAGGATAGTCAGTTGTAGTCATCAGTAATTCCAGCATCTTTGAAACAGTGAATAAATTAAGCTTAACATGATTTATTTTTCTTTTAACAACTGTATAACATGTTTTAATAATATAAATGCAATAGGAATCCTTACATCTAGGGAGTCATAACAGAATGATGTAATACTTTTGATTTCTTTTTTTTGGTGTGTAAGTTTTATCATGTACTATAGGAACAATTACACCATTTTCTGTTATGTAAAGCAAGTTCAGTTACAAAGTTTAAGAAGAAAAGAGACTCTTTTGGCAACACAGTCACTTTTACATTTAACAATAAGGTAACCTGTGTTTTTTCTGTGTCCTAATCATGGGAAAGCATATGCAGGGATATTTTACTTCTTACAGCAAAAACAAACACGTGAATCTCATCCAGTTGGAGCCTGTCTTTATCCTGATGAAACTGCTGCCAACACTTGGGTTGATTTGGGGCATTTATTTCCAATAGGTGTTTCAATAGTTATGAGGAAATTATAATAGCATTGCTTCGTATGAATGTTGGACATTCAACACTCTTATTTCTGTACTTTTAAAAACATAATATCCACAAAACATACAAAAATTCTCTTTTTGATAGACAAGTAATTAACTTTTGGGGGGAATTTTAACAAAACAAAACACATCTGTTAGGACTCTGGTAATAAATAAATAAATTTTAAAAATTGACAAAAACACAGCCTTGATTTTGTGATGCTCAAGCTAAGTTTGTGTCAGTACTTTTATTACAAACCTAAGGGATTTATAAATCGGCAATAAAAATTCCATCCAGAGTGAAACTTGCTACTCAGATTCATAGCTCAAGGGGAGCATGTATAATATGGGAGCAAATCTTGGTTTCCTGTATCATAATTATAGTTAGATATTTTACACTTATTTATCACCTTTTATTTCAAAAGATTTTCAAACACTTAAACTACAGTATGTACATGAAACACAGCTAAAATGCAGCTATCTCTGGGGTGGAAGGCAGCAGCCAAACAGTTCACAGTGTATAACAATGGGAGGGAGAAAATTTTGACCAGGATACTAGGATAAATCACTGTTCTTTAAAACTGTGCTGTTGGCAATTTAGGCTGAGTTTTTCAAAACCACCTAGTGGATCTGAATGCCCATGGTGTCTGTGTAGAATAGTGAGTACCTCAGTTTTTAAGGTCATATCTGCAAAAATGATATGAATTTTGAATTTTATGGTACACTAATGTGTCCTGTAAGATAAAAGCATGTCCTTAAATACATAACCATAAAAAGAGACAATTTAATAGCTTGCCTATTGAACTCCATTTTGGAAGACAACCTAACTCATGTTTTATGGCTTTCTTTTGTAGGTTAGTGCCACTAAGTTACCACTTAATGTTGCTATTGAAAATAACGTACAATATATTGCCTAGATAACGTTTGATTCTGCAAGGTGCTGAGCACTCCTGCAACATGTTATGAGCCCTCAACTTCCATTGATATCTATGGGTGAAAAAGCTCTCTATATGAGCTGATTCATTATTGTTATTAACTATATATCTATATCAGTACTTTGCTTCCATTATCATAGTATCCAAGCGCTTGTATAATTTAAAGTGTTTATCATTTTTGTATCTAACACTGATTTCTATACTTTCTGAATATATTGTAGAAATAATCCAGGATAATGAGAAACCCTAGCTCTGCTGTGTTTTAGAATTTCCAGTGTTTAAAGGAGTATTAATTGTTTTACAACATATAGTCAGAAAGTGCTTCATATAGAATTCGCTATGGGAATGTTATTGCTTGTGTTGTTGTTAGCTAGTGTAGGAGTATGTTATTGTTGTTGTAAAGGACGTAATAATAGTAATACCTTTCATGTCCATGCTCATCATGCATTGTCATTACATCCAATCAAAACCCCTAAGGTTGAAGCATCTGATGTAGAATCTGAATTCTGAGATTTAATGCAAATAGAGATTTGAAAATGTTTGTTGTACTAGTAGTACAAAAGGGGGGGGGGTTGTGGAAGCAGAGAATGAACTGACAGGAAGGGGATGCAATGCATGACAGTTCGTTAGCAAGAGTTAGGCTAACTGTAACCCTAATAACGCGAGATTTGTAGAAGCGAGGAATGTGTGAGGCGAGTGGGAAAGAACTGTGTGAGAAGTTGTTGCGACCTTGTGTAAAGATAATGTGTAGATAATATGGAATGTAGACTAAGAGTCTACATTAGTGAGCAAAACAAGATATCAGAATGACCTATATATAAACAAAATGCAGCTGTTGCTCATTGTTGTCTGTAACAAAAGGTATAAATGCTTGCTGTAATTGTTTACCTGTTGAGAGACCTGTTTAGCTCTCTCCCTCTATGCAATTGATAGAGAGAAAATAAAGTATCTGATTTGCTGTACCCAAACAAAAAGTGAGAACTCTGTTATTCTCCGCACCACATACTATTTAACTCATTCCTTTATCATATATCTTTGCATATTCTAACATAATAAAACAGTTTATTTTAGTTTAATATTTTACATAGACTCATGTTTGGAATAAAAAAAAATCTGATAATTTGCATATGGATCTATAGGGTTAGAGTAGTGTTTTCATAAAAGCGTCATTATAATATATTTTTAGTGTTATTGCTGACTTTAAAAATTCTTCTATTATATTGATAAGTGCATCAAAGGGAAACTGTATAACATAGTATTTATGGAAGTGCATCAAAACAGCGTTACATTATAAGAGGCATTATCATATTTCTATTTAGAGAGAAATAGCATATTTTGTACCCTAGAGATACTGAATTAATAGAAGATAGTTACCAAGAGACTAGTTGTTCCCCCAGTATGCCTGATAACAGCAGTTTCATCACATACCCAGTGCACAGCATCAATTAAAAAAGCAAATAGGATGTTTGGATGCATTAAAAAAAGGAATAAAGCATAAAGTGTTATAAAGACTTATTGAACAATGGCATGCCTTTCTTGAGAATGCATTGTCCAATTTTACTCACTTCATGTTAAATAAAAGAGTCTGAGTTTGAAATAGTCCAGAGAAGGCAATAAAGATGGTTAGAGAAACGCTGAGACTTTACACTGTCTCATATTACAAGAATCCAGGAGAATTCATGATGAAGTTAGTGGCTGGCAAATTTGTAACAAATCAAAGGAAACACTATTTAAAACAGTGTATAGTAAACCTGTGGAATTCCTTTACACAGAAGGGGGGAGGGGGCTATGGAGTCAGCCACTGAAGCAACATTTTAAAAGAGGTGGATAATTTATGATCATTAATAAAATTTGAGGTAATGTAAGTTAAGGGCAAACCAATCTCGTATTTTAGGCTGTAAACTGATGGCCTGCAGGTGTTGGAAGGATTTTTCCTTACATGTACAACATTGTACAATTAGCTAGGTGGATTATGGATTCTCTTTGCCTTTCTCTGTGATATATTTATTATGAAAGACTATATAAAATAAATATTTTTTATTTGAAGACACTTTTATTTACTAAGGAATACAACATATATAATCAGTTACAGAACAGATACCTGATTCAGATATTAACAGATATTACAAG
>NW_020664436.1:31832209-31883861 GCF_002925995.2 Terrapene triunguis
CAGTTACAGAACAGATACCTGATTCAGATATTAACAGATATTACAAGTTTAATGGACAATCTCATTAAACTGTATCTCCAAGTCTTTGAAGCCTTTCTACTGTAATACTTATTGTGTGCTAAGAAGATGTTTGCACATTTTTTAATCTTCTAAATTAAAAGGGGAAAAGTCTGAAGTTATTAAATAACTTTCCATGAAAAATGTGAAGATGTCACACGTGGATTTGATTGTCTATTGCCTTGTAGCTTGTGTTGTCATTTACATTTGTGCAAAGTGGGTGTAACGTGCTTCTATTATGGTTTTATAGTGTATTGTATCCTCTTTGTGAAAGTGTAAATGACATAAAGTGCAACAAAGTGGAGGATTAGGCCCACAGTTTTTTGGTTTGCAATGACCTTCTGCATCCAACTACTGTCTCTCATTCTGTTCCAATGCAGAGCTTCTGCCTAGAATCTTCCTTAGCTTCTTCTGCCTGGTTTCCTGCTACAAATGGAAAGAAACAGTACATATAACCTCACATTTCATCCAAACCTATGTGCTCTGTATAAACAATCTTTAAGAAGATTTAATATTTAACAACATATTATAGATATAGATGGTCAGTAAACATTTTGTTTATATTTGCATGCCCATGGTCTCCGTTTCAAAAAACTATCTGGAACAACATGCCTCAGTCCTTTCTGTGTAACTGGACTAACATCCCATTGAGACCATAGCTGCTGGCTGAAATAGACCTGTAGACCTGGAAATACCATACTGTGGTGGTCAGTAAACTCTTTAGAGCCTCAGAAGTCTTTGTCCTAGATCTATACTAAGATTCATAAAGAGCTTGGTGTATTGAGGATAGGTTAGTATGATTTTTCTCAAAACTTTTATCTTACCAAGGAACATATGACTGAGACATATTTAGGAAGTTAGTTCAGCTGTAGCTTTGACATTTTGTAGATCTCCTCTCATTCCCTTTAGTCTCATGCTATAAGAATAATAGTTGGGCTTGTAACAGAATATGTTTCCCTATTTAATTTTAGTTGAACAATCTCAATTGCTTTCAGAATTTATTTTAACCTTATGTTCTTCCTTAGACTTCCCATAAACTAGATGGGCAACCATATAGATTTTCACTCTCCAGGCCTTGCAGAATATCACTCATTTTCATTAGGAAAATTTCTTGGGCACTTGTGATTCTGAACGGAGGCAATGAAAGCAGTGTCTTCTTCTTTGAGTAGTGTCCCTATGGGTGCTCGATTGTAGGTGTATCTGTGTCCCTGAGACTCAGATCGGAGATTTTAGGTAGCGGTGTCCATTCGGCCCTCTCATGTGCTCTCCCTGTCCCGTGCTCTGCCTCAAGGCTATCTAACACTGTGCAGGTGAACCGTTCCCAGTTCCTTCTCAACCACCTTTGTCCTGAGACGGAGCCATAGCAGAGTCCGATTTTACAATTACTTATCTATTTTTGACCTTTGTTCCTAGTTAATAGTATAGTTCATAGAAGTTTCATTAGGTTAATAATCTCCTTTACTTTTCATAAAAGAAATTCTCTTTTTCTTTAATTTTATTTTCTGGAATAGCTATGTCCCTGTCTTTAGTTAGCTCTTCTTCATCTTTTCCCTTTTGGGAAATGAAACCTGCAAAGTGTATGCCTGGCTCCCCCAGGTTTAAATGCTGTCTTGTCTGCAGAGAAGCTATCCCATTCAGTGATGGCCATTCACGCTGCATTCGCTGTCTCAGAGTGTCTCAAGTACCACAAAAGTGCACTTTTTGACTGAAACTAAAATCAAGGGCAAGAAAACCTGAAGCTCAGATTTCTCACGATGGAAAGTTCACTTAGACCAGCCTACAACCTGGGACCCACCCTATACAGTGGTACCGGATGAGATGTCGATCCTATCAATGACCTCAGCTCAACACAACACTCTCCAGTGACTTCAAAGAGGAAATCTGGTGATTCCTCTCAAAGAAGTGGGCTACAAGTCCCTAGAATAGAGAATTGACCGGGAAAAAGAGATCCTTGACTAGGCCGACCGCCTCAGTACCAACTGACCTGAGGCTGGGTGCCTATGAGGCTGTAGGCTCCTCAGATACCTGTACCATCAGTAAGCCTAAAGACCGTAAGGGCATAGGCTCAGGAAGATCGGTACCATCGGGAGAAAGGAGTGGTAGAGAACAAAGTAGCTTCACGAACGTGGCGCTGATGGCGTCAATGAGGGCCTCAGTACTGAGTAGTTTGGCCCCACAAAAGCCCTAACTGACATCTATTGGCCATTCGTCGGAGCGAAGAAGCCTGCAAGGGCCATTGACTCCTTCTACTTCAACTGCTCCCACAGAGCCTGCCTCAATGGTATCAACTGTTACCACAATACCGTAAGAATTACGTTTCTCCAAAACTTGCTAGTCTCAGAGACACTGGAATCACCCGTACTCAGTACTTTCACAATTGTGGTACCGAGTACATCTTGGTTCCCTGACATTCCTGCAGTACCAAGACAGTCACCATCAGTGTCTTTGACTGCTCCATTTCTATTAAGTGATGAGAAAGAGAAGGATGAGGATGACATATACTCAGTCTCGGTGGAAGGCTCCCCAATACAATACCAAGGGACCAGTCACCCGGAAACAGTCTCAGAGCTGGCATACCACCATGAGAGTTAAGGCCCATCCAGTTTGTAAGGCCCACCCTTGGGTGCCCCCACTCATGCCCTTTGCACAATCTCAGTGGCCGTACTGAGACCCATGGGCAACCTACCAGTTCTTCAGGATCTCGAGCATTGCCCATCGGGATAGAGGAAGATGATCTCCCTGAGCTTCCCTATCTAGACCTCCTGATCCTCAAGAGGAGACTTTTGAGGAACAGGAAGCAAGAATGGACAAGGAGATTACTTCAACAATGAACATCTCTTCATCCTCTCCTGACAAAGCCGTTATGAGTCCCCCACCTACCATGGCAGAAGATTTCAAACAATTTCAAGATCTTACTAAGAGAGTAGCAGACTTGCTACAAATTCCCCTTAAAGAAGCAAAGGAGTCACAACACAAGCTGCTCGACATCTTACATACTTTGTCATCAGCTCATATTGTACTCCCTGTCAACGAGGCCCTGCTAGACCCAGAAAAAAACATCTGGTATATACCAGCAATAATGCCTCCCACATGAAAAAGAGCAGATAAAAAATATTATGTTCCCTCTAAGGACATGGACTTTTTATTTTCTCATCCATCCCCAAAGTCCCTTGTTGTAGACACTGTAAATGAATGTGGTAGACAGCACCATGCTAAATCAACACCTTACGACAAGGACTGGAAATGACTGGCCTTATCCTATACATTTTCAAAGGACTGTACAGACACTGTGGATTTCAAATATATGTTTGAAATCCATAAAATATTCCCTGTTAGATAACAATTTGGACATAAGATAAAATATGAGCATAAACTGTTTTACAGTATACCCTTCAGATTCTAGCCATTCATAGGATGTAGCATCATAACATGATTTACAGCAATATGCCAAAAATAACTTGTCATGTCAGAATACCACCAGTAATTATTTCCAAAATAAGACCCTTTTGAAAACAGTTCTCGATACTTAAAAAGTAGGTATTTTATGTATATGCCATTGCATATCTAGTTTGAAAACTTTATAGTTAGCAAGAAGTATTGAATTAATGTAATAAACCTTACTGGTGTTTCATGAAGCTCAGGCTCATATTTTGCAAGAGCCTCATATCTATTGTTTTTAATCATCTCCTTCAGACATAATGATCCTCTTGCACTCTCATATCAAACAGACTGTTAATTGGTTGGAATAAAGCAAAGAACCACCATTGACATATCTTAGGCCTAATTCACCATTGTGTTATTCCACTTTTACGCCAGTGCAAATGCTCTGAAATCAATAGAATTACATAGACATAAAAATTAGAGTAACGCTGTGGTGAATCAAACCCTTTGACATACAGAAAAAGAGGAGACCGAGGAGAAGTACTGTTGTTGTTAATTATTTTCTGAGCACTTTTTTTGTACTTGGCACGTTACAGATAAACAGGGAGACACGGTCACTACTCTAAGGAGTTTAATTCAGGTCATTACTGTAATTTTTCAAAATTTGATCTAAATTAGACTCAGACAATACAGTTGAATTACATATAATACACTGAGTGATGGTTCAGTCTTGTAGATATCTTGGTTGGCATTTTTTAAATCTACTGAATCTCAGGTTTATTGTCACAGAAAATCTTTTCAGGAGTGGTATATGAAGAGGTGGAGGCTATTTGGCACCGAAGGAGAGGGAGAGAGTTTTAAGTATAAGGGGTGGCAGGGAAGAAAGCACAAATAAGTGTGTAGCAGGACAGCACAAAGGAGGAATATAGAAGAAATTGGGGAAGAGGAGAGACGGAGGAAGAAAGGGCTGGGATGGAATGACAGCAGAAAAGTAGCAGGGGCAGAGTTGTGCAGGGCCTTGATGTTGAGGATAAAAAGCTTGAATTTGAATATAAATCCAAATTTCAATTACTGATACTTGTATAATTTATTTCCTTTCCTAATTATCAAGGACATTCTCTCTCTTTTTTTTTTAAACAAACCATTTAATTGTTTTTCAGTTAGAAAAAGTTACGCAACTGATTAATCATTAAAAGAATGTTAAAAATTCAGCCCTCAAAAGTCAGGCAATATGGCTGCTGGCTAAACTTCCTCCTAAGTTTAAAAATTGCCCAAATCCTGCATGTCCACTATTGGGCTGCATATGAACTGCTAGTCAAAATAGAAATTTTAAGTTGAAAATTCTTATTATTTGTACTGTACTAGTTCCTAGAGGCGTCACTGAAATTGGTGCCCCATTTTGCTAGGTGTTGTACAAACTCATAGTAGAAAATAGTCTGTGCTCTGAAGAGTTTACAGTCTAAATAGAGAAGACAAAGGGTACGAAGAGGGCACAAAGAGATGGAGAGATTGGTCTAAGGCAGGGGTTCCCAAACTTGGTTCGCGGCTTGTTCAGGGTAAGCCCCTGGCGGGCCACGAGACGCTTACCCTGAACAAGCCACAAACCAAGTTTGGGAATCCCTGGTCTAAGGTCACACAGAAAGTCAGCGGCAGAGCTAGAAACAGAACCAAGTCTCCTGACTGTAGTACAGTGCCCTATTCACTAGACCAGGGGTCAGCCACCGTTCAGAAGTGGTGTGCCGAGTCTTAATTTATTCACTCTAATTGAAGGTTTCGTGTGCCAGTAATACAATTTAACATTTTTAGAAGGTCTCTTTCTATAAGTCTATAATATATAACTAAACTATTGTATGTAAAGTAAATAAGGTTTTTAAAATGTTTAAGAAGCTTCCTTTAAAATTAAATTAAAATGCAGAGCCCCCCAGACCGGTGGCCAGGACCCGGGCAGTGTGAGTGCCACTGAAAATCAGCTCGCGTGCCACCTTCGGCACGCGTGCCATAGGTTGCCTACCCGTGCACTAGACCTTGCTGCCTCCATATGTTAATATGCACAAAAATAAAACATAATATCGATATTTACAACCATTTTATGTGTACAAGTATAGTCAGTTTTAGCCCTCAGTTATACCCCTGCAAAACCCTTTGAAATAATTTAAAAACTATAATATAAGGCTATAAAGCTCCGAAAAGCTATGCTATAAAGCATTAGTGACATTCTTGGAGTTCCGATAATTATAATTTGACAAACAATTCGGATCACTTGGTTAGTGTGATTTCATAAGAAACCAGTGATGTATAGCTATAAGATGACAGTTATCTGAGTTCTGCCTTTCTACATCTGTATTAGAGAGAGAGAGGAGTTGAGAATTGTTGTGGAAAGCAATTGCCTCTGTGTTGAAAAGTAAAGGGCTAGTGCATTAGTCATAATTGTATAAGTCAATGAAATAATTTCCCAAGAGGTTTCTTTACTAAGAGCATACTTTATAAAAGAAAACTCAGTTTTATCTAATATCCCACCATTAATTAGGGGTTTTTTGCAATTGTTCTTTACAGTTATTCTCAAGACACACTAAGATGGTTAAAATGCAATTTCCCAAGAAAATATAACTGAACAAAATGATTGTTTTGTTTTTTTTTAACACACATGATAGTGCATTTTTAGTGGTTTTATGGACAGGGGCGGCTCCAGCATTTCTGCCGCCCCAAGCAAAAAAAAAAAAAAAAAAAAAGCCGCGATCGGTGGCGGCAGTTCAGCAGCAGGTCCTTCGCTCCTAGAGGAAGTGAGGGACCTGCCGCCCCTGAATTGCCGCAGGTGCTGCCCCTCTCCCTTGGCCACCCCAAGCACCTGCTTGTTAAGCTGGTGCCTGGAGCCGGCCCTGTTTATGGAGCAGTTGTTAAGTGCTTTCAAAGCATTATCACAGAAATGAAATGGTATTCAGTATGACTTTTCAAACATATATTTATATAAAAAGACTCATTGTAGTTGTTTCCATTAGTTATAGGTTGTAAAGTCAAGTCTAACTATCAAATAGGTTTAAGTGCTATTAAAAACAACAACCTTTTAGAAGTGACATTGCTTCTGTTGATGTAAGCATAGTTGCATGGACACTGAAAACCTTGATTTTGTCAATTCTCAATGAAAAATTAAAATTAAAATAATATAACTGTAATTTAAAATAAAATAAAATAAAACTGTGTGTGTTGATGGGAATTCTTGTCTGTATTGATCATGTTTAGAATTAGCACTCGTGCGTTAGACACAGATCATTAAAATTTGTAATCCACTGTCCTGCTGAGTGCTTTGCTGCTCTAAATATTGATAAGTGCTGCAGACAGTATCTCTTTCTGCTAAAGTTGTTTCTCATGAACAATGGGTGAATCTCCTTGCTCTTGTCTCATACAGAAAAAGATCATGAGCAAATGAAATGGAAAATGAGACATCTGAAGTCTTTGTTAATATTTTATCTGGCAGCCTGATTTTTATCAGGCTTTTTACATACTTTGTTTTGAATTTTTGATTAAGATAGATTAAAAATAAGAAGGAAAAAAATTGGTAACTCCCCTTCTAGAATGGCAGTGGAAAACAACTCATTGAACTCTCCATGGCTTACAATGACTTTCTTTTCATGCTTCACCCATCGAGTTATTTGATTTGTTAATAATTCAGATCAGTTTGTTATATAAAATGGTTTCCCTTTCCCCCAAGTTTGTTACTAGTCTCAATAAATGATTATAAAAAGCTTATGGTAAATTTGTGTCCCTGCAGACACTAAGATTATTTTAGTAGTATCAGTGAACTGATGTATTTAATAAATGTATATTTTTCGTGGAAGTGATGCAATGAAAGCATTTTATAAGACCATGTTGTGTGGGCAAGGACTATGTAAGCCACCTGACTAACCTCTGCCAACAGATCACAATTGTGAATGGCATTTGCCATGTTATTCCAGGAGTGGCACATTTTTGAAACCATGTTTTGTAAGACTGTTTTAAATTCAAGTACAAAGGTCTGAGGTTTAACATGCTACTCGATTTACCATCTCTCAGATAGTTTTTAAGGGCGTCTCTTAGTTCTGTTGTCAGAATAAATTTATGCTAATGTAATAAAAGGCAATCATAGCTTAAATTAACAACCTCCCAAAACAAGCAAACCTAAAAAATGGAAAACAGAAAGTGACATGATTTGTCTTGATAACCTTTAATACAGTGAGGTAATGTTGATTTTTTTTTTCAGATTGTTTTTTGAGGGGGCTGTTTGCACTGCTATTTGACATTAGCATGGTTTATCTGTAGGGCCCTACCAAATTCACGGCCATGAAAAACATGTCACGGACCGTGAAATCTGAGCTCCCCCATGAAATCTGACTGTTGTCGGCGATGAGGGCTCATAATATGCTCTGGGCTCCAGCTGCTAGTCCCGGCTGGGCTAGTAGGGACGGGACTTCCTCTTCCCCTGCAGGGGCCTCTCCGGGGTCTGGGTCAGACCCACCTCTGGGAACCTCCCATGGCTTCAGGAAGCTCTGCGGCTGCTGACTGGGAGCCCAGCTCTGAAGGTAGCGCAGAAGTGAGGGTGCAGAAGTGAGGCTGTGCTCTGAAGGCAGCGCAGCCGCAGTGCTTCCTGCAGACAGGGGAGGTTCCTGGAGGTGAGTCTGACCCAGCCCCAGGAGCAGCCCATGCAGGGGAAGAGGAAGTCCCATTCCTCTCCAGCCCTGCCGGGACTAGCAGCTGGAGCCTGACCCATGGTAGGAACCCCTGGCTGGGGTGCCCCCAGCCCGGCCCCTCCCCAGCTCCAGGCCCAGCCCTCGGTCGTTAAAGAGACCTTGGTCTGGCTGGGGGGGGGGACCACGGAGCCCCCGACCATGGGGTCCTGGACGGTCGCCCACCTGAGAGGCCGGCCCTGCCCCCTCCAAAAGTGATGAACTTCCTATACCCTGCGAACCTCATTTCTGCGTTGCTGCTGGTGGTGGCCAGCATCCGCTGCTCTCCACCCACCCAGATCAGAAGGCAGCACCCCAGCCAGCAGCAGCGCAGAAGTAAGGCTGGCAATCTCACAACCCCCCACAACCCTCTTTTGGGTCAGGACCTCCATGGTTACAACACTGTGAAATTTCAGATATAAATTTCTGAAACCATGAGATTAACTATTTTAAAAATCCTATCACTGTGATATTCAAAAAGTCAAAAAAGAAAAAAACCCAGAAAGCACCCCAAAGGAAGGTTTTCAGTTTGCCATTGTCTAATATTTATTTTTGTCATTCGACCTGAATATTCCAAGTGAAGACATTGTAAAGGTGACGGTACAAAAATATTGTTGTGAAAGTTTTGTTATGTGCATGAATTGTGAGAGAGAAACAGTATTTAGACCTGAGCATAGGATCCCAGGAACTCCTAAGATTTAAAGTTGTGTCTGACACTGATTACCTTTGTAATCTTCAATAAATCACTTAAACTTTCTTCCTCACTTACTCCATTTGTGAAATGAGGATAATAGCTACTTAGCTACCAAATGTTGTGAGGATTAATTATCTGATGTTCGTAAAGCATTCCAAAGATGAAAACTGCTATGTAAATGGTAAACATTTCACCCTCAATGGATAAAAGTGGTTTTGGGTGCGTCAATATCTGGCTATCCAACTTAATATGCCTTAAAAGGGCCTGATTCTCAGAAAGTACTAAGCACTTGGTACACCCAAATGTTCAGACACCAGAAATCACTAGTAACTTTTGAAAATGTAGGCTTTTTTATTTAGTTTTAATGCTTCACAGGTATTCAATTGATTATAACTCAGAAATATGTACTTTTAATAAAGCTTTTGTGAAATGGATAAAATTCTGATGTTGTCATCAGTGGCCCCACATATCTAATAAACCTTTAAAGTTCAGTTTTAGTCATCACGATTAACAACAATGCAGTGTTTCTTATTATGATAAACTGAAATGAAATGAAACCAATGCTTCTTCCAAACTGGCTGTTTCTCATCATCTTCTTAACATTGCCATTTAGACTACTGATGTTATTTAAATTTCTCTGCAATGTATATAAATACTTTATTGGTAAATTATGTTATGTTGTAAATTTTAAGTTATATTGGAGTCCGTGTGCTATGCTGGTTAAGGTTTACCAGCTTTTCTCTACTGGAGACCTGTATTCAAATACCATTTAGGTCAAAGGTGAAAGTTAGCTAATGGCCTCAACATATTCTCTTGTGGAAAAAGGCCTAATGCAATGACTGTTGGAGTCAATGGACAGACTCCCATTGATTTTTACCAGGCATTGGACTCTCTCCACCACAGAGTTTGTCAGTCAATGATAAGAATAAGCCCTGGTCATGGATAGCAGATCAGGGTTGAATTGGTTTGATGTTCAGATATGATAGTGACAGACCTGTTACAAATACCTAGATAGATTGATGAAATTCGGTTGATATAATTTACTGTATCTGTTCATAGCAGGCCTGGATGTAGCCAGTCCAATAAATTTTCCATTTTCAGGTGCATGAAATTCATCCTTAAACTTAATTTTAAAAAGAGACTATATGTATGTTTTCCAGATCATTATGTCAAATTAAGATGAAGACGTGGTACCGGTACTTTTTATTTTAAAATATATAGGAGGCATTCAGAAACCTTATTAGTCATAATGAGTCTATCTTAAAAGGTTTAAGTAATTACTTGGCAACAGCACAAAGGATAGTTATTCTGTGGCAAACATCATCCTGTCTGTCTTTCAAAAAAATGTGGTAATGTAACTAGCTGCACTGAGTATTTGACTTTGACTTTGATTCTCCACATGGACAAAGAACAGAAAACTGTGTGTTAATGTAGGCTGTAGTATAATGTTCCTTCCAGCAGTAGAATAAGAATGGATTTGAGAGAGAGGAAATATTTCCTGACTCCTAGTGCTTTAGCTGCAGGCTGATAAATAGTGCAGTTTGGAATCAATTTCAGCATTGATCTGAAAGATAATCCTCTTCACAACAACCACGTCCTGGGGTTTATACTGTCAGGTGTGAAAATGAATGGCAGGTTCTAAAAAAAGGAAGAAAAAAAAGGGGCCCACAGGAAAAGGGATAGTTATTTGTCTGTCACACATGAGCTACTGCACTACAGAAATTTCCTTGGAAAAAATAAGTTAGCTATATATGGAAAGAGTATTTATTTTCTTAATTACGAAAATGATGCTCTGAAATTGAAGAATCAATCATGTTTATTGTTATATATGGGAAATTAAATATATACCATATACAATAATTTAACTTGCTGTGCAAGCAATCCATAGTACGTTTCCAATCGATATTCTGTACTTCAGAAGTCTTCATGCTAGCTTGGTCATGTAGGGCATGGGGGGGTGGGGAGAGGGCGAAACTATGGATGTAGACCCAGCTGTTCAACTTGGAAGGCTTTTTATTCTGTAAATGCTGTGCAACAAATAAGAATTACAAAAGGTGCCTGAGAGAATACATGAGTGTTTGGAGTTGGAATGCATTTAAAGCAGTGTTTAGCAATTTGTTTGCGTAAAAAATGAACATAGTTTTACTTCTCTATCCCCCTCCTTAAAAAAAACAAAACCCATGCACACTAAACACAGGAAAAATGTGATTTTTTTTTTAATTTTCTTGATCATGTCAAAGGAAGAAAGACTTATCCTATCCTTGAAGTTGTAGCTGCAAGGCGTTAAAGCTCTCCACTCTGTCAAGCATTTTATCAGCATATCTTAATTAGGGAGATTATGGATCTTGGTTGAAAAGTACCTTTTCTGCAAAGGAGCCTATGACATTTCCTAGGGTACAATCTAGACTGTTGAACAACGGTGTTCTCTTAACGCTCTAGCCTGGGGTGCCTTTTATATTGCTGTGGTACCAGAACAGCCACACCTGGCCTGCTCACACACAACCTTCAGCATGCAAATTCACTCCCAGCTAAATACATGAATGCTCTCCCAGCCATTCATGAGTCACATACATGGTGACACCTGCATGTTCTTAGATCCAGCCTTGACCCCAGAAATTTGTGTTTTGTTCTATACTATACCCTCCTGGGCTTCTGCTTAGTATGGGCCGGGGTGAGGGAGTTGACCATCACCACAGGCAAGGATTTGCAGGAGAAAGAGGGCAAGAGACTTTGTTCAGCTTGAGCCACTGACAAGCCCTTGGTCTCACAGATGGGGTGAGATCAAACTAGGGAAGGGCGCATCACAGGGCTTCTGTTATTTTCAAAGATCTGTGATTCTAGAGTGCTTTAAGAGTGCTAAGCCTGTGTTTCTTGCTTTCCTGCCACGTTGTGCCCAAAGAGGCTACACTAGAAGCGCAGAGTGCCCACAGCTGAGGTGAAACACTATGAGAGCATTGTAATGGACAGGGAAGGGGGTGGGTTTTGGGAAGTCTGAGGCTCTGATTTGGGTGTCTAGGGTGGCTGAGTAATAGCACCCCATGTCCCAGAGAAGGGTATCATAAAAGAGGTCTGAATATGCAAGTGTGAACCACTTGCATATTCTGACTAGACTCTGACTAGACTAGACTAGACTCTGCTCACACTCAGTTGACTTGGAAGCATGTGGGACCCAGTGATCAGATCCACTCACAGCAGACTAGTGACTGTACATGGGGGTATGGGGCCAGTTTGTAAGGCTATGCCTATACTTACAGCAGTGTGTAGAGTACATACACTGCATGCCCCCTGTAGCATGGATATAAATAGCAGTATAGACAGTGAGGCACTGCTTAGGCAAGTAGAGTAAAGATACACCAGAACCTTAGGGTATGTACCCTACATGGCTCTCTACATGCCCAAGCAATTCCTCGCACATCTAAACTGCTATTTTAGCAGTGTAGTGCCCTGCTGCCTCCCCTCTGCCAGAGCCTTTCACTTCCACGTGTAGCTACACACTCCACTGTGGATGCAGTCAGCTTTTTACTGTGATGTGTAGCTACACAAATCCTACATGCCATCTCCAGTGAAAACAAGACCTCAGAGTGGCCATGTCACTAAGGGAATAAGACTTTATATACAGAGGATAATGATGCTTTTCTGTTATGTTAGAGAGACACGGTGGGTGAGTGTCAGAGGGTTCACCCTGTGCCCTGGGTATTCAGCCCCTGGGCCTCCCTCTTCAGTGAGTCAGGGACACTTCAGTCTGGTGCAACACCCATGCTCTTTATTCTCAAAAGGTTTCCCACCACCAGTTCCCAACTATATACAGGCTTCACAGCTATGTTGCCTACAACAGGCCTGGCCAGCAACAGACTAGGAGGCTCCCACTTCCTTCTGTGCCTGACCTTTCTCTTTCCCTCTTCCCCCTTTTCCCTGGCTTCCTCCCAGCCCTTATAGCTCTGGGTTAATAAGACTAGCACGTGCAGCCAGTTACCAGGCAGGCACAGGGCTATTCACCCAGCCCCAATCCATTCCCCTTAATTGGGGCTGGAGTGGTAGGAGCTCAACCAGCATCCTGCCACAGTGAGGTAATATCTTTTATTGAACCGACTTGTGTTGGTAAGCGAGACAAACTTTTGAACTTCTACAGAGCTCTTCTTCAGGTATAGAAATATACTCTGAGTGCATTTCTCTTATGTTGACTTGTTTAATGAAGATACATAGTCATCTTGCTATGACCTTAACAGAAGGCCTTTTCCTGCCCTTTTCTGAACTTTGAACAGCACAAACCAGGAAGTCCAATTTGTGAAAACCATGGGTTCCATGCAAATAGGATTTTTAATGTTTTAGTCTAGATGTATGGCATGTCAGAGAGACTCCGTGGGAGAGAACAGAGGGACAAAGTGAGGGGAGATGAATGGACTGATCCCTATTAAAACCAGAGTTAGCCTTGGCAGAGGGAAAATAGATACCAAATGAAAGGGGCCATACTGGATCAGACCAATGATCCATCTAGCCCAGTATCCTGTCCTCCAAGAGTGGTCAATGCCAGATGTTTCAAAGGGAACAGGGCAATCATCAAGTGATCCATCCCCTATGGTCCAGTCCCAGTATCTGACAGTCAGAGGCTTAGGGACACCCACAGCATGGGGTTGCATTCCTGACCATTTTGACTAATAGCCATTGAAGGACCTACCTTCCATGAATTTAACTAATTCTGTTTTGAACCAAGGTGTAGTTTTGGCCTTCATAACATCCCCTGGCAACAAGTCCCACAGCTTGACTGTGCGTTGTGTGAAGAAGTATTTTCTTTTGTTTGTTTTAAACCTGCTGCCTATTAATTTCATTGGGTGACCCTGGTTCATGTGTTATGTGAAGGGGTAAATAACACTTCCTTATTCATTTTTTCTGCACAATTCATGATTTTATAGATCTCTGGACTATAAGGTGGATAGATCATCAGGCTCAACGGGTAGTGATCAATGGCTCCATGTCTAGTTGGCAGCCGGTATCAAGCAGAGTGCCCCAAGGGTCGGGCCTGGGGCCGGTTTTGTTCAATATCTTCATTAATGATCTGGAGGATGGCGTGGACTGCACCCTCAGTAAGTTTGCAGATGGCACTAAACTGGGAGGAGTGGTAGATATGCTGGAGGGTAGGGATAGGATACAGAGGGACCTAGACAAATTAGCGGATTGGGTCAAAAGAAATCTGATGAGGTTCAACAAGGAAAAGTGCAGAGTCCTGCACTTAGGTCGGAAGAATCCCATGCATTGCTACAAACTAGGGACCAAATGGCTAGGCAGCAGTTCTGCAGAGAAGGACCTAGGGGTTACAGTGGATGAGAAGCTGGATATGAGTCGACAGTATGCCCTTGTTGCCAAGAAAGCTAACGGCATATTGGGCTGTATAAGTAGGGGCATTGCCAGCAGATCAAGGGACGTGATCATTCCCCTCTATTTAACATTGGTGAGGCCTCATCTGGAGTACTGTGTCCAGTTTTGGGCCCCACACTACAAGAAGGATGTGGAAAAATTGGAAAGAGTCCAGCGGAGGGGAACAAAAATGATTAGGGGGCTGGAGCACATGACTTATGAGGAGAGGCTGAGGGAACTAGGATTGTTTAGTCTGCAGAAGAGAAGAATGAGGGGGGATTTGATAGCTGCTTTCAACTATCTGAAAGGGGGTTCCAAAGAGGATGGATCTAGACTGTTCTCAGTGGTAGCAGATGACAGAACAAGGAGTAATGGTCTCAAGTTGCAGTGGGGGAGGTTTAGGTTGGATATTAGGAAAAACTTTTTCACTAGGAAGGTGGTGAAGCACTGGAATGGGTTACCTAGGGAGGTGGTGGAATCTCCTTCCTTAGAGGTTTTTAAGGTCAGGCTTGACAAAGCCCTGACTGGGATGATTTAGTTGGGGATTGGTCCTGCTTTGAGCAGGGGGTTGGACTAGATGACCTCCTGAGGTCCCTTCCAACCCTGATATTCTATGATTCTATTCTTTGATTCTGTCATATCCCCCCTTAGTCTTCTCTTTTCCAAGCTGAACAGTCTTTTTAATCTCTCCTCATACGGAACCTGGTCCATACCCTTAATCATTTTTTGCCCTTCTCTGTACGTTATCCATTTCTAATGCATCTTTTTTTAGATGGGATGACCAGAATTTCATGCAGTATTCAAGGTGTGGACATGCCATGAATATATATGGTGTCATTATATTTACTGTCTTATTATCTATCCCTTTCCTAATAGTTCCTAACATTAACTTTTTTGACTGCTGCTGCAGATTGAATGGATGTTTTCAGAGAGCTATCCACAATAACTCCAAAATCTCTTTCTTGAGTGGTAACAGCTAATTTAGACCCCATCATTTTGTTTGTATAGTTGGGATTGTGTTTTCTAATATGCATTGCTTTGCATTTATCAACACTGAATTTCATCTGCCATTTTGTTGCCCAGTCACCCAGTTTTGTGAGATCCCTTGGTAACTTCGCAGTCAGCATTCGACTTAACTACCTTGTATAATTTTGCATCATCTGCAAACTTTGCCTCCTCACTGTTTAACTCTTTTTCCAGATAATTTTTGAAGATGTTGAACAGCACTGGACCCAGTACATGACCTTGGGGGACCCTGCTAGTTACCTCTCTCCACTGTGAAAACTGGCCATTTATTCCTACCCTTTGTTTCCTGTCTTTTGGCTAGTTAGTGGTCCATGAGAGAATCTTCCCTCTTATCTCATGACAGTCTACTTTGCTTACGAACCTTTGGTGTGGGACCCTTTCAAAAGCTTTCTGCAACTCCAAGTATACTATATCAACTGATTACCCTTGTCCACATGCTTGTTGACACCCTCAAAGAATTCTAATAGAGTAGTGAGGTATGATTTCCCTTTACAAAGGCTGTATTAACTCTTCCTCAACATACTGTTTTCATCTATGTGTCTGATAATTCTGTTCTTTAGTGTAGTTTCAACCAGTTTGCCTGGTACTGAAGTTAGGCTTACTGGCCTGTAATTGCCAGGATCACCTCTGGAACCTATTTTAAAAATTAACATCACATTAGCTATCCTCCAGTCAAGCTGATTTAAATGATAGGCTACATACCACAGTAGTTAGTTCTACAATTTCATATTTGAGTTCCTCCAGGACTACTGGGTGAATATCATCTGGTTCTGGTGATTTATTACGGTTTAATTTATCAATTTGTCCTGAAACCTCCTCTATTGACACCTCAATCTGGGACAGCTCCTCAGATTTGTCACCTAAAAAGACTGGCTCTGGTGTGGGAATCTTCCTCACATCCTCTATAGTGAATAATTCATTTAGCTTCTCTGCAATGGCCTTGACTCCCTTGAGTACTCCGTTAGCACCTCAGTCATCCAGTGGCCCTATTGATTGTTTGGCTGACTTCCTGCTTCTGATGTACTTAAAATTTGTTTTGCTGTTAGTTTCTGAGACTTTTGCTAGTTGCTGTCAGGAGGAGAAAAAGGCAATGTGGCAGTCTCTTCGGTAGTTCAAGTCACAATGTAAAGAATAATTCAAGTGAAACTGTTGGGGAAATTTAAAGTAGCCAGAAGTAATTTTATCTTGGGATTGTGGTCAAGACAACAGAGCTCACAATTATATTTTTATAGTGTCATTAGGTTTCTAATTTTCTTAAGTGTTCAGAACTTAATTTTCCTACCTTCTCCAAATATCAGGTACCTCCAGCAGCAACATACCTTCAAGCACCATTCATTGTAGGAACATTGGTTCAATACTGATTCAAAGGGAAAAGTGCCACATGCTGGGTTATCATCACCCCTCCCTGTAGCATCCAAACTGTCCTTGAAGGTCTTCCATCCAAGTGCGGACCAGACCACATTCTGCATAATTTGTGAAATTTGACAAAACCACTACCGGAGATGGTTTGGCTGTAGTTAATTTGAGAAAACTGAGAATTTTGGCTATATTTGAGATTTTTGTTGAGATTCATGCCTTTCTTAATTTTTCTGAATTATTTTGCCATTGCTTAGCTCTAATGCGTAGCGGAACTTAACTTGGTGTACAAGTCAGATCTGTAGTTTAGGGATCATTACAGCTACAGACATAGACTGCTCCTTCATCAGTTTTCATATTCACGGTGATCACAATTAAAAATTCAATATTTACCATCAGTCATCACATAGTGGCATATGAAATAGGCAGTTATTTCCTATGAATAGAGGGAAAAACTCATGGTGTGTCATATACCATGTTTGGCAACTGTTGGCAAATATTGACTTTTCAATGGTGACTATTGTAGTATAGAAGTGCCCAGATTTTACCAATCTTGCTTGAGCCTCTGTGCAAACATCACCAAATCAAAACATACCTTGGCATACATGATATAATGTGGTCTGTAGAGACCGATAATTACTTTAAGGATGAGAGGTACTGAAAATAATTTTGAGGGATAGATTTTGTTGGTGTCCTTTCCACTCTCTTAAGAAAAAAGTATAACCCAGAACAAAAACAAAACTACTGAAATGAAACACCATTGTGGTTCAGATTAGATAGGAGTAATGCTTGCAAGAAAGCTTTTTATTATCTGTTTAATAAATGTCTTGGCTTGCATGATAATATTGGGTTTTGATACTGATGCTAGCTTGGATTAACACTGCTGTTCCTATTGATTTAATTAGTCATATGAACCTTGGATTCCATTAATATTTTTATTGGCAGAATCAATAGAAATTACATTAGAGTTTCTAAGCATGAATGTCAGTTCTTAAAGGCTTCCTGCTAAGTATCTTGAATGTTAATGCTCATTAAGAGGAAATGTTAGTATACTTCTGCAGACACCTACTGAAGTTCTCTTTCCTTCAACTTTGTTTCATTTCAGAGTGTTACACTCCCACACCGATTTCAGTCTGACAACATGTTGATTTGTGTGATAACAAAATTAAGTCTATGTCCTCCCCTTAGTAATGTTGAGAAGGATGAAAAATTGTGATAACTGAGTTATAGTGGAGTGAAGGGGTTGGTGGAAAATAAGAACAGTAGCACCAGTATAGGCAATGATCTAAAAATGTGTCTTGCTGGAAAATACAGATGAAATACCTGAGTGCCAGATATTCACAGCTGTTTATGTGCTACTGTTGATCCATCTGCAAAGACTGCATCCCAGTTGCTTAATGTATACTGGAATGGGAGAGAGTGATCCATTTGAGATGGAATGCCTGGAACATTTTAGAAATCACTGACAAACAATGATGCTAACATACGGCAGAAGTGATGCTTTAAACCACAGCTGTGCATTGGAGGTGCTGGAGAACCATCCCCCCAAAAACAAGAACTCTTAAAAGGCTTTGTGCCTGATGCACAGTATCTGTGGGAAGCCCCAGAGAGCACAGTTACTTTAAATTGGGTGTAGCATGTGCTTCCCTCTGTGCGCACAAGGTTTTCCATTGTGCCAGATTCCTGCATGTGAGATACCTGGTGGGCAAAATCTCCTTGCCCCCTCTTCCACATTGTCAGGCTTGTAGTAGGTGCATTAACGAAGCACTTGTTGCACAGTTAATATGGAACTGGAAATGTCATTAATGTTGCACCTTACTTTTGTCGGCTACACATGGTAGACTATTAAAATACTCATAATAGGGAGTTGCAGTCATATAACCATCATTTTCCACATCCCCTTCCTTCTCTGCAGATCAGTTATAAATGAAAACAAAAGGGCCTACTTCTTGCTTTGCCACTGGTACTGAATGCTTATGGGACAATCATTTGTGCAATCTGTGACAGTCATTTTCTCTAAAGGCTGAATAAGTGTCCAATACCTTATAACTTGATTGAAGTGACTGATCCAAGTACCATACTCCCTCTTCCCCTGTGATCCAGTGGCAAAGCCATCCAGGCACCAGAGCACGAATAAATTGTATCCTGAAAAGAGGTGAAGTACTTACTCCCTTACCTGTCCACTAAGAAAGCATAATTCCTCCCAGGGCTACCCCTAGTACAGTGCAACTCATCCTCTACTCCTTACGCTGGACTGCATTAATGGCTCACTTCAGCTGTTTGCCTGGGTAACGTTGATGGTGCAGAATAATTGTTACATTCTGCCCCTGCAAGTGGTTTAGTTGTGGGTGATTGAGCATGCTATGTACTGTAGATAAAACAGATTATTATTCTTGTGTATGAAAAATGTTATTTAAGTTATTAAATAGCTGTAGATATTAAACTGTTGTATAGTTCATTCCTGGCTGATATTAACTAATAGAAAGGTTTCCTATAGCAGAGTTTAAGACACGCATACCCCAGTAATGTAGCCCATAAAACAACAATTTAAATTCTGTATTACCATTGAATAATACTTAGCACTATTAGAAAAAAGTCGTATAGTAAACTAAATAGATGTTAAACATGTTTTCACTGTAGTGAGTCAATACTTCCAGGATTGTTTACTGTTTTTTGAATGTTTACTGACCAATGTAATGAAATTATATAGGCAAGGTGATAACACTAACTGCACAGTTATAGTTGCTATCAATTTGCCAGCTGTTTTTGGTCTTGATTTTCTAACAATATGTCAGTAGAAGAGAAGGACAAGACAATGGGCTCTTGATGTTGTTTGGAAATAGCATTGATTTTCCTACATTGGCAACTAGCCTACTGTTTGTCAATATAACAAGATTGATTTTACACTTCATAATGGCTTACTATGATAATAACTTGAACATAGCTACATGAAAAGCAAATGTTCCACACATCTGATAAAAATGTTCAGATTTTAGGACTTCAATCATCAACAGGTGCAAGTGGGCTTTCATTTAGACCTAATACACTTTCTCTTTGTTTCAGTCCTTCCTCAAATACATTTTGCAAGACCTAGAAACATATTGTACATTTTGCAGTATTCAAGATGTACCAGTTCTTCAATGTCGAATTCACTATTTAGATTGTCACTGAAGCTATTCTTAATACTGCTGTCACACACAATATTTGCATCACATTCTTCAATTCAAGAGGAGAAACTGCTCTTTTAAAAAAAAGAGTAGTTCATTCAAGAGGAAGACACAATAGGTGACAATTATTATTTTTCTCTAACATAGTAAGTATGTCTGTGTTTTTTCCCCTTAGTTTGGCAACCAGCACTGGTTTATATTTTGAAATCATTGCTGTGGAGTTAGCCATTAAAGTCAGTTTTGAGATTCCCAAAATAGAAATGTTTCATTTTGATTTATTGGACTGACCCAAAATGCTTGATTTGAGTCAGTTCAATATAAATTGTATTTTCCCATTATGGTGCATTGCCTCTTGGAAGTTAGTTCAAGAGCCTTATGCTCCCCTTCTCCCCATGGGCAGCTCCCTCTGACGGGACTACATGTCACATGATGCAGAGAGAGTCGTGTGATTCCCCTGATGCATCGCACATTGCTTGGTCAGAGAGAAATCACATTGCATTATGAGAAATGTAGAGCTCCAGGGAGCTTAGCCTGTAGAAGAGAATTGTGGGCCTGAACTACAGCTCCCATAAGGCAATGTACTGATAGGAAAATGCAGTTTAATGTGTTACTGCACTTAGTCAAAACATTTTGGGTGAGTTCAGCAAAACAAAATATTCTGTCAAATTAGCCCAAAACAAAGTATTGGGTCAAATTAACCCAAAACAAAATATTTTATTATTTTCCTGACAGAAAATAAAAAAAATTCAGAAAAATTAAGATTTTCCAGTGGCAAAATTCAAATTTAGCAGAAACTGAAATTTCAATCTGAAAATTCCTGGCTAGCTCTATTCCCAACCATACAAGTGTGAAGATTTTGACTGTATGAGCAGGACTGTGACATGTTTGTGAGCTGCATCCATGTTCAAGCACAGTTCTTCTGTTTAGAGGGACCACCTAATCATTTATGTGTAACTGAATCAGCCTACTGTTCTCTGTGCAGGCAGGTGGACAGTCAGAAGCACATTACAGCATGTGAAAAACACCCACATCCTCTGTCCTGGCACCACAGTTAAGACAGTATACAATATCTGATGAGATTTTTCCCAGAATCCACTGATACAAATATGGTTGTGCTGTGTGGTTGATAATTGCTTGTGCTGGGAAAAAAAACTGTGAACATCCATATTGGGTGAGATTGTGTCAGAGGAGCATGTCGAACCCTGTTTACAGAACACCAGTACATGCCCTTTATCTCAGTGAGTCATAGGAGTGGTTAGGGCAATTATCTTTCTTCTTTTGTGTCTTCCATTAATTATGATTATAAATATAATTAAAAAAAAGATTAACAGAATTGTTGGCAGCACAAATTATTTTCTTATACAAGTATTAAAAGAGATAGTGACACATACAAAGGGAATAAATACGACAGAGCTGAGACAGTATATGTTATGAGTTGTGGTAGGCATGCATTTGAGCCTGATCCTCAGCTGGTGTTACTCACCAGAACTCTGTTTAAGTCAATGGACTGTATGGCGATTAACACCAGCTGAGAATTTGGCTCATTATTTTTCATAAAAATTATCTCAATGATTTTTTCAAAATAATTTTTAATCTCATTTCTCCCACCTTTCTTCAAACAGTTTAGTTGTTAATCTACTGCAGACATAAAGTAGTTTCATTTAGCTTGGTAGTTAATATTTAGACAGTTGAGGAAATATGTGTCTACTAATAAAGAAGAAATACTTTCTTCTTAACTTTGGGTTCAGTAAACATAACACTGGTATTAGTACAGTTTATAGCTCTGAAATATTATATCTCTTTGTTGAGTCCAGATATTGTAGGGTCACTTCAGAAAATCTGAAACATCCACTTTATGCTCTTGGGTTTCCAAAAAGAAACATTTCCTCTTAATATGTACAGTTTATTTCTCTTATTATTTCTCTTTTGTACTTTTTTTTTTAACAAGTTCAGACATCTGAGTTTGGAATAAATGGAGTTGCATTGAGATGGAAATTGTAGCTCATATACTTAGACAGTAGACAGAAGTTTTAAAATATATATATATATAATATTTTTATTGTCTTATTTCTGTTACAAATATGTGAGAGTGCTGTCAGTGAAGCTTATGACGTGGTAATGCAATGAAAATAAAATCTGTGTCCAACGTGACTTAGTTTTAAATCAAGGACAACACAATTTTCTTTTTCTTCTTTTCTTTGTGTTAAAGAGATGTTCTGTCATGGTGGTATCATTGTTGCAAATTCTGAATAATGCATGAACTGAAAAAATCCCTTTATAGTGCGAGAGAGAAAATAAGACATGCTGTGCTATTTGTTGTGCGCTAAATACATAGCAGCAGAATATTCAGCTCAGCTCTAACTACAAAGACCCACCAAAGCTGGCAATCTGAGAACTAGCCCGTGCATTTTGCCCAATGACACTTAGATATATTTATAGGCATATCTATGTTACTTTCCACTTTTTATCTCTCCCCTTTCCTCAGACAGAATAGGAGTTGGCAACTTTGGGAGTCACAAGTATTTCTCTCCTCCAGATACCTTCAAAACACTTTATAAATATCAAGCAAATGTTTATAATTTTAAAAATATTTTTGAGACTACTGTGTTTTCATCTTTTGTAAGTATTAACAAAGAAAGAAAAGGAAAATGCAGAACCAAAACAAATAAATACACAACACGTTTAAGTTCAGATATATCTCCCAAGTCTTCTTAAACTGACCTTTGCTCTAACAAAATTAAAAAGATACATGAGCTGAGTCTAGTCCTGCCAGTCAGAAACTCCTGAGTTCTAATCCCAGCTTTGACATGGATTCACTCTCTGGCTTTAGTGAAAGCATTTAGGCCTCAGTTGAGCAGAAGTACAGTGACTTGTGTAGGAGAAGTGAGGAACTATCCCATCACAGAGGGTGATGTGGGAGATTGTGCCACAAGGGAACAACAATAGCTCTTAGAGCTCTCTGGCAAGTATCCAGAGCATGATTTCTTAGTATCTCCCTTCTCTGTATTCAGCCAGTTCTACAGGGGGAGGTAAAAAAATTCAAATTTTATTATTTTTTTTTAATGAAAAAGGTGACACATTTTTTCATTAAATGTTTTAGCAAATGTGTTCCTTTTAAAATCCATCTGTATGTGTGTGGGCGATGGCTTTGCCTCTTCCACATCCCTGTCCAGCCCATTTGGCTAGCTTGCACTCCCAGGGAAAATGATGCTGACTTAAATCAACTGATAAATTTAGTAAATAGACAGTAGGATGTTTGTCTCATTGTTTCTTTGCGCTCTGTCTCTTTGTTGTATTTATCTGTTGTCTCTTGTCTTATACTTAGATTGAAAGCTCTTCAGGGCACGGACTGTATTTGTGTTTTTTGTTTGTACAGTGTGGAGCTCTGGTTTACAAGTGTGGCCCTCATGTGCTACCACAATAGAAATAAATACTACTACAGTATTAATAATACTAGTAGTAAGTATTATTTAACTCATACCCTCTTAACACATCCTACAAAGAACTGGTCACACTTCTAGAGATTTTAAACTTTTTCGTTTTCACCTGAAAACATAGAAAGAAATTGAATGGCTGTTGGTAATACAAACATATCACAGAGAAATCACATCACAGAAGGAGAATCCAGGGCCATGCCTAGAATTCATGATGCAGTGTGTGAAATAAGCCATTTGTGTCATGCCTTCCTTCCATTCATGTAATTCCATGTATCCAACCACAACAAACCTCTACCTGCTTCCTGGTTGAGTTTGCGAATACAGGGTCCTACTTATCTGTAAACATAAGTCGATAGCCATGGTTGAGAGAGGATATTAAGCAAAATCTTTCTTTTGACTTAACCTTGTATGGTTGCTTTGGAAGTGTGATGTGAACTCTCCTACCCATTGCATATCTACAGAGTTAGTAAAATACACATCCAGCCCACAGGCATGGATATATCCTATATGTTTGAAAATATCCACATTTTTGTAACCAGTCTATCTAGCTTTTAACATTAGATTAGGAAACTACATGCTTTCAGTGCCTTTTTAGCTAAGCTGCTATTTGCAGGAAGAAGTGGGGAAGGAAGGGAGGGGGAGAGAGAGAAACAGTTAGTGGGATCTCCAAAGTGTATGTTATTTTCCCACTGAGTATTATTTAATTATTTGTTGTAAGTGTTAAAGCTCTTCTTGATGTACAAGGACTATTTTCTGAAATATGAGGATGAAGCACCTTTTGTATACTTTCAGTAAGGCACTAGTCCCTTCTAGCAATCTTGATGTATGATCTTGAGCTTCCTATTTCTGGAATTGCAGTAAATGCAAAGGAGGAAAATAGCATATTTCCTATAACTGTCACCTTCAGTTTTAATAAGCATAAATAGCACCAAAGAATGTCATATTTAATTCTTTCAGTACTTTATTCTGACCACAGGTTTTCATACAGTCTCAGCATTCATGACTCTGGGTGACTTCACCAAATATTAATCTTAGAAGCTGGAGAACTCATACTGCAGTTCAGGTTGATCTTGATACAAAATTAAACTTGGAAAAGTTAGGAAAAAACAGTTAAACAAATAAACAAAAAACGTGATAGCTTTGCTGTTACTAAACATTCTCTATTCAAGAATATTCAGTTGGAATATACCTTCAACACCCTTAAGTGCTAATTCTTTGACTCACTCAGGACTGTACTGACCCATAGTGATTAGAATATTGAAAGAACCCTGGCCTGTCTTATAAATGGCTTGTGATAGCCTATTTTTTTTACCTAACCAAAGATGCCATTGACTGCTTTATGGTACATTCATGATACTTGATAGAGTGTTGGGACAGAAATTTTGGTTTTTCAATGTTCTACTACAGTTGCTTTTACCTTTTCTGCCGTATGAGCTATGAGAGCTTTAAATCGCATTATTTGGACCAATGCCCTTGCATGTCTGCTGTGTCCTGTACTGGTAGAATAGCATCCTCATCTGTGACCTAGATAGTTCAATCCATGCTTACTTGCCCTTGGTGGGAAGAATCCCTCTTTCTCCATTAGACAGATGTTGGCAGCTAATCACAATGCAGAATTTTGCAGGCCTCCAGAATCTGAAACTCTTCCTTTCACCCTAGACTTCCATTTGTAGTATTCCTTTCTCTGAACAGGTTGTTCACCTAGAGACAATTCTATATTATACTAGTTTTCTGATTCCTCTCACTCTGTCATTTAAAGCAGTGTATCTGCATTGGATCTTTTTTAAGACAGGAAGTTCACCAAGACCTAAGTACCTTTCTCTAGCCAGGCAAGTCTGCTGTGAACATGAAAGAAGATGAAAAGGCAGTGTGTGTTAGTATATTGCAGGGGTCGGCAACCTTTCAGAAGTAGAGTGCCGAGTCTTCATTTATTCACTCTAATTTAAGGTTTTGCGTGCCAGTAATACATTTAAACATTTGTAGAAGGTGTCTTTGTATGTCTGTAATATATAACCAAACTATTGTTGTATGTAAAGTAAATAAGGTTTTTAAAATGTTTAAGAAGCTTCCTTTAAAATTAAATTAAAATGCAGAGACCCCCGGACCGGTAGCCAGGACCCGGGCAGTGTGAGTGCCACTGAAAATCAGCTCGCGTGCCACCTTCGGCACGTGTGCCATAGGTTGCCTACCCCAGTATATTGCCAGTATGTCTATTCTGGTTCCTGGATCAAAGATACCTAGGTGGTTGGTTTTTTTGTTTGTTTGTTTTTTTGAGATTATTTTACATCATAACATTTAAGGTGAAGTCCTATTCGTTCCCTGAGAAAATAAATCATGCCCTAAGATCTTTTATAAGGCAAAGTATTAAGGCCTGGTCTACACTACGAATTTAGGTCGACTTTAGCCGCGTTAAATCGAATTAAGCCTGGACACGTTCACACGACGAACCCCTTTCTTTCGACTTAAAGGACCCTTTAAACCAGTTTCTTTACTCCACCTCCGACGAGGGGATTAGCGATAAAATCGGCCTTAAGGGGTCGGAATTGGGTTAGTGTGGACGGAATTCACACTAATGGCCTCCGGGAGCTATCCCACAGTGCTTCATTGTGACCGCTCTGGACAGCACTCTCAACTCAGATGCACTGGCCAGGTAGACAGGAAAAGCCCCGCGAAAGTTTGAATTTCATTTCCTGTTTGCTGAGCGTGGAGAGCACAGGTGACCACGCAGAGCTCATCAGCACAGGTAACCGTGATGGAGTCCCAGGATCGCAAAAGAGCTCCAGCATGGACAGAACGGGAGGTACGGGATCTGCTCGCCATATAGGGAGATGAATCAGTGCTGGCTGAACTCCGAAGCAGTAAACGAAATGGCAAAATATTAGAAAAGGTCTTCAAGGCCATGAAGGACAGAGGCCATAACAGGGACGCACAGCAGTGCCGCGTTAAAATTAAGGAGCTAAGGCAAGCCTACCACAAAGCCAGAGAAGCAAACGGAAGGTCCGGGGCTGAGCCGCAAACATGCCGCTTCTACGCGGAGCTGCATGCCATTCTAGGTGGTGCAGCCACCACTACCCCAACCGTGTGCTATGAGTCCCTCACTGGAGAAACACACAGGGAAGCGGGTTCGGGGTACGAGGAAGATGAGGATGAAGATAATGTAAATAGCTCACAGCAGCAAGGAAGCGGAGAAACCGGTTTCCCCAACAGCCAGGATATGTTTATCACCCTGGACCTGGAACCAGTAACCCCCGAACTCACCCAAGACCCTGAGGGCACACAGGGGACCTCTGGTGAGTGTACCTTTGTAAATATTACACATGGTTTAAAAGCAAGCGTGTTTAATGATTAATGATTAATTTGCCCTGGCAATCGCGGCCAGTACAGCTACAGGAAAAGTCTGTTAACGTGTATGGGGATGGAGCGGAAATCCTCCAGGGACATCTCCAGAAAGCTCTCCTTCATGTACTCCCAAAGCCTTTGCAAAAGGTTTCTGGGGAGGGCTGCCTTATCCCGTCCGCCATGGTAGGACACTTTACCACGCCAGGCCAGTAGCACGTAGTCTGGAATCATTGCATAACAAAGCATGGCAGCGTATGGTCCCGGTGTTTGCTGGCATGCAGACAACATGCATTCCTTATCGCTCTTTGTTATCCTCAGGAGAGTGATATCATTCACGGTCACCTGGTTGAAATGGGGCAATTTTATTAAGGGGACATTCAGAGGTGCCCCTTCCTGCTCTGCTGAACAGAAATATTCCCCGCTGTTAGCCACGCGGTGGGGGGGAGGGGTGAAGTGATCATCCCAGAGAATTGGGTGTGTGGGGGAGGGGAATTAGTTGGGTTTGTGCTGCATGTTAACCCTGAAACCGCAGCCCCTCCTTTTACATTGCAAACCCATTTTAAATGGCCAACCCAACGGGTGCTTGGTATGGTTAATGAGAGCAGTACTGTTTGAAACCATCCCCACATGTTAAGAAGGTTAAAAAAGCCAAAAGACTGTGTCTTACCATGGCTGCCTGCAAGCTGAAATCTGTGGCTTGGCACTGCGTGAGTGATCTCTCACACCAAACCGGCAGGCCCTCAATATAAGAGGAAAAATGCGACCTTGTAACGAAAGCACATGTGCTGTGTAATGTGAACAGCAAAATTTAACGTGAAAGAGTGTACCCATTGTTCTCTAAAATGTGTCTTTTTTAACCACCTCTCCCTTCTCCTCCACCAGCTGCAAATCTTTCTCCTTCACAGAGGCTAGTGAAGATTCGAAACCGAAAGCGAAGGACGCGTGATGAAATGTTTACAGAACTACAGACTGCCTCCCACGCTGACAGAGCACAGCAGAATGTGTGGAGGCAGTCAATGACTGATTATAGAAAAGCCCAATATGAGCGAGAGGAGAGGTGGCGTGCTGAATCGCGGGCTGAAGATGAGAGGTGGCGTCAGCTTGCACACAGAAGGCAAGAGTCGATGCTCCGGCTGCTGGAGCATCAAACTGATATGCTCCAGCGTATGGTTGAGCTGCAGGAAAGGCAGCAGGAGCAGAGACCGCCGCTACAGCCCCTGTGTAACCAACAGCCCTCCTCCCCAAGTCCCATTGCCTCCTCACCCAGACGCCCAAGAACACGGTGGGGGGGCCTCCGGCCACCCAGTCACTCCACCCTAGATGATTTCCCGAGCAATAAGTGTTAAAGTTTTAAAGTTTTAAACTGCAGTGTGTCCTTTTCCTTCCCTCCTCCCCCACCCATCCCGGGCTACCTTTGCAATTATCCCCCTAGTTGTGTGATGAATTAATAAAGAATGCATGAATGTGAAGTAACAATGACTTTATTGCCTCTGCAAGTGGTGCTTGAAGGGGGGAGGGTGGGGTGGTTGGTTTACAGGGAAGTAGAGTTAACCAGGTGGGTGGGGGGGGCGGAGATTTCATCAAGGAGAAACAAACAGAAGTTTCACACTGTAGCCTGGCCAGTCACAAAACTCGTTTTCAAAGCTTCTCTGATGCGCACCGCGCCATGCTGTGCTCCTCTAACCGCCCTGGTGTCTGGCTGCGCGTAATCAACGGCCAGGCGATTTGCCTCAACCTCCCACCCCGCCATAAATGTCTCCCCCTTACTCTCACAGATATTGTGGAGCGCACAGCAAGCAGCAATAACAATGGGGATATTCTTTTCGCTAAGGTCTGAGCGAGTCAGTAAGCTGCGCCAGCGCGCTTTTAAAAGCCCAAATGCACATTCCACCACCATTCGGCACTTGCTCAGCCTGTAGTTGAACAGGTCCTGACTACTGTCCAGGCTGCCTGTGTACGGCTTCATGAGCCATGGCATTAAGGGGTAGGCTGGGTCCCCAAGGATCACGATAGGCATTTCAACATCCCCAACTGTTATTTTCTGGTCCGGGAAGAAAGTCCCTTCCTCCAGCTTTCGAAACAGAACAGAGTGCCTGAAGACGCGAGCATCATGTACCCTTCCCGGCCAGCCCACGTTGATGTCGGTGAAACGTCCCTTGTGATCCACCAGGGCTTGCAGCAGCATTGAAAAGTACCCCTTGCGGTTTATGTACTCGGTGGCTTGGTGCTCCGGTGCCAAGATAGGGATATGGGTTCCGTCTGTCGCCCCACCACAGTTTGGGAATCCCATTGCAGCAAAGCCATCCACTATGGCCTGCATGTTTCCCAGAGTCACTACCCTTGATATCACCAGGTCTCTCATTGCCCTGGCAACTTGGATCACAGCAGCCCCCACAGTAGATTTGCCCACTCCAAATTGATTCCCGACTGACCGGTAGCTGTCTGGCGTTGCAAGCTTCCACAGGGCTATCGCCACTCGCTTCTCAACTGTGAGGGCTGCTCTCATCCGGGTATTCTGGCGCTTCAGGGCAGGGGAAAGCAAGTCACAAAGTTCCATGAAAGTGCCCTTACGCATGCGAAAGTTTCGCAGCCACTGGGAATCGTCCCACACCTGCAGCACGATGCGGTCCCACCAGTCTGTGCTTGTTTCCCGGGCCCAGAATTGGCGTTCCACGGCATCAACCTGCCCCAGGAACACCATGATTTCCACATTGCTGGGGCCTGTGCCTTGTGAGAGGTCTAGGTCCATGTCCATTTCCTCATCACTCTCGTCGCCGCGCTGCAATCGCCTCCTCCTCGGCTGGTCCTGGTTTTGCTTTGGCATGTCCTGGCTCTGCATATACTCCAGGACAATGCGCGTGGTGTTCATAGTGCTCATAATTGCCGCGGAGATCTGAGCGGGCTCCATGATCCCAGTGCTAGCTATGGCGTCTGTTCTGAAAAAAGGTGCGAAACTAGTATCTGACGGACCAGGGGAAGGAGGGAGGGAGGGAGGGAGGGATGGGTGAGTGACGACATGGCCTACAGGTACAGGGAATTAAAATCAAGAAAGGTAGCTTTGCATCAGGGAGAAACACAAACAACTGTCACACAGAATGGACGCCCCCCCAGAGATTTAACTCAAAAGCCTGGGTTTAGCAGGCCGTTGATTTGACGGAGGGAGGGGGGAAGGAAATGAATACAGAACAAATCTATTTTTTACATCTTAAGACGACGGTGCAGCATGACTGATAGCCCTCGGCATTTTCTGGGTGCTTGGCAGCAAATACTGGGCGCTTGGCAGTTAGCCTTCAGGCCTATTGCACGATCTGCTGCTCAGGGAAGACTCTGCTAACGTGCGATGAGCCAACAGGGCGCGTGGCAGAAAATGGCATACTACGACTGATAACCATCATCATCAAGACAGTTCCATAGGACTGAGCATGTCTGCCCAGGTGCCCATGATTGATAGCCACTGCTGTACGATGACGACGGATACCAGTCGTAATAAACCATCTACTGCCAAAAGGCAAAAGGCAAGGGGCTGGTGCAATGCAGCCCCACGGCTGCCAGCCCCACGGCCAATGAAGGCTACCAGTCATGCTGCACCGTCTACCGCCAAAAGGCAGTTAGCTGCTGCTGCTGTGTAGCAATGCAGTCCCACGTCTGCCGGCACCCAGATGACATATGGTGACGGTGAGCTGAGCTGAGCGGGCTCCATGCTTGCTGTGGTATGTTGTCTGCACAGGTAACCCAGGTAAAAAGGCGCGAATCTATTGTCTGCCGTTGCTCTGACGGAGGGGGAGGGGCCTGATGACATGTACCCAGAACCCCCCGCGACACTGTTTTGCATCATTCGGGCATTGGGATCTCAACCCAGAATTCCAATGGGCAGCGGAGACTGCGGGAACTGTGGGATAGCTACCCATAGTGCAATGCTCCAGAAGTCGACGCTAGCCTCGGTACTGTGGATGCGGTCCGCCGACTAGAGCACTTAGAGCATTTTATGTGGGGACACACAAAATCGGCTGTATACAACCGATTTCTATAAAACCAGCTTCTATTAATTCGATCTAATTTCGTAGTGTAGACATACCCTAAGTTAAAGAAAAATACCTTCTGATTAGAAAAGGACAAAATGGGGGATGATGGAGTTGATTTTGGTTGCAAAACCTCATCAATTGGATTTTGGCTATAAAAAAAGATGTAGTGATGTGGATCTCAATCCATTTATTATAATACCTCCTCCCAAAGCTCAGGAATAAACAAAGTGCTGATAAATGGTTTGATTTTTGGCCCATCTGGCCCATCTGTGTTTCTGATCCCTGTTAATTTTGAGCTGTTATTCTCCAGGTATATACAGAGAGCGAGAGATCTATCTATCTATCTATCTATCTATCTATCTATCTATCTATGTAAGAGGTATTACGGTGTTATACAGTATTTAAGGTGGTAATGTACAGCATGCCCAGTGGATGGACAGACGGACTAGGGTTACCATCATTGAAATGCAAAACCCCCGGCACTACTCCCACACAAGGCAAGCCCGCTGCAACCCCAACTCCCAACCACAAGGCAACTCCACAGCTCACCCTTCAACACCCACTTATATTATCTAGAGAGATAACATCATTGATAACAAACAGGTGTTTGTTTTATCAGCACATTTTGCCAGCCAGTCTTTGTAGTCTGTTTCATTTAGCCAGTTGTCATTGAATGTGCAAGTTTCTGATGCAAGTTTTTTTTTTCCCAGGGGTGTAGTAAGATCACTCACACCATTGCGCTAAACTTCCATTATTTAATATGCCTTGCATGTTTCCTCACTCTTGTGTGACTCAAATCCTCTGTCTCAGACATGCGTAATGCACTTGTGTGTTGGTGGGCAGACAGCAGCTGTATTTTCAACAGTTTTGATCTGTTATCGCTTAAACTGCGGAAGAGGGAACACTGCTGCATCTTTAGTTGGACACTGAATCTTTTAACATTGGATATCCCAGTGTATTGTGATAATGTAAATCTTTAAACCCACGTAAAAAAAACCCTGGCAGATTAAATTATTTTTCTGGCAACTGGCAAATTCATAAAAACCAGCCAGGCTGGTCAAATACCAGCCAGATGGTAACCCTCAGATGGACACACACACACATAAAACTATTTTCAAAGTACAGTAAGGTTGCAAAGTCAAGCACTCAAATGTTAGGAAAATTCCAGACTTTAGGTTATCTGTGCATCCTTAATTCAGCCCCTTGTGGAAATACATTATGATACAATCTTTAATTACATGATTGCACAATGTTTTTTCCACTGGACTCCTGCCTTGTTCAGTGCATAGAATAGATGGTGCTCACTGAATGAACAGCTATTCCGTGTTTTGTTTTATCCTTGTTCAAAGTGTGGCCCCATGCCTTATTTACTGCACACTGTTCAAACTCTTCTCTGAAGACTGAATTATTAATTTCCTCATGGGCATTTCTATGGTGCTCATCACTGTAGCATCTGAGTGCTTCACAAACATTAATTAATTAATTTTCACAACCCCCCTGTGAGATAAGGGGATATTAGCCCCACTTTACTGATGGGGAACTGAGGTACAGAGAGAGAAAGGTCAAAAGTATCCACCAATTTTGGGTGCCCAATTTGAGATGACTAGGACCTGATTTAACATCACATAGCTTTTTCTATATAGTTTGATTCACATACCGAGCACTTAGTATTATATATTACTTTATATGTGCAAAGCATGGCTCCCAGTGACCAGCTGCAGCTGTGAGTGCTCAGCACTTCTGCAAATCAGATTCCAGGGCCTCAAGTCAGGCAACCAGAAAATGAGGAACACACAGTTACTGGCCATCTATGAAAAATGTGGTTGTTCTTTGAGTGATTGTCCGCATATATATTCCACTGTTGGTGTGCATGTGCCATATGCACTGAAGCTGGAGACTTTTGAGCAGCAGTACCCACTGGGGCACCGCCTTCACCCTGAATGTCCTCATGCCTCCAACTGAAGTCATAAAGGGTTTGGCTGCCCCAGCCACTCCTCAGTTCCTTCTCATCACCTTAGGCCAAGAGTTGGAGCTTTCACACTTAGCCTTTTCACACATCATACAATCTTCCTCTATGTGTAAATACTTGTAAATAGGTAGATAATTGATTAGTACCTAAGGTTAAGGTTTAGTGTTAGCAATTTTTATAGAGTTTCTGTTTCTTTGTTTGGAAACTTTTTTTTTTCTTTACTGGAGAGGTACTCAGTACCGCTGCAGTCATCATGACTGAGCACAAGTCCCCAGGATTTTTGAACTCTCCATCTTGTGAGGAAGTGATGCCATCAAATTTGCTAATTTGGGGGGGGGGAGGGTACATTACTGACAAATTTGCTATTTGTAAGTCTCTTTTCAAAGAGGACACGGCAAGCAAGAGAACTATGGGCTCAGCTTCTGACCTTGACTTGCCTGGAGCAGAAACATCAGATGAGGTCTCTTTAATAAGTGCTCCTGCTGCTCTGTCTTCAGAGTTGTGACTGTCAGCAGACCTTCTGACTTGGAAAAACCCTCTTGTGACAGAGGTAAGAAGGAGTATAAAGTGGACAGGGAAAAGAGACACAGGTTTCCTTCTCTGGTCCTATCATTCAGAGTCCATAAATCCTTGAAAACATCTGAAATACGGGGTAGCTCAAAACCTAGAAAGAGTTTCATAAGAGCCAATAGCATGTCCAGACTGTCTGATTTGGAGGTTGATTCAGGGTTACCTCAGATAGCCCCCGGTACCATCTCTGCGATTCTAAACTCTATGGTACTGATAATACTAGTGTAGAACACCATGGTGCCAACAACCCCATTACTGATTACTTTGGTATCAATCACTTTGATACTGATAACAGTACAAACTGTGGCAATGCCTCTGGCTCCAACCAACTTCAGCGTGACCCCATCATATGGTACTGACTCCTCAGTTACCATCAGCTTTACTACCAACCTTGACCCCAAACCATTGAGCACTGAAAGTGTATCTTACTACCAAGGAACTGTTTACCTCCTTGGTACCAGAGTCCTCTATTGCCCTCATTAACAACCCTGACACTTTCTTCTTTATGAACACCATAAAGAGCTCACTCTCTTCATCCTCCAAGCACTCCAACATGACCAGCTCCACCATTTCATGAGGCATATTCCTTTTCCTCTTCTGAATCAGAAGAGAGAAGAAAGCCTTGTCCTGCCAGATTGTTCACCTCTTGATATTCTGGACCTCCTACACCTACCCGAGAGTCCAGGTCTGGTTCTCATTATCACTATAGATATAATGGACCTTACAGAGACACAGACCTGGGGTACCTTCTTCTTTTACCAGCATCCCTGTAACTACTGGAGCCCTTGGGGAAGTCCCCATTCCAGGAAACATGTATCTTGCTTTCCTGAACCACTAAGGAAGGACATTCTTCCTCTACAGCAGGATGAACCTCTTATTAATGTTTCACCATCTAATGTGGAAGTGCAGCTGTCGGAACACATGAACCCAGTGCATATTTCTTCCTCTTCCCCAATGAAGTGGTAGTCCCTGAGCCACTGACAGCTGTTCCTAATGACTACAAGACCTTCCAAGATCTATTGAGCAGAGTGGCCTTGACTGTAGAGATACCTGTGGAGGTAGTCCATGACAGACTGCATAAAGTTCTAGACATTGTACATACCTCTGAGCCAGGTTGTTTGGCCCTTCAGATTAACAAGGGCTTGTTGGACTTGGCCAAACTCGTATGGCAAATCCCAGCTTCATTGGCCCTTATTTCACAACAAGCTGACCAACGCTACCAAGTACCATCTATTGGCTTTGAACAATTCTGTGCCCACCCAACACCATATTCTTTGGTAGTAGCAGAGGCCAAAGAAAGATCTCCCCAGGGACAGCAGAGATCTATGCCAAAAGTCTGAGACCAAAAAGTTGGTCCTTTTCAGCAGGAAAAACTGCTCTATCTCCAGGCTGCAAATGAGGATCTCAAATTACCAAGTTGTACTGGCTAAATACGACTTTATTAATTGGGACTGTATGGTAAAATTTGTTGAAAAAATTTCACAAGAGTTGAGGGAAAAGTTCAAGTCAGTTGTAGCTGAGCATCAGCTAGCAGCAAGAACATCAATGAAGGTAGCTCTTGATGCAGCAGACACAGCATCTAGACCCATGGTGACATCCACAGTGATGTGTAGGTCTTTCCAACTCCATTCCTCAGGGATACTTAAGGAAGTGAAAATGACTATTGAGGATTGTGCTTTTGAAGGGTTCAATTTGTTTAATGAAAAGACAGATGAGGCATTGCACTCACGCAAGGATTTGAGAGCAACCCTCATGTCACTGGGTGGATATACACTACCTCTCAGACACAACCACTACAAACCTCCTCCTTATCAGTGGCAAGTTGTTTACCACCAATGCAAGCAGACAGACCCACTGAGGAAATGGCAGAAGTTTTCTAGGAGGAATTCCTCCTCATCTGCCACAACTTGTCTCAGCTAGCTTTTCCATCTTTAAGCTTTTCCATCTTTAAGGCAGCCAATTTGATTGCTTGCCCAGGAGTGCATGATCTACCTGTCCTATATCCTCCCTTTGTGGACCACCCTATCTCGTTTCCACCATTCCTAGACTAGTGTAACCATCAATCAATGGGTATTAGAGACAGTAAAAATATGTGATTGAGTTTCAGTCCCTTCTGCACCCTCAAACACCTTCCCCATCCCTGTTCAGGGAACTCTCACTCAAGAACATGCTATATCAAGAAGTCCAGTCACATTTTGGAAATATCTGAGGTTTATGGTTGGGAACTGTCACTATGAACACAGAGTTCTATCATCTGGCCTGTCAATAGCTCCCAGAGTCCTTGGAATCCAAGTCTTCCCATATCTGGATGACTGGCTGGTTCGCAGCAGTTTCTGTCAACTTATGGAAAACAGCATTCATTAGATTCTTTTTCTCATATTTGGGGCTGTTAATAAACATAAAGAAGTCAGTATTGATCCCTAATCAGAACAGGGTTTATTGGGACCATACTACTGGACTCCACCACAGTTATGGCCTACCTATCTCCAGAAAGATTTCAAATAATGTTAGATCTTAGTTCTGGAGCATGAGTGTAAATGTGTAGAGTCATAAGAATATGTCTCAGGCTTCTAGGCCTGATGACATCATGTACCTTTGTGACTCAGCATGCCATACTTCACCTGAGTTGCTTATAGTGTATCAGCCAGGCAAATATCACCCGAACAAGTTGGTGCAACTTCCACTCAGAGTTTATCCTCAGTGAAATGGTGGGTGGATCCAGAAAAGATTTGCAAAGCGGTCCCCTTCTGTCTTTCACCTCCATCAAAGAACCTTGTAATGGGTGTATTTTCACAGGAATGTCAAAAGGCACATCTCTGGGATAAAGCCCAACCTCCTGCAAAATTAATTCCATGCTCCAAACCATTGGGGTGCTAAAGCTTATTAAAAAAAAAAAGAGGCCATGAGAATTTTTTGACATGGATAAAACAATATATTATTTCCTAGCCTTATTCTCAGAAATGCCTGAACTGTTTTGACAGATAATTTTCAAAACAATTCAATGTGAGGAAGACACTGGATGTAGAAAATTTCAGTCTCAGTGGTTCAAGTTTGGCAACGTTATAAGCAATTGAAAACAGGGTTTTATAATGGGAAGTGTATGGCAACCTTAATAATAAGCAGCCTGGTCTATACTACGTTAACTCACTTTATTGTTGTTGTTGTTAATTACTGATCTGGGCTGGAGCTGAATTACTGACCTAGAGATGAAAGACTCCATATTAATCCCTCAGGCTATCGAGTTCTCTCTCTTCATTCATTATAACCCCAGCATTTTGCATATTGTAAGTAGGGCTTCCCACAGTTCAATAAAGTTGAAAGACTCTAGGTCAGATGCTCACTAATTGTGGTTTTCTGTCTGGAACCCATAGTGTAATTGGAAATCTACTTAATGTGGTGGTTACTATTAAAGTCAGGACACTTGATCACTTCACACTTGTTATATAATTGTTCCAATTCTAAACTATGCATGCAATACCCTTTAAAAACTCCTATTTAATTAATTTAATTAAAGTTTAATTTGAATTTGTAACAGTTTCCGGGCCCTGAAGCAAAATCTACAATTTAAATTTGCAAGTATTCTAAAATAAAAAGGTTTTGGTTTTTAGTTATTTGACATTGGGGAAAAATATACTTACATTATATATGGGAGCTTGATCATGCTTTTCACACTGTTTAGGAAATACAAGAATTAAGCAAGCAAAGATTCTGTTCAAAGCAGTTATTTCAGCAACAATACTGAACGTTAGAATATATTAGTTCTGTGTTCGAGCAAGGTCTAGAGAGGAAATGTCTGATGGTGCTATACATGATTGGGGAATCAGGAGTTTGGGGTCCTTTCTTCTGGCTCTGTCACCAACTTGCTTTTGGTAATACACTTAACTGTTCTTTCCTCAGTATCCATAAAATGGATTAATTAATATTGGTAATACACTTTGAGATCCTTAATGTTTTTAGTGGGAGCTGCTGGGTGCTGAGTATTTTTGAAAATCTGGCTGTTTCACTTAGGTGCCTAAAAAGGAGCTGAGCGCTTTTGAAAATCTGGCCCAAAATTGAGATTTAATAGATTCTTTTTAGCTTGAACAAAGTAGTATACAATATTACAAGATGCTAGGTATGTGAATCAAACTATATAGAAAAAGCTATGTGATGTTAAATTGCACTATTTGAGAAACAGTGTGTGATCATATAATTCATGACTATATTGCACAACAGAGTTAAAATTGCTATCATCACCATATTGGAACGCTCTATCCCACACAATTTATGAGATCTGAATAAGAGAGACCCTCTTTTTCAAATCTTAAGAGTTGCACAAGTTTTTTCTTACAAGATGTGATGAATTGTGTATTTAAAATATGCACCCTGTAAATAAAGTGTTTTACAAAATTGAAAAAAAAAATGTAAAAGGGGCATAAAATTAACTAACGTGCAAGGTTCATGTCACTTCATGTAGAAAACTCCTTGCAGTGAGCATATAAAGTTTTTCATGTCAGACAACATAGAAAACACATTCCTTGAAGCAAGGGATCACGTGGAAACGAGGAATGGCTTCTGTGAATGTATTTTCATCTCCTGCTGGCCCAGAGGCTAAGGAGTGTCCTCATATATTGAACTTTTCCTCTCATGCCCCCCCTTACCAGTAATAGAATGTGCCTGTGCCCCCTGGGCCGGGAGCAAGGTCCAAAGGCCGAGAGGGCCTGGAGCAGGGCCGCAGCCAGGGCCAGGAACAGGGCCATTGCTGCAGCTGCAGTTGGGGGCTGAGCCGGAGTTGAGGGGGGGCAGAGTAAGGCTGGGTGGCGCTTCCTCCCTGCCCCCTCGTGGGGGCTGTCCCGGGCCCCGCTGATCTCCTGGATATTCCTATGTATCCCCCTAGGGGACACACCCCACAGTTTGGGGACCACTGAACTAGGAACTTTTACATGGTGGTATGTTGCTCATATTGTGACACTGCCAGGAAGAGTATTTTATGTATTTTATTGTGGTTAATTTTCTCTGTTTTTGAACCAGTGATAATATGATTTTATCTTCACAGACTTGCCTTGATATAGTTTCTTTTACATTTTGGAATTATAAGGCAGTTTTGATTGGTTAGCATTAACATGATTTGTTTTTTACACCACAAAATGTTCTTTATTGACTTATTGATATAATTTCATTTAGTTTTGATATTGCATCATGCCAAAATACTTCTAACTGTTCTATGATCTTATTATTTATACATAGCAATGTTCTTCCCCCGTTGAGTTGCATTTCCATTTCAATTTGGCATTGTGTAGTTTTCCCTGTAGACTTCCACGAACATGGCAATGAGAACATCCTGACTGTGATAAGTTCCTTTCAAGTGAGCAATTAATTGTGAACAAAAAAGCAATGAAAAATAGTTGCTATGTAAGCTTAGCAACTAGTTAAATATCTCTGCACCTCTTCAAAAACTTATTTTTGTGAAAAAATGGTTTTACTTCCAGAGTAAATGTTTTAAAAATGAGGCTTAGTTTACTCTCCTTTAATTAAAAAATATGTGAAATAATGTCCAAATTTCCCCCCCCCCGAGTGTTTTCATTTAGGAGCAAATCTTTCATGGGTATGCTCCCTCATAAGTTCCTGGGAAATGTATGTACATAACTTTCATTAATGTACTGGGAATGATCTGAGACTGAACTCTTGGATAGCCAAGGGCAGATCCTCAGCTGGTGTAAATTGCATAGCTCTAGTGAAGTCAATGGAGCTGACAATGTACAGCAGCTGAGAATCAATTTCCCTCTCCCCCCAATATTATTTGAGCACTAGGAAATCAATGGGCCTGATTTATAGGAAAGAGTGAGAGATTTGACTGGGGAAGAGCTTCACAATAGGACCTTCAGGGAGTTTTGGGTGTGCAAGGAAATTAAGATCAGGCCTATAGGTGAAATTCACCCTGTGCAGAGGTCTATGCACCACTTAAGTCTCACCTAAGCCCTATGTTGAGGCTTTTAATGGAGCATGCTACATAGACCTTGTGCTGGCACTCTTCACTTTCACCCTAACTGCATAAATTCATTAATTGATTTTTTTCACCTTGCTTTTTTAAAAGCAATTATTGCAAAAACAGGTGAACAACGCTTATTCTGATCTGGCGAATTTTTTAGTCACATATGACCTGATTGAGATATTTATGACTAGAAATCATGGTTTTGAACAGTATATCTTATCATCTTGTGTAACAAGGAACAATACTGGTACTGCTGTAGTAAAATTGCTTAGTGTCTAATAATGGTTCTGTTATTTTTTATGTTAGAAATTAATCTGAAATGTATTCAGGGCCAAATTCTGCCCTCAGAAGGGAGACTGAAATACACATTTGAAGGCAGAATTTGTTTTTTTAAAAACATATTTTATATTACTAGGGCTGTCAATTAATCACAGTTAACTAAAATTAATCACGATGATAAAAGTTAATTGCGATTAATCGCAGTTTTAATCGCACTGTTAAACAATAGAATATCAATTGAAATTTATTAAATATTTTTGGATGTTTTTCTACATTATTAAATATATTGATTTCAGTTACAACACAGTATACAAAGTTTACAGTGCTCGATTTATAGAGAGAGGGAGCGATTATGAGTCTGCCCTATAGCCTTAACTAACAGCCGCTTGGCTTTTAGCTCATGTAGTAAAGCAGGGGTCGGCAACGTTCGGCACGCGGCTCGCCAGGGTAAGCACCCTAGCGGGCTGGGCCAGTTTATTTACCTGCTGATGCGGCAGGTTCGGCCGATCACGGCCCCCACTGGCCGCAGTTCGCCGTCCCGGGGCGGCGGGAAGCGGCGCGGGCGAGGGATGTGCTGGCCGCAGCTTCCCGCCGCCCCCATTGGCCCGGGACGGCGAACCGCGGCCAGTGGGGGCTGCGATCGGCTGAACCTGCCGCGTCAGCAGGTAAATAAACTGGCCCGGCCCGCTAGGGTGCTTACCCTGGCGAGCCGCGTGCCGAACGTTGCCAACCCCTGTAGTAAGGGCTCATGTACTAAGCTCCAGAGATCCCAGGTTCAATCCCACCCACCGACGACCAGGGTCTGTTGGCATTACACAAATATTTGTAATAAAAAATAAATATAAAGTGAGCACTGCGCTTTGTATTCTGTGTTGTAATTGAAATCAATATATTTGAAAATGTAGAAATTACCCCAAACTATTTAAATACATGGTATTCTATTATTATTTAACACGGCGATTATTCACGTGATTAATCGTGCGATTAATCGCGATTAATTTTTTTAATCGCTTGACAGCCCTGTATATTACATAAAAACATAAGAATTGTGGTAAGAAATCAGATCATTGTCCATTTAGTCTGGTATCCTGTCTCCATCTGTGGCTAGTATTAGATGCTTCAGAAGAAGCCTATTTTGTAATGATACACCTGTAGGAGGAGTTTCTTCCTAACTCCTGGCTGCTTCTGGTTGTTGGCTTATAGTCTGAATCATGAAGTTATATCCTTTAACAATTTTTATTCTAATTTCAGACATTCATTTTATCCATGTATTGTAATCTTCTAACCCTTTTCAAAATCCTGTTATGGTCTTCTTTTTAGTATTAATTTGTGGTGGTGAATTCTCCAGTTTAATTATGAGTTAACTTGGTAATATTCTGGACTACATTACTTTGTGGTGCAAGTGAAGTTATTTCCTGTACCAACTTCTAATTAAGACTTAGTTAAGAGTAGCTGTTCCTTTTGTGGTCTCCAAAATTAGCTGTTCCAAGAGGCAGTCATTTGTGTTGTCATTATTCATGTGTTTTGTACTTTGATTATGATAAAGTTTTTGTTCAAAGCTTTGACTTCTATTCTTTTGGTAAGATTTCAACTTATAGGACAAGATTTTGGGAATTTCAACAAAGTCAGTGGGAGTTGTGCACATAGAGTTCTTGCAGTATCAAACCTGGTGTCTCCTTTTTATCCATGTCAGAATAATTTATTTTTAGCAATACACAGACCTCAGAAATTGGCTTCAGTTTTTGTTGTGTACTGGACTGGCTAAGAAGAGATGCAAATGAAAAGTGGCAAGACCATCAACAAGATCAATGAATGCTTTGGAAATTGTTGTTACTAACCGCCACCATTTAACCTTCCTTGGTATACTTTTCTAACAAGGAAAATAGGCTGGTGGCTATAAAGGTAGATTAAGGTTGACGTGAAATTGAGATAAAGATCATTAGTTGATCTTTTAATTTAGTAGTTTGATCAATATATTGAATGACATTCAATAATAATGACTAAAAAAAAAGATTGTACCTAAATCCTGTCAAGAATGATGTGTTGCCTGTCAATCCACATTATAACCTGAATGAAGTGATCTCCCTAGATTTGCATTGTAGTGGGTTAATACTTTTATGTCAGCAGTATTCATAGGATTTTAATTTCGCATTTGCTTTCTAGTGTATTCAGTGCGTAGGAAACAAATAAATAACCTTCCTTGCATCAAGCAAGTAAGCAGGATCAACCGATTCATGCTTCCACTCAGTTCCTTGTTCATACCCTGTCTCTCTGCCATCATTTTGTTCTCAGAGCTTTGTACCAGAGCCATGTTATATTTTTGGAGCAAAACTTTTTTCACCAAAAAATGCTAATTGTGATTTTGAATCAAATTTGTCTAATTGCTTTCGTCAATTTTTTTTTTTTTAAGAAAATGACAAAATGTTTCGTTTGATACTTTTAAAATGAAATGTTTCAGCTTTTTGATTTGAAATAACTTTTCATTTTGAATTGTATATTAATTTGATTATTTTTAAAGGTAAAAATCTTCAGCAAAATGCAACATTTCATTTGACCTGAAATGAATTTTTATTGTATTTTTTTGCTTGGCTGAAAATTGGTTCAGCCACCAAACCAGCTCTAGTTAGTATAGACTGTCAGAGGAGACAAACCCTTTGTGAGTTCATGGAAATTTTATTTTTATTTTTTCTTGATTTCTTTAAAAGAAAAATAATTTTGTTTCAAAATAGTTGTTTTCTGTTTGGGTTTAGGAAAACATAACACCATACCATTTAGCTCTTGAGTTTCTGAGCTCTCATAAACTAAGCAGGTTTGGACGTGCAAAAAAACCTCCAAGGAAAATATCAGTGTTGTAACAAGTGATGCTGGTAATTCAACTATTTCAAGATAGTACTGTTTTCTTAGTCAGTACTAATCTAATGCCCCTGCATAGTGTTAAATTTCACTGGATTGCAGTGGGTGCCATTTTTCATATAAAATGTAAAGTGAAGATCCTGACCGCTTGTGATCTTTAAAAAATCTCATTTAACTTTTTGTAAGGGAAGAATTGACAGCTGAATTTCACATTCTTCCGTAGTCTATGTAACAATAAGCTGCTTAAAAAAGATGTTTTGGCATGGTAGCTGTAGAAGAGCGGACTGAAAATTCCATTGAAATATATTGGCTCTGTCATGTGTACCTCCTCAAGGCAAAGTCATTTAGGCCGCCTTAGCGATAGATGGATAAGACAGTCTTCTCTATGTGGCCTGAACTGTCTGATAATATTGTTCTATACTATTTAAAGGCTGTCTCCTTCCTTTCAGAGGTTGTTGCATTTCAGACTGATGGCCAAAGTGGTCCCCATTTTATTCAACAAGGTGAAATTCAACGTGAATGTAAAGTCATATACCTCAGAAGAAATTGCACAGCTACAAGATGGGGGCTAGATGACTATAAGGAGTGCACTGAGTATGAGAAAGATATAGGGCAGATAGCAAACTACATATGAACTTCAGTATGTGATGCCTTTGTAAAAAATGCCAATGCAGTACTTGAATGTATGTAAGGAACCACATGTCAAATTAGATAATAATGACACACTACATAGTCCAAGTGCAGTCACACCTGGAATATTGTGTTCATTTCTGATATCTACAGTTTAAAAAGAATAGAGAAAAACCTGAAGAAAATACAAAGAAAGGGAACAAAAATTATAGAAACATTAACAAATAAGACACAAATGGAGACCACGGGAGCTAAATCAATATAGTCTAGAAAAGACTCAAGGACACTACAGGATTATAAAAAGCTATATAAATGAAAGAAGAGAATTATTCATTTTCTAAAGATGGTAGAACAAGCAATAGCCCGAAGCTAAGAAATAAAAAGTTTAGTTTAGTTACTAGAAACACACATTTAATGGTATTTGAGCAGTAAAATGGACTACTAAGTAATGGTTGTAGTATATTAATGCAGTGATTATAGGTTAGGAAGAGGCATTAATTGGCATATGTTAGTGATATAGGGCCTGAGCCAGTAATCATTGAAGGCAACGGAAGAACTCCAGTTTACTTCATTAAATGTTGTGTCAGACCCATACTCCTGCAAAAAGCATTGTGTCAGAGTGGATAGACCACCTGTTCTCCCCCCTCCCCCATTCTACTCTCTGTAATTATGTAAAGTATTTATGGCTTTGTAATTATTTTATTTATTACATCTCCAGATCTTCAGCTCTAAGACCCGAATTCAGAAAAAAACATCCTTATTCAGAACAGCACTTAGCACATATTTCAGTCCCACATGCTTAAAATTAAACATATGCTTAAGTTCTTCCCTGAATTGGGCCTAAGTTTTTCTCTATTTTCAAGTCCCACCTTTGTTGTTCTGATTACCAGTCATGTGCACACAATACGTCAGATTTTCAAAAGTGCTCAGCGTTGATCTCCCAGTGTTTTTAAATTAATAAGGATATTTTTTTCATTTTTTCAACTATTCCTTTTAACCCTGGTCATGAACAATCCCATCAAGCAATCTATAATACCATTTTACGGTAAGGTTTTTGCATCTGACGAAGTGGGCATTCACCCACGAAAGCTGTTAGTCTGTAAGGTGCCACAGGACTCTGTTGCTTTTTACAGATCCAGACTAACACGGCTACCCCTCTGATACTAAGGTTTTTACAGATATAATTCAGAGAAATGTTCACAATAAAATCTGAAGCCACATGAAACTCATGCTATTAGGGATTTCATTAAACACTAGCTAAGGATTCCAAATGGTTTTGAAGGTGCACCCCACTGAAGGCACATTGCAGTAATCCAGTGAAGCGTTAACAAAAGCATGGATGTCTCTTCCAGCCAAGAGAAAAAGTTTAAAACTTTTGGCCAAATATAAATGGGAAAGCCTCTGTTGGGAGACTCTAAATATGTTTTGCTGCAGAGCTATTGTTAGCGGTTATGGATTTGTTTGTTTACTGGAGCTAATTTGTAATTGTATATTTAATATATTGTCAGACCACCTATAGAAAGGGATAAGCGCTCCTTTTCAGAGGCTGTATATCTAAATCATAATGAATCAATGACAGATGCACTGCTGGTCACTGCTTCTGCTGGGATCCCCAAATAACTGAGGATAAAACAGGAAAGCTGCATTGTGAATGTGAGATGGGGTTGGGCTACACAGGGACCCTCAAGAAAGTTAAGATGAATTAACTTAAGCCATTATCTACATTGCTAAAAGAGAGATATTAGTTACCTTAGGTTAACTAACACACAGGAGCTATCCCAAGGTAAAAATACAATGAAGAACAGTCACTTTAGTTTTGCCATGAGGTAAACTAGGCAGGGTCTACCACAGGCGGGGTTGTAGTGCTGACCTTGCCGAGATTGCCTCATGACAAAACTAAAGTGCCTTCTCTTCACTGTATTTTTACCTTGGGATACTTCACATACATTAATTAAAGCTGAGGTAAAAAATGCAACTTTTCTAGCAGTGAAGAGAGGGCCTAAATGTGTGAAGTTAAAGCACATAAGTTTAAACATACTAACCCTCTCTGTGGATTCTCTCATTCAGAAGTCAAGTGGCCTTAATTCATTGTAGCTTAATCCTACTTGGATTTTGCTACAGCAAACTAAGGTCACTTTACTCCTGAATAGGAGCATCCATGAATGAGTTTAATATGTTTTAATTTATGCACATAACAATTTTAGTTAATTCATCTTAACTTTCCTGAGTCTCTCTATCTAGACAAACCCTAACAAAAGGTGGGCAAACTCCCTTTCTGAGGGAGCCATTATCACCTCCATCAATTACTCACCAACCTACCAGCATAACCTCAGACTTGAAAGTTATATTGGCATAGTTACTTCGGTTAAGGGTGTGAAAAAACCACACCCTGAGCAATGTAACTATGTCGACAGAACCCCGACTGTAGGCCCAGCTGTGTTGACACAAGAGTTCTTCCATCAACATAACTAGTGTCATTCAGGGCAATGGTGTTCCTACACCAAAAGAAAAATCCCCTCTGTTGGTGGAGGCTGCAGCTACATTAGAGGGTTATGCTGGCATAGGCATGCTGATATAGCTATGCCAGTGTAGTCTCCATAGGGTAGGCATACCTTCAGTTTTCTTGAGGTTGAGTTTCATCCAGTTTACTCTAATCCAACCAAGCCTGGATCCCTTTAAGACATAAACTGAACATTCACCATAGCCCAGTGCTATGATTATTCATATTAAAATATTAAAATATTATTTAACAAGTAATGGATTCACTTCTTTAATTCCTGTGCACTGAGATTAAAATAACCTTTTAATTCTTATGTTCCCTCCCTTCACACATGCTCTTCAGTAGCTTCATTATATAGCTAGGGCTTGTTGAGGTGTTTTTTTTTTAACTGCTCATGGATGTAATTGAAATAGGAAATTCCTTTTGCAAGAATAAAATGCTTCCTTCTAAAAAACTAAAACAAATTAATGAGTATAAAAGAACATTGGTCCCTACCAAAGGTCGATAACCTAGTCACTAGATCATAGAGAATGGGGAATGGATTAGGGTTACAAATAAAGCAGTGTAGAAACCACTCTTTGTGACATTACTAAATAAAAACGCTAAACACTCAATAAGGCAGTAAAGTGGCAATTTCTAATGATTTGGGATTTTTATTGTTGTTTCTTTTCTTTATTTTATAGGACAGTTTTAATCAAAATAGATACCAATTAAGTAAATAATGGAAGCCCTCACTTGTGCTCACAGAGAGTTTATGGGTCTTGACATATGCAAAGAGGGATGGATAACTCTTTAGAATGGTTTCCTCTGTGGGAGGGAAGGCATAAATAGAGGAATTTTGGGTGACAGAGAGTCTAGACCAAAACACCAGTCTTTGAAATAATTGTTGAACCTGGCAAGAAAGTCCATTAATGCTTTGAGGAGAAGCTCACATTATCACCTGACCCTGCCACCACTAGCAACTGTTCCGTGGTGGAAAATTTTAAAAGATTTTATTTATTTTTGTATTTTATTTATATTTTGTATAAAAATAAAAAAAATTGTGCCAGTTAGAAGAAAAGAAACATGCTTATAGTTCAATGATCATTAATCTCTATTGTCCAATCTGTTTTTTTCTATTGGTTTTGTTAAAACTGGTGAGTGTCCGTTCAGTTCCTGCAGCTGGAATTTAGGTGGAAGGGGATCTTATTAGTCTGTTTGCTAGACTGGAGGATCAGAGAGAGAAGTAATTATGCTGGGGTTTATATGTGTGAAAATGAACACCATACTCCTATATAAGACTCCTCTGTGTAGTCTGTTGTACTTTTACCTGAATATTCATCAATAATTTATTTACAAAGCCTTACCCTGCATTCCTTGTACATAAGGAACTCCCATTAATGGGCCAAATTGTCTCTTGCTATAAATGCCTGGAGCTCCATTGATTTCAGAGGAATTTGGCCCAATTTCAAAGTATGTCATCATAATGCCACCCAAAAAATAGCTTTACAGCGAGGGTACTGTGTACTAAGTACCACAGATGGTTAGTTTGTGAGATCTCTTCTAGAAAGGATCCTTGTTTGGTGCCTGGATGTGTGAATATTCAGTTCTAAGGAGCCAAATAGTGAACTGTCTTCTGTGTTTTAAGTGAGGGGGAGAAGGGTTAATTTTAACACTAATGCAATTGAGTTGGATATCATTAGCTAGAATCATGCACTTTTATGCAAGTAACTCTCTGAGGGCTTAGAGAGACAATGTGGGTGAGGTAATTTTTTTTTTTATTGGACAAACTACTGTTGGTGAGAGAGAAACTTTCAAGCTTACACAGAGCACTTCTTCAGGTCTGGGAAATGTACTCAGTGTCACAGCTAAACACAAGTGGAACAGAGTGTTTAGCATAGGTAGTCAACACATTTCAACAGACCATTCAAGGTGAAGCCTCCGGTTAACACCCCTCCAGTCATAGTGGGGAAAGGAAGGGGAGAGGCTGCTGGAGGGATGTTGTTAGTGGGTTGTAGATTGTTGTTGTGACGGATTAGATCGCAGAAACCCCCTTGGGAGCTGCCACCTGATGTGCCAAGATTACCTCTGCTCCTGCTTTCTCTGCCAGCTCAGGACCCCAGCACCCTGTCTTGCTGAGCCAGACGCGCCAGTCTGCTCCAACACACACCCAGGGTCTGAATTACTTGCCCCAAAGCTGCAGACTTAACTGAAGGCAGCTTACAGAAGTGTTCTTGTCTTTAACACTCAGGGTACATCTACACTACCCGCTGGATTGGCGGGTAGTGATCGATCTATCGAGGATCGATTTATCGTGTCTAGTGTAGGTGCGATAAAATAGATCCCCGATCACTCTGCCATCGACTCCGGAACTCCACTGCGGCAAGAGGCGGAAGCAGAGTCGACGGGGGAGCAGCAGCAGTCGACTCGCCGCCGTCCTCATGGCCAGGTAAATCGACCTAAGATACGCCGACTTCAGCTACGCTATTCGCGTAGCTGAAGTTGCATATCTTAGGTCGACAATCCTCCCCCCCCAGTGTAGACTTAGCCTCAGATGCTCAAATTCCAATGGGGTCTAAACCCAAATAAATCCATCTTACCCTGTATAAAGCTTATACAGGGTAAACTCATGAATTGTTCGCCCTCTATAACACTGATAGAGAGGTATGCACAGCTGTTTGCCCCCCTCTGAGGTATTAATACATACTCTGGGTTAATTAATAAGTAAAAAGTGATTTTATTAAAAACAGAAAGTAGGATTTAAGTGGTTCCAAGTAGTGACAGACGGGACAAAGTGAATTACCAAGCAAAATAAAATAAAACATGAAAATCTAAGCCTAATACAGTAATACAATTGAGTACAGATAAAATCTCACCCTGAGAGATGTTTCGATAACTTTCTTTCACAGACTGGACGCCTTCCTAGTCTGGGCACAGTCCATTCCCCTGATACTGCCCCTGTTCCAGCTCAGGTGGTAGCTAGGGGATTCCTCATGATGGCTGCCCTTTCTTGTTCTCCCCACCCATTTATATGTCCTTTGCATAAGGCGGGAATCCTTAGTCCCTCTCTGGGTTCCCACCCTGTCCTTCTTAATGGAAAGACACCCGGTTAAAGATGGATTCCAGTTCAGGTGACATGATCACATGTCACTGTAAGACTTCATTACCCACTTGCCAGCACACACATAGGCTTACAGGTAAAACACAGCCATCTGCAGTCAATTGTCCTGGTTAATGGAAGTCATCAAGATTCCAAACCACCATTAATGGCTCACACTCTCATAATTACAATCAGCCCTCAGAGTTATATTTCATATTTCTAGTTTCAGATACAAGAGTGTTACATTTATACAAATAGGATGATCACACTCAGTATATTATAAGCTTTGTAATGATACCTTACAAGAGACCTTTTGCATGAAGCATATTCCAGTTACATTAGCATATTTTCATACAATCATATAGAGTGCAATGTCACAGTTGTAATAAAACATAAATCCGGTGTCACTACTCAGCCATGATTTTTAACATCTAGCAAAGTTATGCATTTAAGCTCTGAAGCTCGTCTTTTGAAAGTGTTGTGCAGATTTCCTGTGAGGATGAGGACTGAGAGGTCAGATACAGAATGATCGCTTTGTGAAAAGTGTGCACCCAGAGGTGATATGGTGTTTTTGTCTTTTATCGTTTTCCTATTTGAGTTCATTTGAGAGTGTAGTTATTGTCTGGTTTCACCCACATAGTTGTTATTGAGGCATTTAATGCACTGGATGTTAAGATATTAAGATAGCATGTCAAGCACCCAAGCCTTGACCAAAAACACCCTTAATTCGACATATACCAGGAGGAGATTTTTATGGGCAGCCAAGAACTGTATGACCCAGCAAGTTTGGAGGTTACACAAGAACTGCATGCAAACAAACTAAGACTGCCGTGGAGGAGACCTCTACCAACAGCCAGCCTGAAAATGTTCTAGAGGGCAGCTGTACTAGTCAGTATTATGTGCTGCATTACAATACAATTGTAAAGTGTGATTTAAGCAATTTTTTTCCTGGTAACCACTGTCCATCACCATGTTAGGTGGAGCGAGACGCCTCTCTTTCTGCCTGCTTAGCTTTTAGCCCTGCCCTTTGCCCTCACAAGTATGCTTAAAATGGCATCTGTGCCAGAAACTTAAAGCTAAAAAGTTTTAGTTCCCTGCAGTATCAAATTCCACAACCATCAGCCACATTTGTCACCTCCAAACTTTCCTGTCCAAGCTGCTTTCTGCTCGCTCTCCCTTCCTCCCCTCTGTTTTCTGTCCCCTTATCTCCCTGCTCAAGGTATCAATACCACTGGGGTTTAAAAAAATCTAACGCATTGCAGGGCAGGCATGTTTATTGTAGCAGCAGATACAAAAAGAGAAAAAGCAATAGAAAAAGTAATTTGGCTCACAGTTTTATAAATGCCCTCAGTTTTTACCTAACGTGAGAGATTTTATGAGGTAAGTTGCTCAACTCAGATTTCACAGACTTAAAAATGTACAGATATTTTAAGGCATTATAAGGCAGTCATGGCTATTTGAAACTCTTGGGTTTAGAACAGTTATTGCAGAATTTTATATATTTTGCAGCGCACTTTATGCGGATTGGCATGTGTCATAAAGGAGAATTTAAGGAAGGGATAGTGCTCTGTTTTGGCCCACACATTGCAAGACAATACAGCTTCCTTGAAGCTGCCCACATAGCTAATGTTTCCCTTCCACTCCTGTATCCACTGGAGTGGCACTATCCTGGTAAGTAGCAGGGCTGCATATCTTCCTGGTTTGCCCATTGCCTTTTTCAACAAGCCCCTTCTACATCTCCTGAGGACTTGCTTCAGGGTACCATCCTCCAACATAAGAACAACCTGCAGAGGTGCACATGTTGTAGTGTCACCCTTCTGTTGCCCCATGGCAGACAGACACAGAACTTTAGGTGCTGCCTTAGTTTCCCCAGCATGTCTCTAAGTAGGTCCAAATAAGCTTGCATCAAAGACTATCCCCTTTAATTAACAGAACAAATGTCCCAAACCAGGAAAATCTTCCACTTGGATTTAGGGTCCCACTCCTAGCTCTGAAGTTGGGGACCTCTGACACAGTCTTCCTGGATAATGAGTCTCCTAGTTCTCCCCTCTGGAGAAGGAGCAGTGTTTTCACCAGTCCTTCTGCCTTTTACATAAAATAACCTCCAATTCTCCTCCCCGGAGCTGGGGGTACCACCTTCATCGGTAGTCTGGTTGCCTTTACTTCAAGGCCTTCACAAGTCCTCCCCAGAGCTGGGGAAGAACTCTCACCAATCCTTTAGCTAACATAACATAAAAATCTCCCCCACTTCTTCTCTGAGCTAGGTTCGAATCTCATCTAGCTTTTCACCAGTGGATTGAAGTACAGTCCCCCTTGTCTACTGCCCTGGGTGTCCTCTCTCCAGGAGCCTTCTTTCCCCATTGCTCTTCTTGCTGGCTTTCCCTCTCTACTGAATTCTGGTCACTTTATTTTAAGGTCTGGTGCCATCAATTAGCTGCCAAGGCTGGCTCACCAGCCGTAGTTATGGGTAGACTGGTCATTGTTCCCTCTAAAAGGCCAGTCACCTGTGACAACAATGAATCAGTCCCCTCTTGCCCCCTACCTACCTAAAACTACCACAGGTCCTTTCACCCACCTAAGACCACCACTTCCCTCTATAATACTAGGGACTGTGCCTTTAAGGACAGAATTTCCCAGACAGAGAGTCTAGGGCTGGGCACTGTGAAGCTCTTGGTATGCACAGCCAGCTAGAACCAGACACAGAATAAAGAATATTTCTTGTAAGCACCTTAAGCACTGAATGATCACTGAACACTCTCATCCCCCCCCCTCTACATTTTTACAGGGGTCCTGTACAAAGTAATTTGGAAAATGCCTTACCATCTCAAAGCGAACCCCAGAGTGGGAAGAGATGATGGGAATGGCATTCCAGAATTGAGGGAAAAGCAACATTTTATCATTGTTGTCATGGAGATTAGGATTGGGACAATAACTACTTGTTCTTTTCTGATTTCCCTTATTGCCTGTAATGCCATAGACCATGCATACAGATTGCTTATCACCTGATGCAAGGCTGACAAACTCCAAAGGGAAAAAAAGAAGACAAGACAGGAAATGTTCAAGGAACATCTCAACAGAGAGCCTCAAAGACAGAAGTGTGGAGGATGATTTCCTGGAGGAATCACAAAGGCTTTAATTAGAGCACTTGACCCTGAAAAGGGATATAATTTATACAAAGCAGAGACAAGCATCTTTGATGGAGCACCATTAATCACAAAGGTCAAGCCCAGTACCCCATCCTAGGATTGTCCTGCAAACTGTGAAGAACACTCC
>NW_020664436.1:31884261-31896871 GCF_002925995.2 Terrapene triunguis
CCCTGCGCCGCCGGAGCAGAGCAGCTGGAGCCCGGGAAGGGAAGTGCCCGGCCGGCGGCTCGGGGTCCGGAGGCACGGGGGCTGCCCGAAGCTGGTAGCGCTGGCTCGGGCAGCTTGGCTCTTAAACAGAGCCGAAGTCTGAGTCAGGGGAGGAGCAGAGCAGCCGCGGGAGAGGAAGTGCCCGGCCGGTATTTTTCCCGGACATGTTCGGCTTTTTGGCAGTTCCCCCCGGACGGGGGTTTGATTGCCGAAAAACCGGACGTATGGTAACCCTACGTGACTGGTGCCTGGGGCCGGGGGCGCAGCTCCAGCCCCAGGGAGACACAAATCCGGACAGTGCCGGCTCCACGCAACGCGCTGGCGTCCACAACCCCCCCTGGGGCGCCCCCAAGCCCTGCGATGGCTGCCGAGCGGCGCCCAGAGACACCCCCCACCCAAAGGACAGGGGCCCGCGCCCTCCCTACCCCGACGGCTTGCTGCCTCACAGGGGCAGGTTGGTCGCGTCGCAGGGGCCGCTGGGAGTTGTAGTTCTCGGCCGCTCCCCTCTCCCGGCTCTCCCTGGAGCATGAGGCCCGGCCGGACTACAGCCCCCAGCATGCACTGGGCAGGAGCCGAGTGTCGCACCGAGATGATGTCACAGCGGGCGACCCCCACACACAGATTCGGAGATCCTAGCCTCCCTATTTCCCCGGACATGTCCGGTTTTTTGGCAGTTCCCCCCGGACGGGGATTTGGGGACCAAAAAGCCGGACATGTCCGGGGAAATCCGGACGTATGGTAACCCTAAGTTAATCCTCTCCCTTATCTTGTCCAAATGTCCAGTAAAAGGCTTCATAAGACAGGGGAGAAGTGGGTAAGCTGGGTTTGTGAGAATGACAGGAGGAATTATAACTCCATTAATGTCTATAGTGGTCTGGGGAGCAAAAATTCTCTTCCTCATTCTAGCAAATAGGCCTGAGTTTCTAAAGATCCTGGCATCATGGACCTTTCCAGACTACCCCACATTCGGATTGGTGAACGTTTCTCGAAGGTCAACCAGGTCTTGCAGCCACCATGGAGAAATACTCCTTCCTGTTGATAAAGACTTTGGCCTGGTGTGTGGGGCAAAAAATAGGTCCATGGGCCCCATCAGTAGCCCCTATGCAACTTGGAAACTCCATCTGTGCAAAGTCAGAAATAACCTCCATGACATGCAGAGCTGCACCCTCTTAATAGCTTTGCAAACCTCAGGACAACAACCCCAACAGCAAATTGGTTAGCAGCTGACCAGTATCAATGGGGGGGTGAGCTTCCAGATGGTGATGGCAATGTGCTTCTCCACACTGAGAGGAACTGTCATATTGGTGTTCTGGTGCTTCATTTCCAGGGTGCCCTCAGCACAGATCTCTAGGAAAGTAGCCTTCCACATCTTGAAGTTCTGCCACCACTACTGATTGTCCCAGTTCTACATCACTATCCTGTCCCACCATCTGTGCTAGTTGGCTGAGCCCAGAAGCTGTGCTCCACCAAGTGAAACTGCTCCAGATAAATGCCCTACAGAAGTAACTACTCAATTTTATCCTCCTACTCCTCCGCCACCTGTAGTAGTATTGCCACTGCACTCAAAGCCATCCAAAGCTGCCAGACTTAATCCATCCATCTCTGTGACTGCCAATACATGTGCACCATCCTGTTCATATTAATGACCGTCATAATTGCAGCAGTGTGTCCTTCATGCTCCCTGACAGCAGTTTGAAAATGGCACAGGCAAAATATGGATGAATTATGTGATGCTAGGAGAAGAAATCATGGGAGTTTGTTAGTTTGACCCTGAGTCCCAGAATTCCTGTAGGTTCTGGTTGGCATCCCAGAAAGCACTGTGAGAAAAATCACAGAATACAGAATCTAGCTGTGGAGCATTATACTATGGGATAAGCCAGCACAGCAAAGCATTGTGGATGCATTTGACTTAGATATAGTTAACTGGCTGCACTTAGAATGAACAAACTGATGTAACATCCCTGTGTAGCCAAACTTTAAATGAACTGTAGAGATGACTTCTAAATACTCCCCTGCTTCTTCCAGAAACATATTTGCTTCGGTGAAAATCTCATTTCACTTGTAACTAGAATATATGTGAATTATTAATGCATTATACTTACATTTATGCCACAAGTACCCCCTAAAATGAAATATGAGTTGTGGCACAATAATACATGTAATCATTTATCTGTTGCATTCTTTGGTTGGTTTATTATTATTAATAATAATTATTATTATAATTAATAATTTACAGCAGTTCCAGGATTTATTTTGGACTGTGTTTCTCTTTTGTAATACTGTTGATAATTTTATTTTGAACATACTTGAAGACCTTCAGACATGAAAACCTCACCTTCCTTTTCTAGAGCATTACTTGCACTTGAATGGTGGTGATTGTTGACTACTACAGTCCTGTGGCAGGGGTCATTGGAGCAGGAGGTCCACTGGATATAATGGCTTGTAGAGTGGAAGCAGTTTTTGCTCTTAGGCATCTATGAGGCCCTCTAACATAACTGAAACTGTGAAGAAGCTGGACAAAGGTCCAGGTCAAATACAAAGGAGTCAAAGCTAGAGGCTGCTTTTCCATTTTGAAGAGAAAGACTATGGGGCAAAGGGGCATGAGAAAGAGACCCAGTGACACAAGCCAGGCCAGGGAAACCCAAAGGAAGTAGGACTTCTCCATACAGTCAGTCTAGCAGGCATCAGATGAAAAAAATCACTGAGGAGAAAGTCTGTTTAAATGACACTCTGGTAACTTGAATTTGGGTGGGGGGGGGAAAAAGTTACCTTCAGCCTCCTTAGGTAAATATAAGGGACAAGGTAATTACTGACAAATGACAAATAGTATATTTATTTCCTAGTTTCTATATGATGTATTGTTTCTTTCTGGGAACATATCATGCTACTAAATAAACTGGAGTTTTTGAACATGCCATTCAAAGGAAGTTTCTTTGCAGAGTTGCTGGCTCACACTATGTTGCAGTATCACCCTTTGTGAGTTGCATTAATACCCTGAGGCCTTTTGATTCAGGATTTTCAGAGGATAGTGCTGAATGTCAGAGTTATCAAAACAAAGGAAATATTTTTTTTTCACTCTCCGTAAAGCCCCGTAAATAGGGAAAAACACTCAGGTAGGAATATATGTACCACTTTGCCTCTCACTTTCACAGGCTTTCACACAAACGAGCTGTGAAAAGTCATCAGCAGCAGTATAATTTATGTTTTAAGAAAGTCCTTCATTGTTCAGAGTATATTTTTTCCTTCAGATTTTTTTTTTAAAAATCTGAATATTGAAAAATGTGTTTTTTTCTTAGCCAGGAACAAGTCTCCAGAATTGACTTAACACCAAACACTGGTGAATAGCTGTGCTTTTTTTTTTTTTTTAAAGTTCATAATTGGGCTAGTGGTCTCACAGGTTTTTTAGTCATTTAATTGGTACAAAATTGCTTCTCATTAGGTTTCTGTAGGAGGGAAAGGGGTGTCTGCCGTATTCTACATATTCACATTTTAATTTTTCATTCTGCTGAGGCATGTTTCTGAGAATATTTTGGTGTTGGGGGATGTGAGCTATGGTAGTATGAGTAACCCTCAAGATGTGCCCAAGCTTTCCCAGAAATCAAGCATGTCCTGATCCCAGCTTTTTTTCAGGTCCATCTCTAGTTAAAAACATTTTTTAAATTACCAGATCATTACTATTTCCTTATTTTAATATATGGTCATAATGAAGAGGTATAGTTATAATAAATTTGATAGGGTTTCCACTGTAATTATACATTAGTTAACTGCCCTGTTGAATGTTACAATTTTATTTCTGTATCTTTCAAAGCTGCAGTGTCACATATTACTGCAGTCATGATCACTGGCAAAGATGTAAAGGTTGGTGCTTAACAGTTCAATATTTTTGTATTTATTACAGATAGAATGGTTTTATTTTTCATAGGTTAACTGACATTTGGAGTTCTCTTTTCATAGAAGTTCTTAATAGGAAGACTCCACTTTACTTTTTTCTTAAGATCTAATAAAAAACAGGGTACTACTTGGAAACCAGTGGCATCTAAGGGTGTAAAAAACTAAGTGTTGCTGCTAGCCTACGTGAATGGTAGATTTTGTGAAGTAACTCAGATTTTGCGTTGTGGAGAAATTTTCTCCAATGACATATTGGCATAGACCTGAATGGAAGGATTAATTTTCCTCTGGAGCACTTAACAAAAATCCTTTCTTGCTCTTAATAATAATACCTAGGTCTCTTATAGCACTTTTTAATCTTTGAATCTCAAAGTGCTTTACAAAGGAGGGAAGTATCATTCCCATTTTACAGATGGGAAAACTGAGAAACAGGGAAGGAAGTGACGTCCCAAAGTTATCATGCAGGCCAGTGGCATAGGGTATGTCTACACTGCTATAAAAACCCAGTGACATCCAGTGTTAGTGCCTGGTCAGTTGACTCGGGCTCACAGGGCTTGGGCTGCAGGGATAAAAATAGCAGTATAGATGCTCGGACTTAGGCTGGAACCCAGGCTCTGAGACCCTCTCCACTCATGGGATCTCAGAGCCTGGGCTCCAGTCAGAGCCCGTACATCTGCCCTGTAGTTTTATAGCCCTGTTGCCCAAGCCCTGCAAGCCTGAGTTGGCTGACTTGGGACACCCGCGGGCATACCCAATGGAAATAGAATCCAGCTTTCTGGAGTCCCAGTCCAGAGCCCTATCCACTATTAGCATCATGTTGGCATATCCCAGAAAATCAGTTGGTAGATCTCAGTCCTTCCCATCTTCTTCTGAGTTTCTGTATCATTAATAATAGACCATTTGAAGGGTGTCATATGAAGGTTTTTACTACATTCAGGCCAGATCACCACTCGCTAGGGGAAAAAACAGGCAGAAAGGGAGGAAATGCTGCAATGTGCCAAATTGTATGGCCCATTTCACACTAGTCTCCAATAAAATGTTGAAATACAAATGCAGTTCTCAGCACAGTAAAGCCTTGTTATAGTAGAGAAATTTTACAAAAAATATTCCTGTAGTTGATAACAGTAGTTAAGCTTCACCAGCCCTAGCAGTACTGAGAAAAACTGCATATACAGCTCTCTGGATTTGGCAGCCTTTCAGCACTCTGTCAGCCTGACTTGCTTTGAGCAGGGTTAATTGACACAATGCTGAAAATGGCTGCCAGAGCTACACTCAGGCTCCCAATGGTGCTAGGATTGGTACTGCTGAACTGCTAGGAACTCAAGAAAGAGATCTGGAGTCACTGTGGATAGTTCTCTGAAAACATCTACTCAATGTGCAGCAGCAGTCAAAAAAGCGAACAATTAGGAAAGAGATTGATAATAAGACAGAAAATATCATATTGCCTCTATATAAATCCATGGTATGCCCATATCTTGAATACTGCATGCAGATGTGGTCACCTCATCTCAAAAAATATATATTGGAATTGGAAAAGGTACAGAAAAGGGCAACAAAATGATTAAGGATATGGAACGGCTTCCATCTGAAGAGAGATTAATAAAACTGGGACTTTTCAGCTTGGAAAAGAGATGACTAAGGGGGGGGATATGATAGAGGTCTATGAAAAATCATGACTGTGTGGAGAAAGTAAATAAGGAAGTGTTATTTTCTCCTCATAACACAAGAACTAAGGGTCATCAAATGAAAACAAACATAGGGAAGTATTTCTTCACACAATGCACAGTCAACCTGTGGAACTTTTTGCCAGACAATGGCCAAGACTATAACAGGGTTCAAAAAAGAATTAGATAAGTTCATGGAGGATAGGTCCATCAGTGGCTATTAGCCAGGATGGGCAGGGATGCAAAACCATGCTCTGAGTGTCCCTAGCCTCTGTTTGCCAGAAGATGGGAATCGGCAACTGGGGAAGGATCACTTGATGATTATCTGTTCTGTTCATTTCTTCTGAAGCATCTGGAATTGGCCACTGTCGAAAGATGGGAAACTGGGCTGGATGGACCATTGATCTGACCCACTATGGCTGGTCTTAATTACTTGTAAAAATTCTCAAGGGTTGACAAGGTTTAAGTCTCCCATACTGAACTTTCCTCATTCAAGTACACCTCGTGGCCAAAAATGATTTGCATTACCTTTTGGGGATTTTGGGTGATTCACCATGTCCATTTCTTTTTTCTGCAACTTCTCTCTATTGTTCTACTATCTGAGAAAAGTTAATTAAAAAAAATCTGTTGTACCTGAGGCATGTCATAAATACATTTTTGTACCAGTACACAGGAAATTTTATTAATCAGTATCTACTGACTATTCTGAGTGGCATGAGTTTGGCATTGCCATTATGTGACATGGCAGCTGTGTAATAATCATGCAGAAAGTCCATTGATAGTGACAGGACTCGAACATACTGCAGCATTAACCAAAAGCAATTTACTCTTAAACATGTCTGAATTATGCAGGCATACATGTAAGAGAAAAATGCAATATCTAGGGAGAAAAAGTGTTTTTCTAATCAGTGCCTTGGCAGTTATTAGTACTTGACACTTGTTTCAATTAGCCAGAAATCTTGCTGCTGTTCACAGTAATGGGACATCATACTATCCAAAATAGAACATACTGCAATGCTTTCTCTTGCTGATTATAATGTCTGGGCAATCCAAAAGCAGGATTTTATCCAGGTGTCAATATGTTGGAATGACATGAATAAACAGAAATTAGTTGTAATTACATTTTTTATTTTCTAAGGATTTCTGTGTATCTTTATGATTACATAGAACAATTTGGAAGCTTGATCAATTTCTCTGAGTGATTGTCCATATGCTCATTCTGTTGATGGTGTGCATGTACCTCATGAGATAGAGACTGGAGTCTTTTTGGTTAGCAGTACCTGTAGGGCATGTATGTACTCTTCAGTCCTTGTGCTCTGCAGCAAGGGCATATAAGGAAGAGAGATGTCTGCCACCATTCAGTTCCTGTCACTGACTCATGGCTTAGAGGCAGAGCCTGACGGTCCGAGAGACTACCAGACTTCTAGATACTCTTACCCAGCGGCAGCTCCAGGCACCAGCTCTCCAAGCGCGTGCCTGGGGCGGCAAGCTGTGGGGGGCACCCTGCCAGTCCCTGCGAGGGCAGCAGTCAGGCCGCCTTCGGCGGCTTGCCTGCGGGAGGTCCGCCGAAGCCACGGGACCGAAGGCAGCCTGCCTGCCATGCTTGGGGCGGCAAAAAAGCTAGAGCCGCCCCTGCTCTTACCTAAGTAGTTACAGTTTTTGTGTGGAATAGATAGTAATTTAATATTTAGTACTTTAATAGTTAGTAGTTCAGTGTTGGTGTTAGTTAGTGGCCTTAAAAGTCTATGAATCTTGAGTCATCTCTGTCCAGTTACATTTTACTTTTCTTTGTTGAACCTCAAGGTTCAGAAGGGGGAGAGAGTGGTGAATTTTCTACTTGACTTGAGAAGTCTCTCATTGCCAAGGATCTTATCAATGGATTCTGGCTCTATAAACCACTCTTGTTTTCTGTTTTCATTTGTTGTGCAAAAGTCAAGGAACACATTCCCACTCTTTGGAGCTGAAGCCCTACACTTACGTTCCCACAACAATTAAACCACATTAGCAGACCAGCTTATAAAACAGTTCCTGCTAAAAGAGCATAAATATGGTTTTCAAAGTTAGGCAAATATACTGCATAGTGAAAAAGTAGTGAAGGTGCACAAAAGTTAGTAAGGACTGCTGCATGCTTTGTAAGACATGAGGAATGCACCTCGGTCTGATGCACCTTAGCAGTATCAGAGACTGGGACATGGGCAGTCTTGCCTGGTGGTTGGAGCAGGAGTCAGTCACCAGGAATAGGAGCCCAGGGTCAAAGCTGAAGTCAGATGCCAAAGCCAAGGGACAGAGCCAGAGTCAGAAGTCAGAAAGTGTAGCCCAAGGTCCGAGTTGGGTTTCCCGGAGTGAGGCAAGGCTGGGGCCACGTCAGGAGCAGGGCTTGAGCAAGGCAGGAACAAGGTAGGAAACAAGCAGGCACAGGAGCTCCTGCAGCTGTGGATGAATGCTTTAAGCAGCTGCTGAACTGCTGCTGAGCTTAAAAACAGGTCTGCTGACTATTCCCAGCAATCAGCAATGTTGCTAACCAGGCAGCCTACTATATACCAGCTGCACTTGTTAGGTTGCCCAGAGGCTGGGTCTGCTGCAGGCCCTCAGGCCTGACAAGCAGTTCCACAGCTCCTAAGGGTCACAGGAAAGGTGCTCCCTCCCACAGACATCCTACTGCTCAAGGAAAGGAAAATTACTTACTGTGTACAGTAATTGGAATTCTTTGAGATATGTTATCCACTGATCATGACAGAGATTGGAGTGGTTTTGGCTAGCAGTACCCATATGGCGTGCATGTGCTCTTCAGTCCTCATGCTCCATTGCAAGGGCATATAAGGGTGAGGCGTGCCCATTGACTGGTTCCTTCTCATCGCAGAACTCCTAGAAGTGGACTCTGAGGTAGAGGGGATGGAAGGACAGGTCATGGAATGGGCATATGGATAACACATCTCAAAGAACTCCAGTTATTGTATATAGTAAGTAACTTTCCTTTCTCCTTGATGGTAACTCTCAAGCAGTTATCCTATTAAGGAGGCATCATTCAGTTCACCTGGGTTTAAACGCTGCCCCTTGTGCAGAGGAGCAATCCCAGCTTCAGATGGACACTTAAAGTGCCTCCATCTGGGAAAGATCCACATTCCTAGTAAATGTGCAGTCTGTAAGTCCTTCAGTTCCAGAGCTAGAAAGAACAGAAAGGCCCAACTACATGTCTACCTAATGACCAAATCAATGAGAACAGCTTCTGAATTGAGCTCTGTAGGTCTCCCCTCCCCCATACAGGGTCCTTCTGAGCCCAAGAGTGTTGTTTGTTCTGAGATACATGACTTTACATTTGGCTGAATTAAAGTGCATGTTGTTCAAATGAGTTCACTTTACCAAGTGATCCAGATCTGTTCATATAACTGACCTGTCCCTATCTTTATTTATCAATCCACCAATTTTTGTGTCATCTGCAAATTTTACCAGCAATTATTTTATATTTTCTTTCTGATATTAATAAAGATATCAAACAGCATTGGGCCAAGAACAGATCTCTGTCCAACCAACTAAAAATACCTTCATTAGATGATGATTCCCCAATTACAATTAATTTTTGTGATGTCGCTCAATCAGTTTTCAATCCATTTAATGTAGGTTGATGATTTACTTTTAATATTTGTTTATTGGAGATATAATTTGATGCATAATAAATATATTGGTGTAATATTGGGTGAATTTAAAGTATGGAAAATACATTTTTTTCATGTACCAACATACAGTGCTTAATAAAAAATGGGAGAATCTAATATTTTTAGATTTTCAGAAAGGTATTCTCATGTTCATTCTCTATAAACACCATTTTTTCTGCTAAGGATGAGTTTCCTTCCTAATGAGTCAGGAACGTTAAATTCTTCATATCATTGCTCCTTTAGACTTTTTAGCATATCTCAATGTCTCACTGCCTACAGAAATAGAGGAAATGTGTCCCTTAGGACTTGGAATAGACTCTCTTCAAGGTTGGTTTCTCAGTGAAAGTGGTAAATAGTAACAGAAAATAGTAACAGTGGTAAATAGCTTTAAGAGCTATAATACTGCATCTTTTTAATAGTTTTAATTCAGCAAGCTGCAAAATAATGGACATAACATTGTACTTATTTACACTGATGCAACTGTATTGGATCCAATATCTTTAAATGTATATTGTAATTTTTATTCTGACAGATCCCCAAACTCTTTAAAATAGAAATCAATGACCCATGACTGAAATGCAGACATCTTTGGAGCAACCTTATATGCCAGCAGCAATGCAGAACAGCTTTTAGGAAATTATGTTAAGAATTACTTCTCCATTGAATATTACATGAGGAATTATTTGGAAAGTCAGAATATAATTATTCACTTTCAGTTTGGACAGACACTGAGAGGGATTCATACTGCTATTCTTGTAAAAAGTGCTATGGGATCTCTACGGTCCCAGTTTTTATGTCTCATTCAGCACAGTGTCACTTAGCACTGTATTTGATCATGAGTTCAGCACCAACTCAGAAAGAACAGCCCTTTTACTGTATCATAGTCTTCTCTTTATCACCACTTGAAAATTTCCTTTGAGATTTCATCCAAGCATTGACCAGGCTGGACCTTGCTTAGTTTATGAGCTCTGTGATGAATATATGGTTGGACTCTATTGTAGAAAATCTGGGGTTTCCATGTGGACATTAAGGGACTGGTATAGGCACTTGCAATTCAAAGGATGAAGAATCTGATTCAGCATTTTCCCATTATTAATAAAACTGCCATCCTTCTTATTCTAGTGTTGGGAGATGTAAGTCATAGAATAATAAACACTAATAGAATAATAAACACTAGGGGAGAAAGTTGGATGTCAGAGAAGGTCTAATCCTCTCTTTTTGCTGTGACTAATTATAGCAGAACAGAAAAAAGAGGTAGAGAGCACATCAATGTGTCAATGTGATGAAATTCTCTTAAACATTATTGGTTGATTTGCCTGCATAGTGAATTATCTGGCTCTATTCCTGGGCCCTTGTCACAAAAAACTTAGTTCAGAAAAGTGCCTTTCTCAGTGGCATCCTTATGTAGATTTTATCAGTGGCATCCATATATGGTTGTTATAGTATGTTGATGTCCTTTTTTTAATCTTTTGTGTAAAAGGAAACAATATACATAAAAACTGCAGTGTTGGCCAAAGATTCATTTTAAGTAATTGGCTGCTGTATTAAAATGTCTCTGGGTTTCTATTTTACTGATGCTTCTGTTTAGAATTAAGCCAATCTGTCTTCATATTTCCTCTTCTGTACCATTATAATTGATCTGGCAGTTCGCCACACTTAGACCCAGACAGTAATCAGTTGGCATGGAAGATATTCTGCCTCCCTAATTTGACTGACAGAATAAGTTCTGTTTTTCAATTGCTGTCATGTGGTTTTTATCAGTAAATAACACACATTTTACTGTGGCATGTGTACACTGAGATAGACAGCTATGTCTTTTTAATGTGCCTACTCTGCAGCAGAAGAGAAGCCACAAAAAACAATCACATTTTCATCTGATGTGGTGTAAGAACCTACCCCTTGAAGATGGTTCTTTAAAAAAAAAAGAAAAAAAAAAGAAGCACGCACGTTTGTTAATTTCTGTTTTAGATGACAGCCATGTGTATGCAACGTAAGTTAACAGTAGGGGCTAAGGAAAATGGACTTCCCACATACACATAGTATTTTCCCTTATGAATCATTGCAGATTTCTTTCTGTCTGCAATAATAAAATGCAGATACATTCACTATACAGCACTGTTATTTATGAGGAATACCTCTATGTGTGTATAAATAATTTATTTATTAGTGGGTGCTAAGTTATTCAAAACATGTGGTCTGTTAATGTTGCATTCAAGGACAGAGGACAGACTATTTGGATATCATGATTAGCTTTTTGAATTACATCCAAAGAAATCTTACCCTTGTAATAAATAACCTGCTGCCAATAAAGAACAGAATCCCACTGTCAGAGCTATTGTGCTAGGTAGCTGGTGTTGTCACTATATGCAGAAAGGCCCCCAAAAGCTCAAACTAAACCAGTCTTGCACTGTTTAGTATATCTAAAATCAAACAAACAAACAAAAAAACAGATTTTAAAGGCACACTAAAAAAAACATAGCCTCCCCCATCTATTTAGATTTACAAAAAAATTAGATTTTAACATAATATGGCAATGAACACAAAGAGGTCATCACAGCAGGAAGAAGAACTGTGCTCCAGAAAATAGTAAAAAGTTAAAAATGTACCATTTCTTTCATTGACTGTGAAAGATCTTGATATACCATGATTAAGATACAAATCAGTCCGATCCTCTAAAACACCTAACACAGGGATTCAGAGCTCATTGAACTCAGTGAAAGTATCTTCATGGATTTCAGTGTGCTTTGGATAAGGCCCAAAGAGGCTAGGTTCTAATCTGAGATGCACAGATTATTATTTGACTTTAAATTTGTAATATGTGAAAACAATGAAAACATTAATTGTAATGGAACTATGCCCAAGGCATCATCAGGAATATCTTCTTTATATTGTATGTATTTTATCTATTTTATTTAATCACTCTGTGAAATCAATCAGTTTAGGCCTCAGTTCAGCAAGATCCTTAAGCACGTGTCTAGTTTTAATTGTGTAAGTAGTTCCATTGAAATAACACATGGGATTAAAGTTAGGCATGTGGTTAAATATCTTGCTGAATTGGAGCTTTATAGTCCACTGTTTTTGGTACCTAAGCAGCTATCCAGCTTTTAAAATCAGAGAAAATAATAATCTCTCACTCTCTTCATCCTCAGACTATAAAAGGAATAGCCTGATTAACATAAACAATGCAATAAACTAATGTGTGAGAGTGTATATGTGTAGATTTATTACTGAAGAAAAGCTAACTTGGTGAAATGAGTGCCGCATTTAGTTCTGAAATTGGTTAGTTGGTGGTCATTCTTATTTCTTGCACAGAATTAATTCCATAGACTATGTCTAGTCCCTGTGAAAGGTCTGTTTCCTGCACTC
>NW_020664436.1:31896881-31907572 GCF_002925995.2 Terrapene triunguis
TATGAGTTCAACTTAAGCCAGCGCTATTCATTTGGGTCTTGACTTTGTCTAAGCTTTGAGAAAGCTGGGAGATGGAGCTAACATTTGAAATAAAGGAGATTGATGTTGTCTGTGTACTGCTCTCGTAATGGCTTCAGATAGATGTTGAATAATATGAGGCAGAGGACTGAACTGTGTATAACTTCACAGATCAGAGCTTTGAGATGGAAAAACAGTTGCCCAGAATTGGGTTTGGTTTGAGAAGAAGAGGTCTGCTGGGGCCTACATTTTAGGCCCAAGCCAACCTGACCTGACCCAAGTCTGAGAGGCTCAAGTCATATTTTGAACCAACCCTGATCCTTCCCCACAAACCTGAGCTGACACTGCCTTGCCTTCTTCCCTTGTAGTTGGTTCTCCTTCACCTGCCTGAGGTCAGCCTGATGGCAGCTATGTGCCCTGTTCCTGCCATCCTCCCCCCCCATGCTGCACTGCATGTGTGCTGCAGAGTAAGAGGTGCTGCCACTTTTTGGCATGCACACTCACTCCAGACCACAACACATACAGAGCAGTAAGGTGATGGCGGCTAACAGGAGTGAGGCACACATCTGCCCTTGCACCGGTGCCGTGGGCAAGATGAACCATGCCTGAAAGGGTCTGGTTGTTTCCCACCCCAACCCAGACATTTGTAGTCAGGTCCTGTTGGGTTCGGGTCAGATTGCAGGGCTCTAAGAAGAAGGACCTCATCTGTTATAGGGTGTGTGCCTTCACCTATGCAGGTACTTAAGGCTGGGACATAAGAGTTTGGTAATTAATTCTAGTAAATGCTGCCAAGGAGTCTAGTATGTTCTGTATTTTTTTTTCAAATATGCTGTTTTGTAAGGCTTGTTGTTGATTTTTTTCCCTTGTGCTCTAAAATGTGGATGCATTGCACTCAGCACCAAGTCAAAGGTTAGCCTTCAGATGTATGGGCTATGTAACATTTTGGAATAAGTTTGGTGGTCATTTGTAGGCCCAATCCTGCATTTCTTACTCAGGTATTCTATAACCCATTTCAGAGGGAGTTTTGCCTAAATAAGGGACCTGTATGCAATATATACTCTAAATCCATCCAAAAGCATACATCTACATTTGGTAAAAAGGAGATGGCAGAAGCCCTTCAATTTATACTTATAAAATTAAACTTTAGAGTTGTTCCCAAACTTCCTGATATTAATTAGATTTGTGGAAGTTTAAAGTTTCCAAAGCTCTTGCTTTTCAATTTTTTTTTTTGGTCAACTATGAGTTTTAACTTCTGAAGTCATAAGTCATTACACGGATCCACTGCACTGTTGGACAGTACTTTTGAATTAACACAAAAAGCATAATAAAAAGGGATTCTTTATTTGCTTGCTTATTGTTTATTCATCACACTCGTGCAATTTAATTTGTATGGCTTTTAAAGAAACCTATATGTCTGGTAACTATCCATGTATTGCATTTCCCCCCCAGCATTAGTAGATTATCAGTGGTTTAGATCCATGGACAGTAGTTTTGTTTTCCTGATCAGTAAAGCATTAGATCTCTTTGTGACAATACAAAAGCTCAAAATTGGGACTTTTTCCCCAAATCATTTATCTATGGCTGAATGAAAATATTGAAGTCCGTTACTGAGTTTGCGCCATTTGTCTGTGATGGAAAACCATTATAAATAAGCCAAAAGGCAGTTTATTAATCAGTATATTTCAACAAATTGTTTTATTTTATGTTCCGTTTAACCAAATCTTCAGTGTTCGCTATAGAAAACCTGTATTACCCTGAATAAATATCACTTTTAAGAGTTACATATTTACCTTTAAGTCATACTGCTCTTATGACATCTGAAAGCATCATAATATAATGATTTTATATAATAAAATAATATATAATCATAATAATGTAATCATAATATAAGGATGTTTAATGTCTTCTGTGTGGGTAGATGGATTGGTCTGTTGAATGTTGCATGAAAAAAGTGGCATTTTATGCTATTGTATACTTTTGTTTGCCATGAAAAAAATGTGTAACTTATAATAAAAATTACAAAAGTTTTCAGAAGTTTATAGCTAAAGCAGTGACTTTTGTGTCACAGCAACTGTGTATTCCACTTTGAATTATTGTAACAGGTTGTATTTCAACTAGGGATGCTAAGTGATTAAAAAGATTAGTAGCAATTAATTGCATGATTAAAAAAATTAATCGCGATTTATCGCACCATTAAATAATAGAATACCATTTATTTAAATATTTTTGGATGTTTTCTACATTTTCAAATACATTGATTTCAATTACAACACAGAATACAAAGTGTACTCTGCTCACTTTATATTTATTTTTATTACAAATATTTGAACTTTAAATAAGAAACAAAAGAAATAGTATTTCAATTCACCTCATAAAATACTGTAGTGCAATCTCTTTATCGTGAAAGTGCAACTTACAAATGTAGAATTATGTAAAAAAGAATAACTGCATTCAAAAATAAAACAATGTAGAACTTTAAAGCCTACAAGTCCACTCAGTCCTACTTCTTGTTCAGCCAATTGTGCAGACAGACAAGTTTGTTTACATTTGCAGGAGATAATGCTGCCTGCTTCTTGTTTACAATGTCACCTGAAAGTGAGAACAGGCGTTCGCATGGCACTGTTGTAGCCAGTGTCGCAAGATATTATGTGCCAGATGCGGTAAACATTCATATGTCCCTTCATGCTTTGATCACCATTCCAGAGGACATGTGTCCATGCTAATGACGGGTTCTGCTCGATAACGATCCAGAGCAGTGTGGACTGATGCAAGTTCATTTTCATCATCTGACTCAGATGCCACCAGCTGAAGGTTGATTTTCTTTTTTGGTGGTTCGGGTTCTGTAGTTTCGACATCGGAGTGTTGCTATTTTAAGACTTCCAAAAGCATGCTCCACACCTCTTCCCTCTCAAATTTTGGAAGGCACTTCAGATTCTTAAACCTTAGGTCGAGTGCTGTAACTATTTTTAGAAATCTCACATTAGTACCTTCTTTGCGTTTTGTCAAATCTGCAGTGAAAGTGTTCTTGAACAACATGTGCTAGGTCATCTTCTGACACTGCTACAACATGAAATATATGGCAGAATGTGAGTAAAACACAGAGAAGGAGACATACAATTCTCCCCCAGGGAGTTGAGTCACAAATTTAATAATGCATTTTTTTGAACGAGTGTCATCAGCATGGAAGCATGTCCTCTGGAATGGTGGCCAAAGCATGAAGGGGCATATGAATGTTTAGCATATCTAGCACATAAATACCTTGCAATGTCAGCTACAAAAGTGTCATGTGAACGCCTGTTCTCACTTTCAGGTGACATTGTAAATAAGAAGCAGGCAGCAGTATCTTTTGTAAATGTAAACAAACTTGTTTGTCTTAGCGATTGGCTGAACAAAAAGTAGGACTCAGTGGATTTGTAGACTTTGAAGTTTTATATTGTTTTATTTTTGAGTGCAGTTACAAAAAATACATTTGTAAGTTGAACTTTCATGAGAAAGAGATTGCACTACAGTACTTGTATGAGGTGAATTGAAAAATACTATTTCTTTTGTTTATCTTTTTACAGTGCAAATATTTGTAATAAAAATAATAATATAAAGTGAGCATTGTAATCTTTGTATTCTATGTTGTAATTGAAATCAATATATTTAAAAATGTAGAAAAACATCCAAAAATATTTATAATAAATTTCAATTGGTATTCTATTATTGTTTAGCAGTACGGTTAAAACTGCAATTAATTTTGTTGAGTTAACTGTGTGAGTTAACTGCGATTAATTGACAGCCCTAATTTCAACTTTATGTTTAGCTTTGTGTCTGATGTCATAAGCTAGAAGGGACAGTAGGCTATAAAACACATCTTGAAACACTTTGGATATAAGATAAGGCAATTTAAGGTCAACTGTTTACCTGTTCCAATAGATGTCTTGCACAATTAAATTGCTTTCACTAACATTTAGTCTTCATTACAAAGGATCCAAATCTTACAGTGCAAGTAGATCTTGGTTAACAGAAAGCTGGTGAAGTTACTTGGCTTTTTATATGAAGGTTGTTAGTTAGTACATAAAACTAAGTCATAGTGAAGCAGAAAAATCCTCTATTATTCATGACAGAGTTGTGATTGGGCACAAATATAAACATCAATGATTTAATCATATTCAAATAGTGGCAGTGATCTGTTGCTAATACTTACAATAATATTGAGTCCATATCATCTGTGCTAATACAAGAATATAAATGCCAAAAGGCAGTTCCGGTATCTCCTTCTTGTGGTAAATGAGAAGCGTATAAATGCAGCTAATGAAGACCTTTAGCCAGAAAGTGTTTAGCTTGTCAGGGTTTGGAGCTGATGTTCCCAAGACATGATTGCTTTGCTTTATTAAAGTAGAGCTAAAATAATGTCTTCAAAATCTATTTTCTGACTACAGTGTCAAATTTTGGTTATTTCATTTACTTCCCACTAAAGTAAGAAGAAGATTATTGTTTATTGGTAGTATGAATGCATTCCTTACATTTTAATTCTCAAAAGTGCTGATTTTAGGCTGTATGAAGGATGGTTTAATTTTAAGCCATGACTGAAATTCTTAGTTAAATCCACTAGATACAAAATAGTCTGGCCTAATTTCTTCATCTGAGCCATGACCAGAAAGTTAAATTTTTCCTGTTTTTTAATCTTATACTCCCTGAAAATTAGTGTGAATGCATGTTGAACTGTGTCTTTCTGTCTTTCTTCTTCTTTGCTATAAGCTACAGTCCACAAGGGGCTGAGTTGAAACTGTCAAACGTATGTATAAAGAATTGGCTATCTAATTAACCTAATTGACTGTTAACTGCTCTGCAGATGGATTAAGTATGGGGGAAAAAATCTCAAGAAGTGTCTTATGAATGCATGAGTTACATGAGGTCTCACATGAGTGAGATAAAACCATAATCCACTTCTAGCAGAAAGGATAGCATATGCATTCCACAACATGTAATAGGCATTTTTCCTGTTTTCACTTGGATCTGTGTATATGATTAAAGTTGCTGGACTGGTACTTTTACTTTATGTAGCTATTCCATAGTAGCAAGCTCTAAGGCAGATGGCTGGACTTCTGTTATGAAAGTTGGGTGAGGAATCATAGTTGTTTGTGTGCCATCTGGAGGGAGCAAAAAGAGAGGTTTGAGTAAGCAGGCACATTGAATGCATACTGCATATTATTGAAAGAAATTCAGAGTTTTTACAAGGCTGAAGGACCTGCTGTGGGTGCTTCCGTGGAAAGTATAATAAAAACAATTAAGTTTGAAAACAAAAAAGTTTAAAAGGTCAATATAATAAATAGAATGGTGTTTATCCTCCCAGAATATTGAAAGAAACGCTGCCACAAAATCAATACTCTTGAAGCCTTTTTCTTTGAAATATTCTCATTGCCAGAAACCTGGGGCTAAATTCTGCCCTCAGTCCCATCCATGAAGTCAGTGGAGTTGCATGGGTGGACCCAAGGGCACATTTTTGCCTTTTTTATGTCACCTTCTCCTACACTGATTTCTTTAGCCTGGTAGCTGAGTTATGAGTTTGCTTTTGTGTCTGTATTTTTCTTGTAGAAATAGGATTTGTATATTCATGGGGTGACTTACTTGAAATCCTTTGATCCATCTGTCTCTTGTGAATATCCTTTTTTCTTAATGAGTACTATTACTCAGCCAGATGTGTAGTAAAGCAAAGTGGGGCTCAAGTAGGTTATATATTCATTTAAAAAATGAAGAGAACTTAAATAGTATCTGAGTCAATGCAAATCCCATGGCTTTTCTGTTGTCATGCTGTGATGGATTTGGAGCTGCCTATACTAATTTATGAATACTGTATCTTGATAGGGTTATTGTGTTTTCTGTGTCCATAAATGTCAGGTGGAGTCTGTGAAGATCTGGTAGTTTTCTTGGCAGGAGCTAGAGGTATGACTAAGGAATACTTCAGGTGTGGTCTGTTTAGTCTTGTCCATTTCCTTATAACTTGATATTAAGATTTCTCTATGTCATCCTTGCCTGTGATGGAGTCTGCTACATTTTTAAGGTAAAACATGGCTACAATCAGAACCACAATGTGTATAATCAAGGAGGCTTCCTGCTCCACCTGGGGGGCTTCCCTATTTAAAACAGGAAGAGGAAACAGAGAGATTAGAAGCTGCATAACTGCTAAGGAATGGTGATCTCTGGCCCAGGTCTCTGAGGAGTCCCAGAGACTTTTGGTTTGGGACTTGTACGTTTTGAGTAGTCCAAACCTAGGCTCTGAGGTAAGAACCTGTAAATTATTGTTGAAGTGCTCCTTTGAGGGGGGCTTCATTAAAGGGAGACACTCTTGTGTTAATTAGAATGGTTGGCTTCTCTTTGCCCAGGCTGTTAAACTGAGCCCCTTGCTGCCCCATCAAAGGGGAAACTGAGGCAAGTCCTGGCACAGTCAGAGTTGACCAGACATAGGTGCTGCAAGGCACGCATGCCCTTTCACATGTGGTGAGCCAGGCAGGATCCCTTGAGAACCCTCTTCCATCAGGAAAGGTCATGGAGGACATTCTCCAATTAGTGGTAAAACAGCAACAAGCAAAGAATAACAGAAACCACCAGCTCCAGCACACACCGCTGGCGGCCCAGCAACACCTGCAAGAACCACAGCTGGCAGAACATGAGTGGAACCAGCAGTTCTGGGTAGAAATGGCCAGACAGTTTACCCGGCAGTCTGCTGGAGAAGGGATCAATTTGGGTGCACTTGGGTCTATCCAGGCATCACTTTGTCACTATTCAGCTTGGTCAATGACCCAGAGGCCTGCATGATCACATTTGATTGGGTCGCTAGCCCTGTATAGCTGGGAAGAAAGCACCTAGATAGTATGTCAGCCCCCTGCTTTACTGGAGAGGCACAAGCAGCCTATCCTATACTGGATGAAGATGAAGCTGGGTCGCATACTGCACTGGGTGGTAACAGACGAACTCAGCCTCTCCCCAGAGGCATACTGACAGAGGTTTCAGGCAAAACCCTTTCCTACGAATGTGCAACCATGTGCAGAGGTCCAGCAGTTCTGGTATCTGGCTTCCTGCTGGCTGGCACTGGCAACTAAGACTGTTGGGGAACTAATGGACAATCTTTCCTCAACCAGTACCTGCTTGTCCTCCCATTTGCTGTACAAGCTTTGGTCTGGTGCTTCCAGCTAACATCTCTAGCAGCTGCTGTGGAAATGATGGAGGTGTTCCAGGAGACACCCAGGGCTGGAAAACCTAGCCCCATGACCAGCCGGCCTAGCCAAGAATGAGGATGTAAGATGACACTCCAAGAGCCCAGCAACATTTGTAAGGGAGGTTGTCCCAGACCAACTGAACTTCAGAACCAGGGGCCATCCACTGCCGCATGTCCTGTTGAATGAACTTACCTCCTCAAAGGTCAAGCCATCCAGAGGCTGCAGGATGGTTTGGTAGTGTGTTCTTGCTGTTTGGAACCAGCTCATATCCAATATGAATCTATGCAGTGGGAACGTGACCATCTGGGCAGCTGTTCCAGTTTGTCCAAGGAGGAACTAATCAACCTCTAAGGACACATCTAGGACTCTATGTAGCTCAAGCAAAAATGAGTCCAACAGTCATGGAAGACTGTGGGAGACTCTGCTTCAGTGAAACCTGGGGTCACCCAAGACCTTACACCCAGGACAACCCGTGGAAGTTTTGTGCATACATGGTGATGTTTAGTTGTACTCGATTTCCTCTGTAATCTTACAGGTAGTGAACCAGGTGGGTCACCTCTGGATGGGAGTCACAGATCACCTACCTTGTCTGGTCATCCTGGGGTGGGACTGGAAATATCTTACAGAGGAGAATCTACCCCATTAACCCATGCACCTTTGGAGGGACAAGAAGGAGCCCACTCAGCAGAAACCTAGAAACTATTTCCTATGGCCCAGTGAGATCTTTTTGAGATTCCCCTGAAATTCCAGATGTTATGGAATCAGGGGTGGAAGCTCAGGTGAGTTTGGGGCTGTGCTGTCAATGATACTGTGGAACCTGAGGAAGACTTTTCTCAGGGGATGGATGCCCAGACAGCCTGACAACCAAGAAAGGGGCATCTCAGATCGAATTCCTACATTGGAATAAAGTGCCCTGACTGACAGTTTTGACATTATGGCAGCCCAGCATGAAGACCAGATACTTTGGCAGCCATTGTCAGGGTGTTTGTAATGGATCGGGCAGCCTGGTAGTTTCTCTGGTGTGAGTAGAGAAATGAGATATTGTACCAGGGGGAGAGGCACCCTCAGAACAAGGATCTTCGATACCAGCTCTTGGTGCCTAAAAATGCTTGAAGGGAGCTCCTACAGCTGGCCCACATTCTATCAACTGCAAGGCACCTGGGTAAGGATAAAACACAGGGAAGTCTGTTGGCCTAAATCTTTTGGCTAAGACTATGAAGGAGGTAGCAGACTTCTACCTCTCAGATCCTGACTACGAAAGGCTATCTTTGAAAGGCAAGAGGTGAGTCCCTTTAAGTGCACAACCTCTCATTGCAATCTCCTTCAAGAGAATGGGAATGAACATAATAGGTCCTCTAGAAAAGAGTGCCTAAGAGCACAGCTTCATTTTGGTGCTGTGAGACTATGCCACCCAGTATCCTGAATCAGTTCCCTTATGAAGTACCATGGCCTCCATATTTGTGTTGGAATTAGTCCAAATATTATAGATTCATGTCCCCAGGTCCTAAAGCAGGTCTGGGGACTGTTAAAAGTCAATCTGCTCTGTGCCTCCATCTACCAACTCCAGGCCAACGGTCTGGTGGAAAAGTTTAACAAAACTCTCCATTTGAGCTGCTTTATGGGACACAGGCCCGAGGTATTCTAGACCTGGTTAAGAAATTCTGGGAAGCCCAGCCTACATGCAATATGCATATTATGCAGTATGTCTTTTGGACAAGGGAGAGATTGGAGCACATAGGCTGTTTTACTAAAAGCAACCTATCCCAGGGCCAGTAGGCCCAAGCACAACAACACAATAAAGGGGCTAAGGCCAAAGATTTTCAGCCAGGGAATCAGGTGCTCCTGTTACTGCCCAGCTCAGAGACCAAGTTGCTGGCTAACTGGCAGGGTCCATATGAAATGCTTCAGTGGATTCGATTTGTGAACAAAGAGATGTGTTGCCCAGACAAATGGAAACAAAGACACAATTTTTCATGTTATTTTGCTAAAACTAGGGTACAGCAGGGTCTTTTCATTTATTCGAGAATGGTGGGGAGGATCTGTGACCCCAGATCCCTGAACTTGTGGGTATTGAGAAAGTACCTATCGGATGCAGCTAACTAGAGCACACCGAGGACAAATGGGTAACCTTCTGAAGGTATATAAGGACATGTTCTCCCTGCTACAGAGGCAGACCTCTCTTGTGGCACACCAGATTCACATCGAGCCAGGGGCCTAGCCAGTGAAGAAATCTTATCAGATTCCTGAAGGGAAGAAGAAAGTACTGGTCTGGGAAGCTGATGGGATGCAAAGACTGGGGCTAATCAGGGAAACTCATAGCCCTTGGTCTAGGTCTGTAGTCCTGGTCTCAAAACCTGAGCGGCCATCTGTTTCTGTGTGGACTTCAAACGAGTGCCGTCTCCTGCTTTTAAGCCTACCCAGTGCCCTGGGTGGATGATTTACTAGAGCATCTTGGCCAAGCCTGACATATCTCCACTTTAGATCTGACCAATATTTGAATTATGCAACCCTGGGCTTGAAACACAGACATCAAGCAGTAACGTCACATTAGAAGGCAAAAATTTCAAGAAAGTAGCCAGGAGGGCAGAATAGTCAATCTCAACACCATAGAGTGAATGGAAGCAGTAGAAAATGACAGAGAGGAATGGAAGAGACTGGTTTCTGCCCTGTGCATCAACAATGGCACGCAAGGATTGTTAAAAAAACAACCCCGCCCCTGGAACCTGGGCTCTGAGGTAATCTTTAAATTGTTGTTTAACTATTCCTTTCAGGGGGCTTCATTAGAGGGGGAGACACTTACGTTAATTAGAATGTTTGGCTTCTCTTTGCCCAGGCTGTTAAAGTGAGCCCATTGCTGCCCTATTGAAGGAGAAACTGAGGCAGACCTCAGCAGAGACATACTTGGCCAGATGGTGGTGCTACAGGGCAGAAATGCCTTTTTACATTGCCTCTTTCATTTATAACAGCTTATATAGTCTTTTGTTTTAAACAACTGGACCAGGAAAGTAATGTATTATTCACCTAACTTTAGACACTTGTGATTTTTTGTGTGTAAATCTGAAGTTGAAGATAGTTGTTACTCGTAGCACTATTTGGACTAATGCAGAATGCTTTCATTTTGCTATGTCATACACTTGAAATAGCCAATCTTTCAGTGTGCTTGGAAGGGCTGAACTAGGGGTTTTAGGTGTGTGCAATTTATCAACAAGGAGCACTTTATTCTTTTTATTGCTTAAGTCAACAGCATCTGAAAATGTAATCTTCTGTAAGTGTACTTCTTGAATGAGAATTTATTTCCCTGTGCTTTCTTTCTCCTTTACCTCCTTTTTTGGTTGGTTTGTTTGTTTTGTCTACTGGTCAATGTATTTGATCAGTAGCAAGGATTACAAGTGTTTTCCTTTTTGTCTCTTACTTGAATGTGTATACACACACACACACACACACACACACACACACACACACACACACACA
>NW_020664436.1:31907582-31960461 GCF_002925995.2 Terrapene triunguis
ACACACACACACACACACACACACACACACACACACACACACACACAGATACATGTGTTTATAATATAGTATATACGTATATGCAGGTAAACAAATCCACAGCAAAATGCATTGTCAACAAGTTTGTGCTGCCAAGCTCAGCTGTTGCTGAAAGGGTGAGGACTACTTCTCATGGCACATTTCTCCCACAAGCAATCTGGAGAGATGGCTGCTCATTACCTGAACACATGTGCCCCAGAAAAGAAGCCTGAGACCATGAAGAGGTGGGTTCTTCTAATGTGCCCCCCAACAGAATAGAGACTTAGGAGATGGGCTGTCCTATAAACACCTTCCTCAGGGCTTGTCTACACTACCACATGGGGTTGATCTAAGATACGCAACTTCATTGTGGTAAGTCGACAGCTGACGTTCTCCTGTCGACTCCGCTTGCGCTCCTTGTTCTGGTGGAGTACCGGAGTCGACAGGAGAGTGCTCAGCGATTGATTTATCGATCTCCGGTGGATCGATCACTGCCCGCCAATCCGGGGGTAGTGTAGACAAGCCCTCAGTGACAGCGGATCGCTTTATGGGGGGACTGGGAGGGATTTTCCAGTGACAGCCTCTAATAGCCCAGTTTGCTCCACCAGAACAGAGTTCCTGGGGGTGTGGCATGGACATTCATGAACCATTTCCTGCCAGAGATGACAACATTTCATGACTTGATTTTTTTTCTTATCACCTTGTTGAAGACGGGTATAATTTCATGGGTTGAACCAGGTCCTCCTCTCCTCGCTCTTATCTTCCACACTGAGTTTAGAACTTCAGGGTAGAGAGAAAGGGGGATGCTGGCATTCTGCAGACCCAGGTTCAATTCCCAGCTCTGCCACAGATTTCTTGTGTGACCTTGGGTAAGTCACTTAAGCCCAAATTTTTAAAAGTACTTAGGCATTGTAAGTTCTTACAGACTTTCAGTGATGTTTGGATCAAGAATTTCAGAAGTGACTATCAATTTTGTATTCCTAGTTTTTGGGTGCCCATCTTTAAACAACTGAAAGGGGGTTGATTTTTTAGAAAGTGCTCAGCACTCACACTCTAAAAATCAGAGCCTTATAAAGTATTTCAAATTGGTCACCCAAATACTGAAGCACCCATAATTGCCAGTCAGAGCCTAAACCTTGGCTTTAGGTTCTGAAGTGCCTAAATCACTTTTGAAAATGTGATTTACACTCCTAAATCATTTAGGCCTTGCAACACGGGGGGCAACAACACCTAAATAGTGTTAAAAATCTGAGAGAGACAAAGTGAGTGAGATGATATCGTTTTTTGGAACAACTTCTATTAGTGGAAGGACAATGGAGAGTTAGTAGAGAGCAAGTTGTGTTATCATAAAACCCAAGTCCATGTTTTTTTGTGTCCAGCAGAGTTAGAATTAAAGTTTCCAGGCTCATCTTTGGAAGGTGCTGTGCAGGTTTCCTTTGGAGGTCTGATGTGAAATGATCACTTTGTGAAGTGTTCACCCACAGGTGACAGGGTGTTTTTATCTTGTGTCATTTCTCTGTGTGAGTGCATTTGAGAACATAGTGATTGTCTGGTTTCACGCACATTGTTATTGGGGCATTTGGTGCACTGGATGAGGTACACCACGTGTTGTGATAGGAAAGGGTAGGAAAAGCATTCACAGCATCTACTGAACTCAGCAGTGTATGGAAATCAAATATATACAGCACCAGAACAAAACTGAGAATTTTAAATTCAAATGTAATTTCAGTGCTAACGTATGGCTGTGAGAGCTGGAAATCTACCAAAATGTTAGATAGAAGAAATGAGGGGTATTGATCATTGTAGCAGTGGAGGTTTTGCATCTGCTGTTCTGGCAGGGTCTGGTGCTGCTTTGAAATGGTGGGTCCTGATCTGTGGGGAGCTTGCTTCTGATGATGAGCTTGGTGACTCTGGGGAGTTCTTTGAAGGAAAGAAGAGTAGTTTCAGGAAATATTTATTTCAGGATGTGGTCCCTATAAATTATGCATTGTAAGTGTTTGATGATATCATATACATTCTAGTGCAGGGTGGTAGTTGACAACTAGGGGTGTGCTGTCGGTGCGATTTTATTTTCCCTTGTATTGAAACAGTTTCTCTTGGGGTATTTGGGTGGCCCATTCCATGATGCAATCTATTTCTCTGGTAGAGTGTCCTTATTTAGTGAAGGCAATTTAAGTGTGTTAAGGTGTGTTTCCCAGATTTTCTCTTCAGAGCATATTCTGTGGTATATGAGTGCCAGGCTGTAGATAACAGATGGCTACTGGATGTGTGGGGGTAGGTGTAGTGATCCATGAATTTCTTGTATGTAGTCATTTGTAGGGTTCCATTGCTGAAGCTGATCGTGGTGTCCAGGAAGTTGATACTGATATGGAAGTGTTCGAGGGAGAGTCCGATGGATGGGAAGTGGTGGTTGAAGTTGTAGTGGAAATCTAAGAGGGAGTTTAGGTTGTCTGTCCAGAGGATGAAAATATCATCATTGTACCTCAATTTTTCATGGAAGTGGCCCATAAAGAGGTTGGCATACAGCAGAGTGATACTAATACCCATGGTCTTCTGGGCCATATTTTTTTTAAGGTTTGTAGGTTCCGAAAGATGCAGATAAGTACCTAGTGGAATTTATAAAAGTGCCTACGTGCAATGACCAGGTCATTGGTGGTCAGAACCAAATCTGGTACCAAGCCGAATGTCCAAGCTGGATATAGAGTCAGGTGCCAAGCCAGGGGTCAGAGCCAGAGTCAGGCGCCAAGACGAAGATCAGACAGCATCAGGGGTAAGGCGTAGGAGCAGGGAGCTGGAGTAAAGCAGGAACTGGGAATAGATGAGGGTCTGGGATAAGGAGGACAGGAACCATGAGCAGGCAGGAATGCAGGGCTCAGGAGTCAGGTAAGCAGGAGGGGTCCATAGTAGCAGCCAGCCAGGAATTCCTCTACTTGCTCAGACAACTTCTTGTGTTACTTCCTGGTTTATGTAGAGCTCTTGAGCCAGTTGAGGGTGGTGCTGGATGTTTCCCTCAATCAGGAGCTTCAGGGACAGGGCCCTCTGCAAGCCAGCACTTCACTGGTTCCCTTCTCTGGTTACTCAGGTGAGCTGATGGGTGGTGATTTTGGCCTGAGCACCCTTGGGCTGGGGTTTGAGGCTGGCGATACCTCATATTAGCCTTCCAACTACCATTGGAGATAGGCACCTACTTGCTTTTGAAAATCCCACTAAGCACCTATCTGTATCTTTAGGCACCTAAATACCTTTAAAAATTGTATTTACTGGGAGCTGTGCACATCTGAGGGCAGAATTTGGCCCTTATTTGCATTTTTAAACAAATAACTTTTTCGGAGTGTTGCACACAAACTGAAGTGAGTCACTCTGTAGCAATAGCTCTGCTCTAAGCATATCCTAGCTCTGTTGAGCTGTCATACAGCAGAACCATAGAAAATAAGAGCAGTGAGTAATACACAGATGTGTTTTCAGCGGTTTACGGCTTTTTTAACGCTCTTAAAATGGAATGAAAACTTGGCTTAACTAGATTAATTATTAATGCTGTAATTTATTATGAATAGGCACTTTGATGCTATGGTGATGAGAGTGGTATAAATACTTGGATAAATTATTGTATCATTTATTCATATAGCACCCTAGGGATGTTGGATATTGTATAAACATGTAAGAAGACAGGTCCCTGTTAAAAGAACCTTAAAGAGCTTACAATTACACATAAGCAACATACAAAGGAAGGAGAAAGAAAAGGCATACAACACAAGATTTTATTTCGTGTCTTTTGGGTGGGGGTTCTACTTCCATTTGCTTTTAACCTTTTCTAGTTTACTATGTTCTATTTTTATATTTATTTTTAATTAATAATTATTACATCCTTTTATCTGTGAAATTGTACTAAAGAGTTGAAAAATCATCTAGTCTTTTTTTAGCTCTTTAGATACCAGAGATGCATCCGAGGTCCCAATTGTGCAATCCTTATGTGGTCCATTAACTTCATTCTACTCAGTAGAATGGTGATGGTGATGCTAAATGGTGATGGTTCTATATAAATATCCCAGCATTCACCTTGAAAAATGTGGATGAGATGTTAAGGTCACACCATATACAATTTTGTATAAATTACATGGAAAATAGCATAACTTATCTTTTGCATAGTCCAATGGATTTTGTGAGCACACTTCTCTTTCTGTGCAGTACAAGACAGTTTTCTTGTCTGAGGGATAGCAAGGGGAAGGAGATGCAAACTGAAAAGAGTCCAGGAATGAGGAAAGATTATTGAAACTTTCATAAACTTCAAATAATACTTTCCCTCCTGAAATAAAAAATAAGAATTTTTTAAAATCAGTTGTGCATCAAGCCCCCAGACAGATATAACTTTCACAAGCAACACTTATGCTGCTGATAAGCCGAGCTGACACTGACAAAAGAGCAATGTTTTCAGTAGGATGAACTGTTATTGGGCAGACACAGTGATTTAGTTGGGGGAGAGATAGCTCAGTGGTTTGAGCATTGGCCTGCTAAACCCAGGGTTGGGAGTTCAATCCTTGAGGGGGCCACTTAGAGATCTGGGGCAAAATCAGTACTTGGTCCTGCTAGTGAAGGCAGGGGGCTGGACTCAATGACCTTTCAAGATCCCTTCCAGTTCTAGGAGATATCTCCATTAAAAAAAATTTTTTTTTCTAGCATCAGGCATGTATGTTATTGTGAATTGGCATTTTGCATTATTTCACCAACATCTAATGCTAGGAAAATGGCACATGCCACTTTCCTGCAGGTTTCCCGTGGTCCACTACTAAGGCAGCAATGCAGTATACAGTGCTGTCCAAATGCCAATGTCTGTTTTGTAGGTGATGTATGATTTGGAGGGAGATGGGTAGGTTTCCATCTTCCTTACTCAGATTGTTTCAGGTGTCCTAGAATGCATAACAAAATGAGGAAGCATTTATTAAAAGTGTTGGTACCAAAACAAAGCTCTGCTTCATGGAATTCTGGCTTGAGAAAAAAAATCTGAAGGGGATTATATAGTGGCCGAATAATCTCTGTATAAATGTGGATTATGACAAAATAAGAATGAATTGCAAAACATAGAATTCACCTGTGTTCAGTCTTTCCTGATGGCCATCACATGTGGTTTTAAACAGCTGCTGTGTTCTGTCTCCAGAGATGCCTGTATTTCAGTAGTGGTTGAAGTAATTCTAGTTTGTAAAAACTGTCGGGTCATTTGAGATGATTAGCACTGTAAATTTATATGATGATGGTGGTGGTGGATTTTAATATTGGCTTCTCAGCCAAGGAAAAATATTTACTAAAATGTGTTTGGTTTTGAATTCATGGTTGCAAATCATAGCCATATTTGACTGTGTGAAAACTATATCTTCAACCTGATCATGTCTGTAGTTGTATTCTCACAATCTCCTTTTGTGGCTCCAGCTATATAAATAGGCATTAGCGACCTTTTGCATGTGTAATCCTTTTGTGGGCTGGAAATAGAATGTATTTGTTTTTGCATGTGACAAAGTGAGTGTCATAAATGAAGGGAAAGGGGGAAGCTCCCTTTTATGGACACCCAACCAGCCAGTTACCTGTAAAATCCCTCTTGGTAGCTGTTCTCTGCTTGCTTTACCTGTAAAGGGTTAAAAGTCCCAGAGGTAAAGAAAAGGAAGTGGGCACCTGACCAAAAGACCCAATGGGAAAGTAGAACTTTTTAAAATTGGGAAAGAAACTTTCCCTTTGTGTGTTGTTTTCTCTGGGCTGCAGGGACACGGAGCAGCAATGCTGTAAGCAGCTTTAAGACAGGTATGATTATAGATTATCAATTCATACCTTGAACCTACTTATCTGAAGCCTCAGATATGTAAGTAAAATTAGGGAATGTCTAAAAAGACGCGATTGGGGTTATTTCTTTTATTTCTTTATTTTGGCTTGTGGATGTCCTTTATGCTAACCCCAGATGCTTTTGTTTGCTTATAACCTTTAAGCTGAACCCCCAAGAAAGCTATTTTGGGTGCTTGATTTTTGGAATTGCTCTTTTAAAATCTAGCAACAGCCTAAGTTCCAGATGTATTTTCTTTCTTTTTGTTTTTAATAAAATTTACCTTTTTTAAGAACAGGACAGGATGTTTTTTGTGTCTAAGAGGTTTGTGCGTATGTTGTTTAATTAGCTGGTGGCAACAGCTAATTTCCTTTGTTTTCTTTCTCAGGTCTTCCCCCGGGGGAGGGGTGAAAGAGCTTAGGGGTACCCCACAGGGAGGAATTCCCAAGTGCTCCTTCCTGGGTTCAAGGTGGTTGGGTTTTTTTGTTTTGTTTTTTTTGCATTTGGGTGGTGGCAGCATTTACCAAGCCAAGGTCAAAGAAAAGCTGTAACCTTGGGAGTTTAATACAAGCCTGGAGTGACAAGTATTAATTTTTAGAATCCTTGCGGGCCCCCACCTTCTGCACGCGAAGTGATAGAGTGGGGATTCAGCCTTGACAGTGAGGAAGGAGGTGCCTTTTAGTCATTCATATTGCAGTGGCAATGATAGGATGTGAAAGCAGGAGCATTTTAGGGATTAGATGTGGAAGCAGCCCACTGAACACAATATTGTGAGCATGTTCATTTTCATTCTTCCATGACTTCAGCCTTATTTTGTTCACTGTACATTGACAGAGCCTGGATCTTTGATGAATATAAACTATATAGTTTGATGACTATTTAAGAGTGATTTGGTTACTTTATCCTGTCAAAATTCATGCTGAAATCTTTATTCAAATATACAGTCTTGCCAAATGTACTGTGCATGTTAGCATGCTGCTGAATATTTCTGGATTTCTTGTTAACTGAACCACTGTGAGGTGCCCCAGACCCTCCATCTGCCCTGGGGGGGTGCACCCCAGGGAGCGGGGACATGGGTCAGGGGCTGCTCTTGGGCACCCTGGCCCTCCGCCCAGGACAGGTGGAGGTACAGGGCTCTTCACAGCGGCCCAAACTCCCTAGGCAGCTTTTACCATGGCCTGGTTCTGGCTGCCGGCCTGGCCATGGGGCAGGGCCTCTGGGGGTGGAGGAGGAGCAGGAGGTGTGGGAACTCGGGGGAAGAAGAGGAGCAGGAGGTGTGCAGGCTCAGGGGAAGCGGAGGGGCAGAGGGCAGAGCCTCAGGGGAAAAGATTAGTAGGGGCAGGGCCATGGAGGGGGCGGGGCTCCTGCATGTGTCCCGCTTTTGCCTTTTTAAAAGATGGTCATCCTAATACCAAATGATTCATAGATTCTAAGGCCAGAAGGGATCACTGTGATCATCTAATCTGACTTCCTGTATAACACAGGCCACAAAACTTGCCCAAAATAATTCTTAGAGTATATCTTGTAGAAAAATATACAATCTTGATTTTAAAATTGTAAGGGATGGAGAATTCACCACAACCTTTGGTAAATTGTTCCAATAGTTAATTATCCTCACTATCAAAAATGTATATCTTCTTTCCAGTCTGATAAAAAAAATTATGCCTTATTTCTGGTATGAATGCTTTAGTTCAGATTCCATAGGCAGATCCCATAGTATTGCAGGAAAGTAAAGGAAAACAGGAGCTCTGAGATCTTTCAGGGAAGGAATATCTCATTATGCTATGCAGAAATAAGGATTAAAATCAGAATTCCTCTTTATGCTCTTTGCAAGGCTTCCTTCTTAGTATAAACTTAAACCACAAAGGAAATTATAACCTTTAACTGAACTCTAACTAACCCATCACAGTGATGGACATAATTATTCTGGCTATTTTTTCACCACCAGCGAATTGTGATCATTGAGCTTTACTCACATTATTCATCTATATTTGTAATGTATACATAACTGCATCCTCTGATAGTGACATCATTCTATTGTTTAACATTAATATCATATCATACTTTCATAATTTACAATGAATCCAACATGGAAAAAATGATTTGTATAAACTTCATATAGTGATCTTTATTTTGGTTAGAACGAAGTTGTTTTGTTGTCTGTCTAGTCGAAGCGAGTAGTGATGGGATGTACAGGTTATGCAAGTTTTTGGTTTGCGTTTTAGACCATTTTGAATTTAGATTGTAAACTCTTTAGGGCAGGGTGCCTCTCTTTCTCTGTTTTACAGTGCCTTATTTATGCTCCAATCCTTATTAGAGGCTTCTGATAGATACCATAGTATAAATATTAAATAATTTATGTCATTACTGGTTTAATATAGGAAAAGTGAAAAGCGTCAGACAAACAGCTATAATTTAAATTCAGTTCTGTGGTTAATAAAGAAAAGACAATACCTTTCTGAGGTATGTCCTGTCTTCTTGATTGTTGATCTCATAATGAACAATGAACAGTGTGCTGTCTCTGGCTAACCACCACTATAAAATTGTTATTGGGCATAAAAAGCATTAATTTTTCAAACACAAAGCATTTCTTTTTCAGATAAACCTGTCAGTATGGTGATACAAGCAATAACCTTGGATTACATGAGCTAGAAATCTTTACAAGTAATCTCACAAAAGGCTTCCCTTATCGACTTACATTCTAAGACTCTATTTCCTCAGATTTTTCATTGGTTTAAGAAAATGGTTCAGAAAGTCAGAGTGAGATGTAAATAAAAACTATTTGTGTCCTTACTTTTGCTTTCTCCCACTTTACAAGCAGGGAACTAGAGGTGCAGGGACTAATACTCTGATTTGCACTTGCCTTTCATGGCTGCAAAAATACAGATGTATTTGTACCGGCAAAAAAGGTAGGCAGGGCTTCAGCCCATTTGAAAAATTACCCCGTATTTGTGCATTGTGTTATATCTGTCTGATTGTTAATTTTACTGTCTCCATTATGACTTACAACTTAGAATATTGAAGTTGAAGAACTATTTTTTAATATAGTATAGTGACCTGGTGAGAGAATATGCACATATTTTCCTTCTACTGAATGAAAACAAAACTGCTTAACTGTTTGTTATGTGACCAGTAATGCAAATAGATAAAGGAAGTTCTTTTAACTCAAGTTGTAGGGGGTTGTGCTTTGAAAAAGGTAGATCTGAGAAGTTTCGCTGCTGTTGCTGTGAAATTTCACATGGTCATGTGAAACATGCAGCAACAACTGTGAAGTCCTCTTAGTGGGTCACTTTTTACAGTTTTTTTTTACTATGTATGTTTTTGTACCACTTCTACAAATGCAAATAGATTAGACAGTTTCACATATATAAGCAATTTCTAACCAATTTCAGGTTCTCATACATCAGCAAGCGCTGTAGTGCTTAGGGATAAGAAAATAGCTCACTTCCTACACTCATTGAATTCTGGGCCTCTGTCTCTTGAAACAGTCAGTAAGGTTGTAAATTAGTACTAACTCTGATGGTGGTTTTGTGATGTAGACATGTGAGCATTAGCAACAGGACTGAGACTACTGACATATTTACACAGAGGCCACTAAATGGCCACTGGATGGTATTGAGTTTAGATCACTAGTGATTGGGGTAGGATTTAAATATGTGACCAAGAGATGAAAGGCTCTCTATCTCCTTATTAATTCATAAAGATGTATACAGTATAATCTATATACATACATTTAAAATAAAAGTAGTTGCTTATATTAGCAGAGAATCCACTGTGGGCTGCAAGACTGAACAAAGCCTCAGACCTTTCTTGCCTTTCTTGCTCTGCTGCAGGGGGCAGGTGGATGGAATATTCTATTGGGTGTACATAGAGTTCTAGGTATATAATTGAGTTTCCAAAAGACAGGACTTCTGTTCTGTAGTAGAGAACAGTTGGCAGCTTTCCACAAATGATACCGCTTAGCCCTTGCATCAGATCTTATACTGCAACAAAATACCACAAAATTGTTTTTCCCACATGGAGAGAGGGTTGAAATTCTCTCCCATGAAAAACAGCTCAAATTTTATGAAAGTAAATGGAAAATTCTATAATAAAAACCATTTTTATGGTATTTGAAACAAACTGAGCTGTACAGCAAACGTCATTTATCTTTCTTCCATATATAACCTGGCATTGTGTTCCTGAGGTTTAATTTTCTTAATGAAAGCATCACACTCCTTCACTGCCCGTATAATGTTTTGAGGTCATATACCCATTATAAACCAGGACCGGGATATCCCCAGAGTGGTTGCCTTCCCATCACTCCACTGCTAGTAGAGATGTATTTTAAGAGGAAACATTTTCTGTGCTGCTGTGTTTGGAAAGAACAGGGGAAGGAATAATTAGATTGCAAGCTCTTAATGGCAGGAACTGTTTCTTACTTTGTATTTGTACTGTGCCAATCACAATAGGTCCTTGATCTTGCAAAACAATTGACAGAGTTCTAACTAGACCCCTCTTAAATACTGTTCCCCTAAAAGTCAATGTGAGTTTTACTGCTGACATCAGTGGGATCAAGACCAGATGCCCATCTGCGTGCCAGATATGTAACTAAACTTTTGAAAAGAAGAGAGGATTTTATCTTGTTATGAACAATTTATATAAACAATAGTTTAATTTTTTTTCTTAAATAGGAACACAGATAGGAAGGGGAAATAACAGATCAAAGAGGTTAAATTGTAACATAAATACACCTTTCTTAAATGGAAATGAACTTTGCAAAACCAGAAAATATTAATATTAATCATAGGTATGCCCTGGATTTCCAAAAGTGTGTCTTTGCTTAATGTTTACATTATAAGCTGCAAATAGCTTGCTAACTAATCTAAATTTAAGAGCAATTTAGATTAAACATTTTTAAGGCTCATTTGTAAAATGCTTGTGGTATTTTAGCTGCTTAAAAAGATGTACTTGGCTTCAACCATTGGCTCAGGATGACTTTGACATGCTTAATCTTCCTTTTAAGAGCATTAATTTTTTTTTTAAATTTGAATGATAACAAATGGAAAGATGTTTGTAATTTTCTAGAAATAGTGCATTTAAAAAATGTCAGCAAACTCTGCAATTGGATAAAAAAATGACTAAACTCTAAACCAAAGGCTGTAAAGAGAATTATAAAAAGATAGAATTCATAGGCCTTAGGGTATGATTCTGAATGAAGTTGAAAGCCTTGAGTAGACTACCCTACATACTCCTAAATAAGCTAGAAATTCAGGCTCACATTGCAAAGCGGCATTTGTGGGAAGGAAGATTTCAGGAGAAGGAGTGGTGTTTAGAGATCTGCAACATGGTCAATTCAAAATTAAAAATTCATCTAATTCATCAGTAATGTTTCATATTTCTGATGGGAGAATATCATAGGTGGTGGTAATAAGAGGCCAGGGGAGGCTAAGCCTCCCCAAACAGCTGGCCTTCTACCTTTGGAGCGCACTGCTGAAGAAAGGGTGGGCGCCCTGGCTGTGGCCCCACCCATGCTCTGCCTCAAGGCCCTTCTCCTGCTCATCCTCTTCCCCTTGAGGCTCGGCCTCTTCCCATCCCTGCTCTGCACACATGGGGACCTCACAGGAGGGGGTGAAGAGGTGCACACGAGCGGTGAGTGGCCGTCAGGGGGGCCAAGGAAGGGGGTGAAGAGGCACGAGCAGCAGGCAGGGGGGTGGGGGAGGGGTCAATGAGGTGTGCAAGTTGTGAGCTGCGGGCGGACCTGGAGGCGGAGGTGAAGAGGTGTGCAAATGGCAGGCAGTGGGGAGGCCTGGGGGAGGGGGCAAAGAGGTGTGCACACGTGAGTGGTGAGCGGCTGGCTGGCGGATGGGATAGGGGGCTGGAGGAGGGGGTGAAGAGGCACATGAGCAGCTGGCTAGCGGGCGGGTGGGGGGCCTGGGAGAGGGGGCGAAGAGGCATGAGTAGAGGGCGGGAAGGGCTGGGGGAGGGGGCGAAGAGGCATGAGCAGTAGGTGGGAGGAGCTTTGAGGAGGGGGCCAAGCGGGGCAGGGGGTGGAGTGTTGGAGGGGTTTCGGGGGGGAGGAGGCTGAGCGGGAGCGGGACTCGGGGTGGGGTCACAGTCCAGCCGTACACAGCCTCCCCAAATGGAGGAGTCACACGCCGCCCATGGAGAATATGATTACCAATCTGGAAAATTGCCCTTTAAATGCCCATTAAGTGCCAGTGCCATATTTGTTTATGAAATTTTTAATGATTTTTATAGAATATCAGCATAAAAGTGGTATTAATAATATGTGCTCCCTCTGAATGATTTGTTGATCAAGTGTAGTACTCTGGCAGCTGTTAAAGGGGCTGTCAATTTCATCATGAGGGTTTTAGAATCACTAGGGTTCAAAATAAGTTACCTTATCCTGGAAGAAAACCTAAAATCATTGCTGCAAGAGTTTGCGGATGACACAAAAATGGGAGGTGTGGAAATAAGGATAGGTGAGCTGGACACAATACTCCAGTTAAGACCTTATAAATGCAAAGTAGAGTGGAAGAAATATTTTCTTGTGTCTTGCTTATACTCCTGCTGTTGCATCCCAGAATGATTTTTTTGCAACAGAGTTACCCTGTTGACTCATATTTAGCTTGTGATCCACTACAATCCCCAGATCGTTTGCTGTAGTACGCCTTCCTAGGCCGTTGTTTCCCATTTTGTATTTGTGCAATTGATTATTTCTTCCTAAGTGTAGTTCTTTGCATTTGTCCTTATTGAATTTCATCCTGTGAATTTCAGACATTTCTCCAGTTTGTCAAGGTCATTTTGAATTCTAATCCTGTCCTCCAAAGCGCTTGCAACCCCTCCCAGCTTGGTATCATCCGGAAACTTTATAAGTGTACTCTCTGTGCTATTATCCACTTCATATGCCCTTCCAGCTTGACTGTGAACTATTGATGACAACTCTCTAAATACAGTTTTCCAACCAGTTGTGCACCCACATTTCAGTAGGTTTGTCTAGGCTTTTGCCCACTTGATCCTTCCTAAATGGGGGGGGGACCCTGTGTGATCATGGAAGACTTCAATTTGAAAGACATATGCTTTGGAGGTCATGTACTGCCAATAATAAAACATCTTGGAATTTCTAAACATTATAGATGACAATTTCCTAACTCAAAAAATGTTGCACCCAACACGGCGGAATTCTTCATTAGATCTTGTCCTAACAGATAAAGAGCAGCTTATCACAGAACTAAAAATTGACTTGCTCACACTTATAATGTGCAAACAGAATAAAGTCCAGACAAGTCATACACATGCTTGGTATTTTAATAGGGCCAGTTTCACAAAGCTGAAAACAGTTATGAGCCAAGTCAGCTGGGAGGAAGAATTTAATCAGAAAAATATAAATGATAATTGGGAATAATTTGAAAACACCTTACTAGCTGCCCCAAAAGCCCAATCCCATGTTTGAGGAAGTAGGCTTGCTAGTTAAAAAAATGACCGGGTTTAGAGGGGAATTGAAGGCAGGTATAAAAAATATATAACAAATGAAAAAAAGGGGAAGTAGATAGTAATTAATATAATTCAGAAGTTAAGAATTGTAGGAATTGATAAGGGAAATGAAGGTCAAAAGAAGAAATCTGTGGCAAGAAGAGACAAGGACAATAAGAAAGAGGTTTTTTTTTTAAATAGATTAGGAACAAAGAGAATCCTGACAATGGTATTGGGACATTAGTAGATAGAAATGGTAGAATTATTAATAATAATTCAGAAAAGGCAGACACGTTGAATAAATGTTTTTGTTCTGTATTTGGGGGAAAAACAGATGATCTAGTCTCATCATATTAACTCTCTTCTGGAGGATGTTAAACAGAAGCTGCTAAAGTTAGACATTTTTAAATGAGCAGGTCCAGAGAACTTGCATCCAAGAGTATTAAAAGAGCTGGCTGATGAGCTTGTTGGACTGATAACATTGTTTTTCAATAGCTCTTGGATCACTAGTTAAGTTTCAGAAGACTGGAAGAAAACTAATGCTGTGCCAATATTTAAAAAGAATAAATGGGGTGACCTGGGTGATTATAGGCCTGTCAGCCTGACATTGATCCCTGCCAAGATAATGGAGTCACTGATACAGGACTCAATTAATAAGGAATTAAAGGAAGGTAATGTAATTAATGCCAATCAACCTGGGTTTATGGAAAATAGATCCTGTCAAACTAATTCGATATTTTTTATGAGATTACAAATTTGGTTGATAAAGGTGATAGTGCTGATGTAATATATTTAGACTTCTGTGAGTCGTTTGACTTGGTACCACGCAACATTTTGATTAAAAAACTAGAACAATACAAAATTAACATGGCCCATTAAATATATTAAAAACTGGCTAACTGAAGGTCTCAAAATGTAATTGTAAATGGGGAATTGTCATCAAGCGGGTATATATTTAGTGGTGTCCTGTAGGGATCAGTTCTTGGCGCTACACTGTTTAACACTTTTATCAATGACCTGGAAGAAAACATAAAATCATCACTGGTAAAGTTTGTAGATTACACAAAAATTGGGGGAGTTGTAAAGATGAAGAGGACAGATCACTGATTCAGAGCAATCTGGATCATTTGCTAAACTGGGTGTAAGCAAATAATGTGTGTTTTCATTCATGTAAATGTATACATCTAGGAACAAAGAGTGCAGGCCATACTTACATGATGGGCGATTCTATCCTGGGAAGTAGAGACTCTGAAAAAGATTTGGGGGTCATAGTGGATAATCAGCTGAACATTAGCTCCCTATGTGATGCTGTGCCAAAAGAACCAATGTGTTTCTGGGATGCATAAACAGGGGAATCTCAAGCAGGTGCAGAGAGTTATTTTACCTCTGTATTTGGCACTGGTGTGACCTCTGCTGGAATACTGTGTCCAGTTTTGGGGCCTACAATTCAAGAAATATTTGATAAATTAGAGATGGTTCAGAGAAGAGCCACAAGAATGATAAAGGATTAGAAGACATGCCTTATAGTAATAGACTTAAAGAGCTCAATCTATTTAGCTTAACAAAGAGAAAGTGAAGGGGTGACTTGATTACAGTATATAAGTATCTGGGGAACAAATATTTAATAATGGACTCTTCACTCAAGCAGAGAAAGGTATAACACAATCCAATGGCTGGAAGTTGAAGCTGGACAAATTCAGACTGGAAATAAAGTGTACATTTTTAACAGTGAGAGTAATTAACCACTGGAACAATTTACCAAGGATCGTGGTGGATTCTCTATCACTAACAATTTTTAAATCAAGATTGGATGGTTTTTTTTAAAATAGAAATTATTTTGGGGAAATTCTATTGCCCATGTTATACAGGAGGTTGGACTAGATGATCACAGTGGTCCCTTCTGGCCTAGGAATCTTTGACTTTGTGAATCCCTCTCCTATTCTTGGGCACACACACCCATTCACAGTGAGCTTCCACGACCCCTTCCTCACCTGCCCTACAGCTGTAGATTAAAGATGCTCAATCTATTTCACTTGTCAAAAGCAAAAGTTTTGTCAAAGTTGAGTGGTAACTTGTTTATAAGTATATACACAGGGAAAAGATTTCAGATAATAGAGAGCACTTTAATCTAACAGACATAACAAGAGCCAATGGATGGAAACGGAAGCTAGACAAATTAAGACTATAAATACGGTGCACATTTTTAACAGTGAGGGTAATTAACCTTAGGAACAATGTATTTAGGGATGTTGTGGGTTCTCCATTACTTGAAATCTTTAAATCAGGATTGGATGTCTTTCTAAAAAATATGCTATAGCTCAGTCAAAATATATGGACATGAGGCATGAATCACTTTGTGAAATTCTATGGCCTGTGTTATGCAGAAGGTCAGACAACGTAATAATAAACAAATAATTATTCCTTTTCGTCTTAAAATCTATGGGTGAAATCTTGGCCCTATTGAAAACAATGAGAGTTTTACCATTGATTTCAGTGGTGGCATAATTTCACTTATGTATCCCGGAAAAGTTCCAGCTTGTACCCAAAAGCTGCCTGTTGGGAATATATGATATATATGATGCTAATGAAAGCTTTCCCCATTTAAGATTACAAGATGTAATTGATGGAATAGGGAGGAATCAGTAGAGTTAGCAGGTGCTGACTTAGATATGCTATATATATTGAGCTTGGTGGCCTTAACAATATCTGTGATATCCTTCCGATGCATTCACATGACTTATTTTAGAAGACAGAATTGTCTCACAGAACACATGGAAATTCTTGCACCTTGATGAGGTGACATACTTCCTCTGAGACTTAATGATCTGGTAAGTCCCCAAGGCTTATTCTTCAGTGTGGAAAGTATTTTGAAATTCCACTAGTCCATATCATAGTTGTGGCAGATACATCTTCTCTGAATTGGGGAGTTCATATAGCTGAGATCTACACCCAATATAGTTGGTCTTTCATCCCATTTGGATTCCTCATCCCAGAACAATTTTGCAGATGAAGATAGCCTTGCATACATTTTGGCATTTGGAGATCTGATTTGCTAAAATTTGATTCTGATTCAAATGTCAAAGTGTTTTACTCCAACAAACAGGAAGAGACTGCATCTGCCTTCTTTGTCAAAAAGCTCCCAAGATGTGAAGCTTGGCAGTGTTCCTCAAGAAATTCCTGACTGCCACTTACTTGATGGGGAAAGAGAATACAGTAACAGACTGGTTCAGCCCAAAGGGACTGACCCACACATGTGGTCCCAGATCAAAGAGAGGATCAAATCTTTCTCAATTAGGGCACACCAGCAATATTTCATTACCAAACCTCTGAATAAAAGCTGTGTTCCTCCATACTCTGATGGGAACTGAATTTAAACTAGTGACAGAATGAAACATCTCCTGAGTCACCCAGTCCTTTATTTTTACTTTAAGTGTAACAAGGAGAAAACTATTTATTTTATTGTCCACCTTGCATGTACAGCAATTTTCAAAGTAATTTTTTCATAATGTTTTCAATGTCCATATCCATACAACAAATTGACCAATATTAAATATGGATTTACATGATAAACTGTAATGACTGTGAAGAAGCTATTATGGCTAAATTACAAAATTAAGGCAGCACTTGGGTTTTTAATCTTGTTTAATTCCAATTTGTCATGTGGTGTTTAATGTAAGTACTCTGAAGTGTTCAGGGACATATTTGTTATGATAGGCACTATATAAAAAAGCAAAGTTGTTTTTGTTGTGATGGTCTGTGTAGTCAACAGTGCATATTTTTAAAAACACTCCAATTCATATTTACAAGAGCAGATCTGCATTTTAAAAACTCCATAAATGTGTATTTATTTGACTTCAATATTTTTGTTTGCTTGGTAATTATATGTAGGTGAATGAAATATTCCCCAAGTCACCAATACTGCAAAGACTTATGACTGTGATTTATGACTTATGACTGTTAAGCATGTGAGAAGTCTATTGAGGTCGGAGAAACTACTTCTTTGTGAGGTTACTTGCATACATAAGCCTTTGCAGGACTGGGTGTAAACATGTATCTGTATGACTGTTTCTTCTCTCTGTATTTAAGGACTTTCCTATTTCTCTTTTCCAATTACTTTAAGTGGAGATGGGGGAAGAAGACAATAGCTAGATCCTAACCTCTGATGAAGTCTCTTTGACTCATTCTGGCAGTACTGAGGGCAGGAGCGGCGCCAGGGTTTTTGCCGCCCTAGGCGGCAGCGCTCCTCCTCAGAGCTTTCGGCGGCGGGGGTCCTTCCGCTTTACGTCTTCGGGGTGCTTCGGCGGCGGGTCCCGGAGCGAGTGAAGGACCCGCCGCCGAAGCGCCCCAAAGACGCAGAGCAGAAGGACCCCCGCCGCCGAATTGCCACTGGGGACGGCAAAATGCCGCCCCCCAAATCCTGCCACCCTAGGCGACCGCCTAGGGTCGCCTAGTGGAAGCGCCGGCCCTGACTGAGAGGCTATAAAGTTATCCTAATTGGGCAGCTTAATATTCCCCGGGGTAGGGGAATTCCCAGTAGGCATACAGCCAGTGGTTGAGGGGAGAGGTTGTAGTTGGAACATTTGTGTGCTGCAGCAATTCACAGTGAGGAAAAGGCCTCTTGGAAACTCACCCCAGCTGGCACAAGTTAGAGCACCTGTCAGGCTCTTCTGACTTTTCCTGGGGACTGAACAGGGGCCTTCAGGGATTAGGGTTTGGCTTTTTCATATAAAATTAACTTATACTTAGGAAACTTTTTTTATTTAAGAGCTGTGTACTAGAGCTGGGTATAATTTTTCAACCAAACATTTTTCAGCGAAAAATGCAGATTTGACAGTACAGAAATATTTCATCAGCTCATGTTACATTTGCGAATTGTTTCAGTTGAAAAACAAAACTTTTAAAAATTCAAAAAAATCAAAATCAAAACATCATTCTGAAACAAAAGAAAAATCAAAACGTTTCAGGTTTTTTTTCAGAATGATGTTTTGTTTCCAAATTTCCTTCAATTTTATTTTTAAAAAATCAAAAACATTTTAGAACGACCAAAATTGAAATGAATTGTTTCAGTTTTATCAAATTAAATGTTTCCTTTGACCCAAAACATTTTTTTTAATTTTCAATTTTGTATTTGACCCAAAATGATTTTTTTTTCCAGAATTGTCAGTGAATCAAAAAATCTGTTCTTTTCCCAGCTCTCCTGTGTACTTGATTTGATGTGTTAGGCGATATAGTAAGAAACAAAATTTTATAGTTTCATTGATCATTTTGGTTCTGTGTCATCAATAATTATCCTTTTGTATGGGTGGAGAACCTGAGAGCGTAAGTAACTTGCACAAAATCATAAAGTACATAGAAAACTGGGGAACAGAATGCAAAAAAATCCCAACCCCCTGACTCCCAGCATCAATCTTTAATCAAAAGACCATCCTTCACGTACTACTTCCCAGCCACAGGGTGACTGTCTGATTGTCTTTTTAAGGATAGTAATGACTAGTCCTCAGTCAACACCTCTTCTTTCATGCGGCCCTTTACATTTCCTGAGACTTTTAGAGCAGATGAAGACCTAGGGGAAGGGCAGAGGTAGGCACTGGAAAAGAGGAAGATGGTCCCAGGAGAATAGGCTTGGGAAAAATGCAAGTTTCTTTTTTTTAAGGGTCTGGGACCCAGAGCCATGTAGAGTGGATGGGGCAAAGTTCTCCTCTCTCCCAGCCAATCAGGACAACTTCCAGGGAAAAAAGCTGTATATATTCTGTCTCCCTTCAGAACGGGGACAACAGCAGCCGAGGAAGAATGGTTATGTGTGGACCAAGAAGGTAAGGAAAAGAACTATGTAGAGAGCTGTTGAAAGCATTCCTGAAGGCAGCAGTTGGGAAAGCTGCTGAGAGCCCAGAAACTTGGACCCCCCAGGAAGGAGGGCCATGCAACTCCCTAACCCAAGGGTAGAGACTACAGGCTAGGACTAAGAAACACAGGCACCAAGAAAAAGGGCTGTGCAACCCCTGAACCTCAGAGAAGAGAGTGCAAATCAGGGAGACTTTGTTGAGTCTGAGTGGAAGAGACTATTTCAAGTTTATCCGGGCTTATAATGTAGGGGACATTTTGTCTTATACCATTCAGACTTCGTTGAGTTTTTAAGGGGTCCAGAGAGACGGGGAAACTGAGCAGAGCCATGCTTGGCCAGCTGGGGATACTACAGGGCAGGCATGCCATTTGACACTGCACTGCCCCACTTTTAATTTGCATTTTTAAAAGTGTAAATAAAAGCAAGTAGTGTTTAAACACTCTGACATGCGTGTGTGTGTTTGTATGTGTAAGATTGAGAATGAAGCACTGTGGCAAACCCTTTAGTCTCTCCTACATTTGGTGCAAGAGAAGCTAAGAAAGAGAAAGCTACTAATAAATTCAAAGTAAAATAACGCCATTTTACATGTTCCTTTTATAATATTTTCTTATGTTGAATCAATTTAAAATTCATTATTGTTAAATTTTTCAGGATACTAACTCAATCTGTTATAACGCCAATAATACATTGTTTCCTCTACTGCCCCACTCCCTGCCCAAGCATGTGTGTAATCGCAAACCAATGCCTGCCATGTATCTTATTGTTTAATTGTTACACTGAAGGACACACTGAAGCAATATTGATTGTTCAAAACCTGTATTTTTTTAACTAAAAATTGGCTTTAAAAGATGGAAGACCTTTGTCACCTTGTAGCCTACGATTCACACATTATTATGTGAAATGTTTTGCTCATTAAGGGCTTACTCACACAAATATTCTTTACTCATGCAAATAGCCCAATTGACGCCAACAGAACTACTTGAGTGATCATGATCATGAGCTAACTTTTAGAAGATTAACCATACAATCTTCTTTGACCACAAATTGATTATTTTTAAATTAAGAGTCCTTTTTCACATCTCCAGAAGTTCTAATTGTGCCTTTTAAAAAAGTGTAAATTTTCTCTGTTGGCCTAACAGGATTGTTGCATTTTATTGGGTTTAGCATTCTGTATAACCACACTGGTTTGTACGTATGCTTCTCATGGCAGCGACTATTTTTTAATCTTGTGTTTTATTTCTTTTTCTTCTGTGTCCATGCACATAGATAGCTCTTAATAAAAAAAAAATAATACTATGTGTTGATAATCTCAGCAGCTTCCAGTGTCCTGTTCTATCAGCCAACATGTAACAATACCAGTTCATGTAGTAAAACAGTTAAAAATAAATCAATAAAAGGCCAGTTCCAGCTACTGGATGTGAGAGAAGTATCCAGTATAGCTAGACACCTAATTGTGTCCTCAGATATGAGTATGCCACTGCCATTGGCTTAATGCAAGTGCATGTGTACCTGAGGGTACAATTTAGCTCCAAGAAATCAGTCTATCTGAAAAACAATGAAGGGAAGGGACTGAGGATAGAGTGTTGGGCCCATTCTCATGACCTCTGCCTTTGGGCATCTATTTCAGGAGTGGTAGAGTATCAAGGCCAAGGATGAGCTAACCTTACTCAGCATCCCATTTTGGTCACTCCATTATCAACTCTTTTCATATTTGACATGTCCTGTAATTAATTATAACCATTTTTATTTGTCCCAAAACTGATTCATTCCTTAATTGATTGATTTTGTGTCTGCTTATTGACATAACTGATTCACTTTATTGCTGATTATCTGTGTTATGGGTTCATATTGCATTGTTTCTCTACATATTTACTGCATACAGTAGTTGATTCATCATATAATTGCTTCAAGGCTTACTGTTCTTCACACTATTCAGCAGTTCCTCTGTAACTGTTTCTTAGGATAATTGATTACTAGTCAGTATGGCCAGTCTCTGTTCACTTGTCATTCTTTCAACACCATTTCTCTATATAGTATTTTCTTCTCTCCCCTTCCATCTCACACCCCTTTTTGTTCTCCCTTTTCTATGGCTCTGCATATTCCTCTCTCTCACCCTCATGAATTGGTACCCCACATCTTTACTGCTTCACCTCTAGACTCCCTGAATGTGCGTCTGCAACTGCAGTCTTGAGTTCCAGTCTTCCAACTAAACCCTCTTCAGTTTGAATTTTGCCATCTTCCATCCACTGATTCTGCTAATACTAAAGTCTCTAATGACCTCGTGTTGGCCATCTCGCAGGGTCTCTACACCATCCTCGTCCTCCTTTACCAGAACCATAAAATGTTACTTTTGAGGGGAGGTGCTATATCTCAGAACCTATCTATTAAATGACTACAAATTTTTACCACTAAGGCTACCTTGGATTCTAATCAGGCACAGCAATTTTCAAACTAGTCTGAGCACACATGTAGATTTTAGAGCACTTAGAGAAATCAATCGTTAAGCTATGATCTCATCTCAGCCTTAACTGTAGTGGAGCTACCACCCTGCTATAATATATATACACAGGCAGTCTAAACTTACAAAGTATGCACTCTGTACCTGAGAGAGCAACCCGACAGAAACAAGATCAACAACAGCCTACATGTATACTAGTCTTTTTAAAATATGTATTATTTCTCTGGTCAGATGTTCAGTCATGCATATTATTCTTTTAAAGGTTATGCATTGTTTATATGATAAAACATAAGAGTTTGGATATTGGATAAATGTATATTGTGATATGAATGATTATTTCAAAAGCTTACATGATTTACTGGATAGACCTTAGATTAGACTTCTGTTCTGAATAAATAGAAATCTTGGCACATTTACTAATTTTGCAGATGCATGTTATTTACATAATCTCTCTTGTAATGGTATGCATAGTATTTTCATGATCTGTTTGTGTGCTGTATTAATTAAAAAGGCAATTTGTCTTCTAATGGATCTTAAAAGCTGTGTGGTGCTCTGTCATTCTTTCTTTGTTTATAGATTATGACCCAAGAGACTGCTGGTGATACTATTAATCTAGGTGTCCTGCTAAAAGTCCATGTACATTTTTATTTAAAATGTTAAGTAGTATTTTTCATAATTTTTCTTCAGAATAACTGAATGCCATTAATACATTAAAGGCCTGTATTATTTCACTTTGAATATTACACATACTATTTTTAATATATGTTCAGAAAGTGTTTAAACACACAAACTTCTACTTTCCCCCACCACATTTACTATAGATAAATTATTTCTTTGCTGACTTTGTGTATGTTAAATCTCTGGCTTTAGGAAATGTTTACAGTTGAACTACACCCCATAAAATATAGATTTATGTAATAGAGTTGCTGACACCACCAGAGACTACTTTAATGAAACTGTAATTTATTCAACTAAATTAAGATTGTTTGGTGTGAATCAATTGTGTGTGTGTGTGTCTGTGTATATAAAGTAGCACTCTCTCTCTCTCTCTGAGTGCTACTTCTTTGCAATGCAAATATATGTTCTGCCCTAAGCTATATCTCATGGGTTGCTGTTCATTTAAGTCCCCGGAAAGCCCATTGAACATGTTTGTTTAATGTTTTCTTAGTGATTATTACTAGCTTTCACTTGGAAGGTAAAAGGCATTAATCTATGTGCTTCCTATTTGGCTCTCTTTTTAAAGAGAGATACCTGCATTTTCCCCTTCTACCTGCTTCCATTGTGCCAGTTCAATGTACCCCATGATATTAGTCTTTAGACAATGAGTGAGGCCTGAACAAGTTGGCTGTACATTTATGCAGATTGCCTAAGGAAAAATTGTTAGTGGATGCTGTCCCTATGTTACTATCTAAAAGCTTGATCATTCTGATAGAGACAATTGCTGCCCCCAACAATGCTGTTAACATAAGGATTGATTATGCCCTCAGGCATGATTCTGAGGCCTCAGTGGATGTCCTGAAGGTTATTTTTTCATGTACATACTTGCTTTGGTGGTTTCTTGCTTGTCATTAGAAAACATATTTCAAAAAGTATGGATAAAAATTGCAGAGGACTCAGGAAGCAGGAAGATGTTGCATTTCATTAGATATGTTCCTAATTGGAAGTATATGTGTGAAAATATTAGCAGTTGAAGAATATACAGGGCCGGCGCAACCCATTAGGTGACCTAGGCGGTCGCCTAGGGCAGTAACATTTGGGGGGCGGCGATATTTCGGGGGTGGGACCTTCCGCTGCCTAGAGCGGCAAAAAAGCTGGTGGCGCTCCTGAGAGTATAACTACATTTTAAGACAGCGGTCTTCAGAGAATAAATTCCGTGGACAGCTGGCAGAAGACCTGAACTGAACATGGCATTGGTACCATGTGTTTGGATTACTATTAGGGTTGCCCGCCCTCCAGGATTGTCCTGGAGTCTCCAGGAATTAAAGATTAATCGTTAGTTAACTGTTACGTTATGTGATGAAACCTCCAGGAATATGTCCAACCAAAATTGGCAATCCTAACTACTGTCCAAATATGGTACATGTTATTTCTTAATGGCCAGCTCTATAAACAAGAACTCCAGCCTATGCAGGTGGCTTTCTTGTGTGACAGTTCTCTTTATCCAAGACAAATAAATTTAGTGAGATACTGGGATATCTAGTGGAATGACTTGCTTAGGGCCTCCAAAGAAGAGGTCTGTAATCCCTTCTAAGAACATAGTTTATTTATCAGCCCAAAGGTTAAGCTTATACTTTTGATGAGTCAGGTTTAGGAATCACCAACCCAAGATCAGTCTTATTCCTGAAGATGTTTTGGTGTAGCAACTTATTAAGGTTGGGTTTCTCTGTGGTAGGATTTATATGCCTTATTCAAAGAACATGGAAAAAAAGGTTGCTTATAACAATTTTGTACTGTGGGTCTATAAATAGTGGGATACTTCCTTCCAGAACCAGGAAAGGAATAGAAAAACTTTTCTTAAATTTAAAAAGTGTGTGTGTGTGTGCTCACACGTGTGTATAAAATTGTGATTGCATCTATATAAACAGTCAAGTAAAATGTGTTAGTCTATGCATCTTAATTATTCAGTAGCTATGGACGGGTATTATGTAAGTCCATGAGGGAACCAGGCATCCTTTGCTGGTGAATGCAGCCTGCAAGTATGTGGCATACATCTTGTAGCTGGCCACAGCTGCAAGGGGTGAAGTCACAAAGGCCCCGCTTACAGTCATTAGCAGCCTATCTGATCATTCCACATCTGAAGCAATGGGGTTTTACCCAGATATGGCATGGAAGGTGAAAACCAGGGACTGGATAGTTGGATCTGTCATGAGATAAGCATTGGCTATGTTCAAAGCTTGTTCTTGCCACCAGTACGCCATCTGGAGGTGATATTGAGGTTCCTTAGGGAAATTGTCCAAATGGGATGCCTTGAGCTAAGATGGTGGTTCGGTGACTTAAAAACATCTTTTAACAGAGTTAGCAATGATATATCTTGCACCTTGAGAAGCAGATTCTGCAAGGCAACTTGTCACCTGATGTCAGGAGGGGTGATGTTGGACAGAACTGGCAGCCAGGTCAGGTTGTTTGGTCTCCTGGTACCTGTTATATGCATAGTTTTATTTAACTGAGTGTCTACAAGTTTTGTGTGAAAAGAGCTGAATCACACCGGGGAGCAATACTGTCCTACAGAATTGCTCAAGGCAAGCCAAGTATGTTCAGTGTCTGCATTGTGGTTCCCGAGGTAGAACCAGCTGATTTGCTGATCAGGTTGTTTCGTCTTTATTTTCAACAAGGTCTTGGTAAGGTGCTCCTTGAAAATCAAGTTATGGTCTAGTGTAACACTTAGTTACACAGGTTTTGGGTCGCGGCCCTGGCTGTGTCCATTTAGGAAGATGTTGAACTGTTTTTTGGCCTTTGTATGGTAGAGGGAAGCAGCTCGAAATTGTCTTTTTGGCACTAGGTTTAAGTCTCCGTCTTTTACAAGAGGGGGCTGTGATGCTGGTAAACCAGGTGCCAGCTCTTGCCAAGAGTGTAGGCATCAGCTGAGCACTGACAAAGTCATCACTGGAAACCAGAGCAGCTCACCTGTATGTTAATATTGTTAAAGATGTTTATTGAACTTATAAGAATGTGTTTAGTGTTTAAACTCTATAAAATGCTTGTAAATTGTTGAGTGGATTATTCTTACTTGTAATGTCTGTATTCTGTGCTATCAGGTAGTATGGAAGTTTTGCTTTATAATTGTAAAAATGCCTGCTCTGAACTTGTGAACCTAGGCAGGAAAAGTAGTTCACCCACCCATCCAAAAGAGCTATCAAGGCTAAATGGGCCATTGTGGAACATCACAACACAAAGGCTGGTTTAATGGCCCTTTTACACCCATGAAATGGCTCCATGCAAGAAAGCACGTCCATCGACTTGAATTCTGGAAGAGAGAAATAAAGGTAGCTAACGTGAAGATTTTTCATCTCTTTGCTGTTAGGACCTTTACAAGGGCTGGATCTGAGAAATAACAAAGCAGAGATCTTCAGAATCAAACTGGGTTAGCCCTAAAAAGACATTCAGTGCTGACAGATTACTACATCTCTATCACCTTTTGGAATCCTAGATACAACTCATTTGTGTATATATGTTCCCTGCTTTACCCTGTAAATAATTCTCTCATTTCTTTTTCCTAGTTAATAAAGCTTTAATTTGTTTACTATAGGATTGACTACCAGCATTGTCTTTGGTATGAGATCTAAGGTACAAATTGATCTGGGGTAAGTGACTTGTCTCTTGGGACTGGGAGCAACCTGAATATTTTGTGATTTTTGGTGTAAGTGACCATTTATCACTAAGTCTAGCTTGCCTGGGTGGCAAGATAGTCCTCTTGGGCACTCCAGTCTATCTATGACTCCATGGTAAGTGTTACAGTGATCCAGGAGTTCACATTTGTTACTGGGTTGATGAAATCTAATTATAGAGCATACCACCAGTTTGGGGTCTCTGCCCTGCTTTTGACAATCTGTCCTGAGGTTCGCATTCTTGGTCATGAGCCACTCCACAGTGTGATGGGCCATCTCGTTCATGTCAGCATTCAGCTAGCAATTTAAAAATTAAAGAGGAAAAATGGCCAATATACTGAAGATCAGACTGGTCTTGAAGGCTAAATTAACAAAAATATAGCCTTCTTATGTGATTTTTCTGTACATTACTTTTATAATACTGAGATTTATTTCTTCAGACAGTAGTACTTTGAATGTACCAATCCACTACTCCCTCATGGTGACAATGATTGAGAGTTGGCTGAGTATCCACCCGCTTGAATAGGCCTATTTTGTCACAAAATGTAAGTCTGTATTATGTACAAGCCACAACTAAGACCGTAAAACTTGTTCATGCAAAGAAATAAAAATTTACCTTGCTCTGAAAAGGATTCCCAGCAATTTATCATTTTAATTTATGTACTGTCTTAGCATAAAAATCTATTTAAGGGGCTCTAGCCTATTCTGATAAGACATGTTGAACAAAGTAATGCTATTTCAAGAACACTACCTGTTTTCACTTAGGTTTAAAGCACCACTGTAGTTTAACAGATTCTCATATAATGAAAATAATTTTTAGAAAATGATATGTAATAGAACCACCTACTCAACAAAGAGATAGGAGAAGGGAAATCTGTCTCTCATGATAGACTGACAGGGGGAAATAGAGGCTGCAGACTTTGGTCTCCTGATTATTATATGGTATTGTTTAGTATATTGATTAGTGAACATTTAGCTTGCTTGTATCACTTGAAAAGCACAGTAAGGGTAAAAATAAGCACTTGCTTCATCATGTTTGCTCTGTTAAAAAAATAATCCCCTTCAAATAGGGAGCCAACTGTTGTGCTGTTTTTCTCTCCCACTGCTGAAAGGAAGCAACTCAGTTTTTCAAAGCATCTCTGGTATGGAACAAAGAATGGGCAGTGAAAATCCAACTTCTTTGAGTAGCATCCCTATGGGTGCTCCACTTCAGGAATTCATTCACCCCTGGGCCTTTGATTGGAGATTTTTGGTAGCGGTTTGTTCAGCCCACGCACATACTCTATACATCCTCATACCCTGTAGCAAGGATATGTAGAGCTGCGCAGATGCACTGCTCTCAGTTCCTTCTTGACCACCTTTGGCCTGAGATGGGCATTGAGTGTGCCCACTTCTGCTAAGTGTCTTATTGTTAGATAGTTAGTTAGTTAGTTTGTTAGTATATAGTTAGTTCCTTTTGGGGTTCTTGCCTGTTCTCTTTTACTTGTTTTCCCACTTGCAGGGTCATTTTGAATCTTTATTTTCTGAGGTGTGCCAGGATTCCCAGGCTCAAGGGGTAAGGCTGCTGATAGCCTGTCTACCTCCAGATCCAGGTCATAGAGAGCTTCAAAGGATAAGATTTGTGATACCCAGTCTACCTTAGGATCTTGGTCACTAAGAGCTGCGAGGGTGAACATGGCTGCTAACCTGGCCACCTTGAGATCCCAGTCACTGAAAGCCTCTGGGGCCAAGGTGCCTGCCACCTTGCATTCTAACTCAGTGGATACCAACAAGAGGAGAAAGAGTGCTACATCTCCTTCAAAGAAGCCTCAGTCACTGGAGACCTCAGTCCCAAAAAGGAGTGCTGTTGAGGCTCCAAGTGCTTCTGGTACTGTGAAGATGCCTGAGGTTGCTTCTGAGTCAGGCCTCTACCGAGAAGGACCTGGTACCAGAGACCTCCTCTGCTCCCAGTGGCCATATCCACACAAACAGGAGATCAGCACCATCAGACTCTCTTTTACCCTTAGTACCTACTTTGGCGCCCCATACTGTTACATCTCAGTGTGTGCCTGGGCATGCTCATCCCTCAATGGAAACTAGCCAGGTACTGATCTCGGCACCAATACTGACCTCCAGTGTTCCTCCCCTATCGCAGAAGGATAGATACTCCAAATAACTGTAGTCTCCACTGCTTACCGGTACCACACACCTCCTGGCACTGGGATCTTCTGGGCTACCAACTACTCCTTTTTCATTGAGACCCTCTCCTTTTCTGACTTCCACCATCCAGGGAAAACGTGGTGACAAAAAATATTGTGTCCTGGCCAGGGATACAGAATTTTTATTCTGACATCTGACAGAAATTCTTTGGTTGTGGATTCAGTCAATGAACTTTGGAGGCAGCACAACATGAAGTCTGTCCCATATAACAAGGGCCAGAAGTGTCTTGATCTTTTTGGTCGCAAAAGCAACTCATCTGCAACATTACCTGATTCTCCTGTCAGACTGGAGTAACCCCATTGATTTCAACTGAGTTACTCCTGGTTTACACCAGTGTAAGTGAGAGAAGAATCAAGCCCAGTGTTCCTTATTTTGATTTGTTGCATTTGAGGATAACTGTCATCTAATGCATGGTTCTTGGGGATAGAGACTTCTGTGTAGCCGGTATTGTTAAACAGGGCTGGCCTTAGGGAAAATAGCACCCCAAGTGAACTTTCTTTGGTGCCCTTTAAGTACTGCTCCCCAAGCAGCAGGCAACTGCTCAGCAGGCGGAGCAACAGCAGGTGGGGCTACAGCTTCAGCCCCGGGTGGCAGAGCTCAGGCTGTTAGCCCCAGGTGGCTAAATGGAAAGGCGCCCTGAAGTATGGGAATAGGAAGAGGGAAGGCAAACCATTTTTCTTTTGTAACCTGGGGTCACAGTATAGAAAGAGTTGAGAACCATAGGTCTAGTGGTCTGAGCAAGGTGCTAGAATATCTCGGTTCTTGTCCTAGTTATTCTTTTGATTTGCCATGTGATTATGGGCAAGTCATTTAAAACTCAAATTTCAGAGGTGGCCAATGATTTTGGGTGCATCAGTTTTTGCATGCCCAGCTTGGCCATGATTTTCAGAGGCACTGAGCACTTACATCTTTTATTCACTTCTGAAGACTTAGGGGGTCATAACCAGGGTCCTACTGTACCCAATTGTTCCTTGGCTGCTGAATAAGCCCCTTGAGACCATGGACAGCGTGAGTAAGATAGAGCGGATGTTGCATCATCATCCAAAATGACCCGCTGCCCCTTAAATCCCCCCCCCCGGGGCTGCAAGCGCCGCCTCCACAGCTCCCATTGGCTGCAGTTCCCGGCCAATGGGAGCTGCGGAGTCGGCGCTGGGGTGTGGGGGCAGTGGCAGCATGCGAAGCCACCTGTCCCCCCTCAGGGGCCGCAGAGACATGCCAGCCGCTTTCGGGAGTGGTGTGGGGCCGGGGCAGGCAGGCAGCCTGCCTTAGCCCTGCTGCGTCGCCAGACTTTTAGTGACTGGAGATCGCGATCGACTGACGGAGGCTCCAGGATCAACCAGTCAATCGTGATCGACTGCATCATTCATAAGCACAAGTAAATTATGGAATGGAAATGCTGAATAATTTGAAATGGCACAATATTGCTACTAATTCAAGGTGTGTGAAAGACTGGATATTTCATAATAATATTTATAATGATGTCCATTTGTCCATGTCTTCATTTAGGAGGGTTACAGATTCTTAGAGGCTTTATTTTTATACTTGGCAACTTAGGCAAGTATTTTGGTTAATGAAGTATGCATTTTTGAAGACACTTTTCACTATGATTCCTAATCTGTTTTTATAGACCTTTTATTGAATGTTTTAGTAAAGTTTCTCAAAGTCCATCCACTAAATAAGATACATTTGCCAGATCGTGCTTTTTTGCTGGGGAGCCCTGAAACTATAAATTGTTAGTCTGAGGATATGTCCTTGATGCTTTGTTATTTATTACTCAGAAATGCATCCTTAGGAAACAGATTCATATTCATGCACTGTGAATTTATTGCTGATTTAGTAATTTCTCTGTCTTTGGAATTTTTTTATGCCAAACTGCTAGAAATCGTGGATTTTCTAAAACGTGTTACTTTTATTTAACCTTTTCACAGAAGATAGAGATGGCATATGGAAGGTGGGCTAGAATATATTTTATTGTTGTTGTTATTGCAATGAAGTCTTTGATTTGTGTCCCTCTCCAATTTCTCTACCATTTTTTTGTGGGGGGGTTTTGTGAAATGAAAATTAAACATTCACTAAAAAAAAAAGAGAACGAAGTGTATGGAAAGGAAATAAGGTACATATTATTTTTCTAATGAGACTTCCTATGCTGCATTTATACCCTCAGCATGAGACATACAGAACTCCACAAGTTCTATATGTTTTTGGCTCCTCAGGGAAGCAGCCTGGAGTGGGAGCATGCTTCTGAAGTGTACCTCACTTAAGGTATGGCTACACTGCAGTTGGGAGCATGCTTCCCAGCGTGGGTAGACAGACATGCATACACTCGCTCTGCTCAAGGTAGCATGCTAAAAATAGCAGTGTAGCCAGGGGTAGGACAGTGGCAGTGCAGGATAACCACCTGAGTACAAGCCCACTCAGATTGCTGGGGAACATACTCAGATGGCTAGCCTGAGCCACTGCCTGGGCTACCTCTGGCTGTACTGCTCATTTTAGTGCATTAGCTCGAGCAAAGCTAGCATATTTCTGTCTATCCGAGCTGGGAAGTACGCTCCCACCTGCAGTGTGAACGTACCCTTAGAGTGCTGTCATACATTCTAATCCCAGAGTTATCTACATTCTATACAAATTTGGTGTTCACTCACTTCTATTTTTGAGAATTTTTCACATCAGAAATAAAGCCTCATGAAACTGAGATTACAGGTACAGTTAATTACGCTAAAGGAATGAATCCCACACTAATTTAAGTTTTTTGCTTGCATAGATATATATTTATTTATTGTGTTCCTCATCTAAGGTCTGTGTCCTACATTGTGTCCCATATTTGGGACTTGACAGGTTGAGAAATATGTGTATAAATCGGCCCCTCTGTAATGGTGGTTACACCACTCCCTGGGCCTTCCAACCAATAACAGTTGGTTCCTTCTTGACTAAACATTGAAGGAACTGCCCTCCCCTCCCCCACATTATCTGCTTCTCTTCTGTCTCCAATTTATGTCCCATTCCAGCTTTGTACTTCTCCTTGTGTCCTTTGTATACTATCCTTGCCTTCCAGTCACATCTGTGTATTTACTTTTAAATTAATGTTCTCTGACACTCTGGGTCTAATTAGCCCATGACTGTTGACTGTCTTCAAAGTTAGGTTTTAGCACTTTGTTTTGGTTACACCTTTGGTGCTTTTCTGTTCTTTTCAAGGCCTTCATTTCTTCATGAGACCTTGGCCATTTTTGCCCTGAAAGGCCTTGACATTTCTTCTCTGTGATTCATAAGCATAGTAGCTGGACATCCAGGGAGTCATGGGTCTACCAGTAGAACTGGAGTTATCTTGTGGTCCTGGCCACTCCCACTTCCTGTAAGAGCCAAAACTCCATTGGAAGTTTTGCCTCTCTTGTGTTAGAAAGATGAGACCTAGTAGTGAGAATCATACTCAGATGATATCTTCATAAAAGCAGAATTACAAGGTAAATAACTTGCCCTTTTTAATTTAATACACTCGTTGATTTCTCTGCTTGGTGTAAGCAATGTCCTTATAAAGGATGTTGATCGTGGCAATGAAACTGTTATGTTGAAATGGTATAACTAGTGCAAACAAATATTATTGCAGTTTCTATGATATTAATGCAAAAAAAAAATTACTGTGGATATATTATTAAACCCAACAATGGTATGTTTTGGCATATTTCAAGGAGAAGAAAAAACCCTACTAAATAAATTATATTAATTATCTAAATAATGACAGGTGTGCTGAGTCAGTTTAAAAAAAAAAAGGGAAAAAGAAAGCAAGGAATTTATCTACCTGACAAAAACTGTTTGGAATGTTGTCATTTATAATATATTACATCATAAATTAGTAACACCTTAAGTTCTTTTGCAGATGTTTGACATAATCTCCATCCTTCATATTGTTCATTTGAGTGCTTACAGAAATTCCAAGAATCTAATAGCAATATAATTAGATAAAAATCTGTCCAACACTGACTTTTTCCATTTCCTTTTTATATTTTTTTCCTTCCCCCCCATCTTTTCTCCCACAATCTCTGGGTATATAGTCATTAATAAATCTTAAATAATGTATATCAGTATATATGGTATGTTCTTTATTAGGATAATAACTCCCCATAATAAAAAGTGCCAAATAAAGTACTAGAAAGGCTAACGTCTTCTTTCTTGACATACTTACTGGCATATATTCTGATGATTATAAAACAAGTTAATAAAGAAACATGACCTCTTTATTGTTCTGTGATGGGCAAAATAGCTGCTGCCCTGTTTGATGTAGAATTTATAATTGCACTTTGTTGATGAAGCATCAATTGTGATGAATTCCTTGAGGATGGTGTATTTCAAGAATATTATTACATACATTGGTACTTAATGTTGATCTGTATTTCCAGTTTTAGGTAGCAGTGTTATTTCAGAATTCTGATTCTTGTTGAAATGATTTAATTTCAGAGATAATTACTTACACAAATTTCTCACACTCTAAAACCTTTGACCAAATTATCAATTTCTTTAATTCTTATTAGACATTTTGATTGGTATCGCATGTAGCGTAAAACTTAGGCTGCTGTTTAGGCCTAAACATATGCCCTTTTCCATTTCAAAATCATGTAATTTAAATAAAAAAGTAATGCTACTATGTGTGGGTCACATCGTGTGATTAGAGAGCAGGTACAGTTGTAAAAAAGTACATGATAAATTCATCACATGGCTTTGCAAATGATCACATGGATTTTATTAGTGTGTGTTTGCACATAGATAATGCACATGTATTCAATATTCTTTGTCTCTGCTCAAAGTTGATTTAAATAATATTAGTTTGAGAAAAATCCGTTCTGCAATTTTGAGTAGTTGCTGTAATTTTCAGCATGTCCTGCTCAGCCCAGGTACTAGAAATCGTATGGTACAAAACTCATTGATCAGAGTCCTCCTACACTATATAGGCAATGCAGGGTGAATCAAGGTTCTTAATTTATTTTATATTTGTAAAGATAGTTGATTAAAAATCTCAAGTAAATTTTTTCTGTCAGACAAATCCTGTAGTCCCTGCTCTGTCCTTACTTAGACAAAATTCCCTTTGAACATGATTTGACTCTTAAAAAATGGAAATTGATTTTATAAAATTATATTCTGATTCAGTTAATATTATTAATATTATTGTAGGTGATGATAAATGCTTATGTAAAGAGTATTTTAAATAGTATAAATATACCCAATATCTATATATTTAGACAGTATACGACACTCATACAACTGTGATGTAACTCTAGAGTGTTAGAAATATGTACGTCCTTTCTTCAACTGGCTACCTATTTTGTAGCAGATATAGTTTATGATGCAATATTTTTAGCAGCCAGGTCATACCATATAATGTTGTGTGGCAAAAGTGGCCTCTGGCTATTTTGCTGGGTGGTGGACTTAGAATCTAAATCATATCTTAAGAGTTTATTCCCTAAGGGAGACATTATTTGGGTATGAGCTAGATACCAGAGAAAGATGCAGTGTGTAAACTTTTAAAAATGACTGCCAGGGAAGAGAGAAGCAGGTAGAACGCTGAAAAACTCAAGAGGGACAAAGTTATCTTTGAAATGTGGCAAATCTTCAAGCTTTGCTCCAGGAACACCTCCCGCCCCCCTCCCCCCACACACACACTTTTTGTTTGTTTGTTTCAGAACAAAAGACAGGCACAGATGTATCTTTTCTCTTACACTGTAACAGTTGTTTCTTTGAGGAACACACATTATATAGTGCCATAGTAACTTGTTAGACTAAAAGGGTTAAATTCTGCTTTCATTTACATCAGTGTAAATCCTGGTTTACTCTACTAAAGTCAGTGATGTTACTCAGAATTTACACTGGGTAACTGAACAGAATTTATCCCAAAGAGTTCAAACAAGCATCTGCTTAAAAACACTTCAAACTGGAAGTTGTATTCCTTCTACAGTACCTAGTGTCAGAGATTACACGAGGACTTCCTGCTGACACATATCTAGAGGCTTCTTTAAATATGGCCATATGCTGCCTGTGCTGTGGATAGCCAGGCTGACAACCAGTTATGCCACCTCCAGCTGTTCACTGGCAGGAGATGGGGAAGTGCTATCACTATCTTTGTTCTGCCATCTCTCTCTTTTTTTTCTTTTTTCTTTCAAAGAAGAGCTGGAAAAGGGTGGCGCTGAGGATGGCCTAGCTCCCACAGCATAGGCAGCCAGCCAGCAGCCATGCTTACAGAATCCCTAGCTGCACTGACGTGTGCCAGGTAGCCTCAGGATTAATGAATAGGCTTGTGAGACCCCTGGGGGAGTCCTCACATACACCCTCATATTTGCAGGCCCTCATCTGAGAACCCCTGCCCTATGCTGTTGCTGAAGAGATGTATGTTGGCTTTGCTCTCTTGCTGCCCCGTTGTTTTTCTGTCCAGTCTCTTGCTTTGGTAATCATAGAAATGTAGGGCTGGAAGGGACCTCTAGACGTCATCTATTCCTTCTCCCTGTCCTGAGGCAGAACCAAGTTCACTTGTCAGGGATGGTCTAGATTTTAACCTGCTCTTAAAAACCTCTAATGATGAACATTCCACAACCTCCCTTGTAAATACTGTTCCAGTATTTAACTATCCTTCCATTTAGGCCAGGTCTACACTAAAACGTACATGGGTATAAGTGCGTCACTCAGGGGTGTGAAAAACCCACACTGCTGAGTGATGCAGTTATACTGACCTAAGCCCTGGTGCATACAGCACTATGTTGACCGGAGATGCTTTCCTGTTGGCATAGTAGCGTCTTCACTGAAGCACTACAGCGCATGGCTGCACCAAAGCTTTTCCTAATATCTAACCTAAATCTGCCTTGGAGATTAAGATGAATACTTTGAAGTTTGTATTTCTGCTGGTATTAACAGCCATTCTTGAGTAACACAGAGGTGAATTAGGCTCTGTATCTCAAGAAAGCACTTGTGGCAGAAAAGTTACACATTATGTTCTCAAGATTCATCCTGTGTTTTGAAAAAGGTCAGATTAGGTGATCAAGCATAATCCTTTCTGGTAACATATGAATGCACAGGGATAGAATGGGTAAATGAAACAAACTTGTGAATTCAAATATTAAGGAATTAAGGAGTCTGAGGTGTTTCTCATGCCTGTATTATTATGAGCAGGTGGCTTCCCCACCGTGCTCCAAACACAGTACACATAGGCTATAGCAGGCTTTACCCCTTTCTCCTTGAGGTTTGGTCTCATTGAAAATAGGAACTGAAAAAGAAATGACACAAAATCCAGCTCAAGCTTTTCCTTGTAGAGGTGGCTACTCTGAAGATTCCTTTCCCAGGATTGGTCAATCACACATACTTTTGCTTTCTAAAGAGCTACTCCAGGCAAACATTACCAGAGTGTTACAGTTATGAAACTGTAATACTGAAATATCGTATTATTACATGCAAAAAGAAACAAAACTTATCACTCTGGTCACAATTTATTTTATTTACATTAACTGTTACTATAATATCTGTTGTTTGAAAATTTTTACCCATCATGGCTTGCAGTGGTGAGGAGATAAACTTGATTTCTCTGTGAAGTTAAGAAAAATCCCATTTTACTGAAGCATCACTACCTATTAGCATGCTAATCATTGTCTTGGTCTTCAACTCAGACCTAATGAAACTTGTCATAATGAGTATGTAGGTGTCATAGGAGAAAATCGTTAAATTTCGTGGGGAATGTGAAATAAGTGTAATTGGTTTAGCCCTGGAATCCTAGGGCTTGACTAGCGGTGTGCGAATTGCAGAGGACACAAAAGTGTTGTTCTCTAACTTGCCCGTTTGGACACTGCTGGCACAAATTAAAAAGGTACCTAGTTCATATTAACATAGTCCTCTTTCACACAGAACTAAGTTAACACAATTTGGTACCTTTTTGTTCACGCCAGCAGCATCTAGGCGAGGCAGTTAGAGCGCAACACTTCGGTGCAGTCTGGAATTCACACCTTGTAGTCCACACTGCACAGTGTAGACATAGCCGAAACCACTTTGGTTTGGAATTACATTACGGTCTTGGAGTTATAATAATATATCACCTGTCCTGCCAGGGATTTTCTGCCCAGCTGCATGAATTCCATTGCATTACACTGAGTTCTTGTTTAAAAAAAAAAAAAGACATACCATTCCTGGAGGGCAAGTGGAATTTTAGTGCTCCCGGACTGTATTTTTGTTTTTAAAGATGGGACTCAATATACAAATGCAGAATGGGTGAGACTATAAAATATGGAAATGACTGATGTTTAAGGACCCTCATTGGCATGAAAGTATATTAATGACCAGTGTAGCATCAATTTAAATGTTGGGCAACATACTGCATGAGCCTGATCCTGCATCAGTGAAGTCAATGACTGCTTTGCCATTGACTTCAGTGGGCGTACATTAGGCTATATATGTATAAGGAAATTACTTTATAAGGAAATGGCTTTTTAAGGAAATGTCAATATGAATATACTGTTAGATTAGCTATTTGTGTATTACTTTTTTTTATTGCGTGTGTGCCATAGCTCATGACAAAACGGGGATGAGAATACTGTTCAATCACTAGGTTTCAGTCAGTGTTCCATCCATGATATATAACACATAAGGTGTGAATATTTGCATGTTCCAACTTCAGGTTTACTTTCCATGAGCTTTCATTTGAGTAAAACTTAATTGCTCAAATTTTCATTTAAAGTGAACATGAAATGAGTACAAGCACAGACTAAAAAAATTACTTTAAAATTTGAGCTAATCATTATGGAATTTTTTTTTGGCAATCTTCACCCAGCTCTAGCTATAACCAAGCATGTTTCAGATCAGAGCTGCACATTCCTCCCAGAGGAGGGAAGTGACCCCACAATGTAAGTGATTATAGAGGGACAACTTATACTGTAGTTAGAGTATTGCAATGCAGTTTACATAGGGCTACACTGTACAATCATTTGGAAACTGAAGCTGGTATAAAACAGTTTGAGCGAGGCATCTCACTAGGAGCCCATTGGTCTCTGGAATTTAAGATGTTGATTATGACCTATAAAACCCTAAATGGCCTGGGACCAGCCTGTCTTTCATTGTTGTACAGGAAAGAAGAATTGTATTCTTTTGTGAACAAGGAAATTAAGAGGAACTGTCTATTCTTTGTTAATGTTAATAGTAATTTGAGTCTTCAGTTCGGTGATGCAGAAATAGATAAACTTGTTCATTCTTGGCACGGATTAGTTTTTGGGAGCCTAGAATAATACCTCTGTATACCAAGACTATATCCTAGTAGTTTATTCACAGATAGGAGAACCCAGCTTCTGCAGGGAGTGATGTAGATTTTGTCTGTGAATCATAACTGAAACAGTGCCCATTATGGAGCTAATGGCATTACATCATTAAAGAAGCCTTGGCACGATTTGCATGAGTAGAAAGAGCTGGAGGATTTGGAATCTTTTTCAAATGCCAGTTCAGATTCTAATATTCTGTCCGTCTACAATTCCTCTCTGGAACTTCAGCTAGGTAGGTATGCTTTAGGTCTGCACTAAGCAGTTGTATTGTGTTGCTGCTTCCAGTTTGGTGATGTTTGAGGTGATTAATATACAGTTCGTAAAACACTTTGGACTCCTCAAGAATGACAAGTAAATATCACATTATTGTATTTTACTCCTCAACAGGGTGGCCAATTAGTGACAAGCTTATCATTTCACAGAGGTAACTAGACAGTTGTTATATGGTAACTTATTTCTGTCAGTGGCCTACTGTGGATGTAGTAGGACCTTTCTGTTAGTCAGTTACAAATCAACTGAAAGCCATTACATAGAGTTAATGATTTTTCATGCCCCTATTCTCTCCTGTGGACTGGGCTCCTTGGCTAGGCTACGTCTCTTGTGATATACCTCCGTCTCCCCTCTGACTGAGTCACATGTATCAACATGGTAATCACATGAGTACAGTGCATCATGGGAGAAATCATACCGCCAGGGAGCCCAGCCATAGAGAAGAATGATGGCATGAGGCACCATGGTAATTTATGCAGATGAATTTTAATGTCAAAGTGACTCAAAGGGAAACATTTTGATTTGGAAATGTTAGAAAGTTTTTGTTTTGGTCTAAATGTCAATAAAAAACGTTTTGACATTTCTGAATTGAAATGTTTTTGGAACTTCTTGTTCTTCAAAAAATGTAAATGTTTTGACTTCTCAGTAAGGCAACAATAATGGAAAACAGGAAATCTGTTTTGCAATTTTTTTGAGGTTTTGAAGTTTGTTTTGGAGAGAGATATTCACCCAGAATAGCCAATAGTCCAGTGTTTCCACATTAGGGTACCCTATGTGTTTTGGGAGACCAGGTTCCAATTCCTCAATTCCTGCTTTTCCTGATTCAGACTACCTTGGTTCCCATGCATCCCAGATGAGTGTCCTAATCAATCTTTCTCTCTCTTTGGCTCAATGAATATTTAATTATTTATACAGAGTGGAACAGCTCCAACAAGAGAGATTCAGAACAAGGACTTGACCATAGGTCTCCCACTTCCCAGCTGAATGTCCTACCTACCCATTGCGCTATTGACTATTCTGAAGTGTGTGTCTCTCTTTGTTTGTCTGGGGTTTAAACTAGAAATTTCATCTGGGAAAGTTTCTTGCTAAAACTGATCTATTTCCCTGAAAACTTTTGGTTTTGATTAATCGGCCTTTTTTAATGGGGGAAACTTTCATTGAAAAATTCCTGAACAGCTTTACTTTTCTGTCTGATCTGGTATGTAGACAAATGTCCAAATATTGGAATTATCACAGGGTGGAAATTCTGATTTTTGCTCAACACTGCCATTAAGTCCTGGTCCATGCCTTCATTCTTTGGTCTGATGCTTTTTTCTTAAATTTGCCTTCATGCTTCTCCCCTAATGGCATCTGCACTCCATTTGTGACGTTTGACCTCTAGTAGACCTACTGAGAGTTGCATAAATAACTTAATTAGTTAATAGGGAGCACTGCAGTTAGTTTAGCACTATATAAGGGGCCTGATTCTGATCTCACTTAAATTGGTTGTAATGGATACAATTCCACTGACTTCAGTGAAGTTATTCCTGATTTACACTAGTATACGTGTAAGATCAGAATCAGACCAGAATTGTTTCAATGGAGAAACAGGAGTCTTCTGGTTGCTTCTAAAACTTGGTCCTTCCACATTATTATCCAAAAGTCTGCCACTTCTCCAATGCATTTTTTTTCATTTATTGTGGAGAGAGGAAATGTATTCTTTAATCAGTTAAAGGTCTACAGTTTCTTAGACCAGAAAGCCATGATTTTTTTTTTAAATTTCTGTATTATTTCTGCAGTAGGAAGAGGTGCACATGCTTTCAAGTATATGTTAGCTCTGATTTTTTTTTTTAAATGTGCCGTGCAGGGCTGGGATGGGGAGAACATGCTTTCAGCTTGCATAAGGCAGTAAGTCCTGTATTCAGAGGAAAATAAGGCTATTCCCAGTGAGATTTTAGTACTTCAACCTATTCCTGTGTGATAGGCCAGCATTTCTTTGTATACATTTTCAATTTTCCCTTCCCTGAACAGAATACACAGCATTTGCCCTGCAACACAATGTATTCTGAGCCTGCAGTGTCAGCCTAGAATGAAGAAAAAGGGAAATGTTGCTCAGTACGAATGCACACCCAAGATGGAGAACATTCTTTCTGACACTCCCAGCACTGAGCTGCCCAGGAAGTGAGTTTTGGGTTCCCCCTATGGAAATGTATATCTCTACCACTCAAGTCATTAGGCCATCCCAAAAATCATATATTGTGTATGTGCAGTGGGTCACACTTACAAATGCTCATTGCATTTTGAAAGATTTTACTGGTTTGATAGTGATTCCTATGTTTAAAATGGGGAATTCTGTTGGAACCATTAGTATCTTTAAAACTAGAATAAACTGTAAGTTTGACCTGTGTGTTTGTCTATTCTTCTTTTTCTGCAGCTATTCATTTATGCAGACTTCACAGCATTCACTGTAACCAGAAACTTTGCTGATGCTTCCAAACAAGGAATTGAATTATCCAATTCACTGAATTTATTGAATGATGATGTTTATCTTGGACATCTAAAAGACATTGTGAACTGTTATTTTTTCCTCTCCCTTCCAGTTACACCAGTTTTTTCCGACATTTTGCCTTTTGATACGTAAGGGTTCTTTCAATGTTTAGAACTTATGAACTTGAGGCCAGATCTGTAAAGGTATTTTAGGCATCTAAAGATGTAAACAGACACTTAATGGGATTTTTCACAGCACCTAGGCACCTAACTCTTATTGAAATCAATGGAAGTTAGGCAATGAGGTGAAATCAAAAATCCCACTAGGTGCCTATCTACTTCTTTAGGCACCTAAAAACCTTTACAAATCTGGCCCTGTGTGCCTTTGAAAAATTGTTTACAGTATCAACAAAGTTTGATCAAACCAGTTCAGAAGATAAACCTTAAATTATAAGGGTTTTCAAAGTGTTTGTTCACTGTAAGGGGTCTCTTTAATGTATCTGTGTAACTCTCATTAATGTAAATGGAATTACTTGTGCACTTTTAAAAGAGTATCCACTGGATACTGATGATTTAGGATTTGGCTATCAGTCAAACAATATTAATTATCTCTTTCCAAAAAAGAAAGCTTAAAATATTATGTTGACGAAATTGTGTTCTTGTTCAGCCTGGGTGAAGCATCTGATTTAAGTCTTAATAGGCTCTTTGTGAATGAACAAAGATGCCATCAATAAATGTATATTAAAATTAAATGCACTCCACAATTTCTGATGAAGTTATTGTGTGAAAGATAGAAAAAATGTGGACTAGTGCTTTCCAACAAATAATTTGCTGGCTAAGCACTTTTCTCAGTTTAACTATTTGTGATTATGAGGGATTTTTATTGCAAAATGAAAATACAGTGTATTCATGGGCCACTCAAATATTTGCTTGTGGTTAGAATGTGAGTACTTCCACAATTCTGCTAGCTTCTTAAACCTTGGCATGGAGATACTTTGGCTTCTGGAAGAGAAGGAAGGGAGATTTCTGGTTTCCTGATGGTTAACATCAGTCATGCCTACAATATGTGTGTTGGATTAGTATAGTCTCTAGAAAATGAGCTATGCTTAACAAATCTCTTAAATATTACGCCAGTTATTGTTTTAGCGTTTCTGTCATCAAGCCCTTCCCTGTTGTCAATTACATTGCACTGAGAATGTGGGTGCACTTCTTAATTTGTTCTCTTCTTATAAGACAAGTACTGGCATCCATAAGAATGAAATGAGGGAGGGTTGACTAGTAGTTTGAGAAGGGGCCCTGGAGGCAGAACACCTGAATTCTAGTCCAAGCTCTTTTATTGGCTCATTGTATTGCCTTGGCAAGTGCCTTAGGGCTAGAGCTGGTATGGATTTTTTTTAATAAACTGAAACCTTTTGCAGAAATCTATCAGTTTTAATGAAACTTTCATTAGGAAAGGTTCCTCAGGTCCAGGATGGAATCTCTGGTCCAAGATAGAGAGAGGAAGAGGCCTAGGACAGGCAATTGTCAAGTGGTTATGGCACTCATGAGGGAGAGCCAGCCGCAAGTCCCTGCTCTTCCTCATTTAGACCAGGGAGTTGTACATGGCTTCCCACAGCTCAGGTGAGTGCCCTACCACCCAGCTGTTAGCTATTCTGAGCTGGGCTGCTCTGAGTCTCTTCTGTTGGAGGTGTGCCACTTTGAATAATTAAATATTCACCAAGAAAGAGGGATTGATTTAGAACCTGGTGGTTAGCGCAATCAGCTGGGCTGTAGGAGACACAGGGACTTGAATCTAGGTCTCTGACATCTCACATGAGTACCCTAACCATCAGTCTATATAGTCAGTCTTTCCTTCTGGCACAGTAAATATTGAATTATTTACACAAAATGGAATCTCTCCAACAGGAGAGATTGACTGACTCTTTAGAGCAGTGGGAAACTCACCTTGGGTGTGAGAGAGCCAGGTTCAAGTCCTTGTAAGGCCTGGTTCATTATACAAGTTTAAAAAAAATAAGTTAATAATAGGTATATCGTCTGGGATAGGTTGAATTAACTACAACTCCTTTTATTTGCCAAGATAATTTTCTATGTAGGGATCATTATACGTTTTTGTTGTTGTTGTTTTTTAACGAAGACATGAGGTCTTCAATTCCAGATAATTGGAATTCACTCTTGCCATATCATTCCTCCATTACTCTTCCAAATCACATGGCACATCTGCAAAATTAAATTTCAGTTGCATGGATTTTTAGACATTCTGATCCAAGAATGTTCCGTAAACCCCACAGTCATTACCAGGACACTTTCCATCATAGAAACTGAAAAAGCCTCAATGAGGATATAGTACAAGAAGCCACATAGTACTCTAAAGGACATGTGTGCTGTGTTCCTGTTGACTGTATTTTGAAATCCTATATTGTGATTGGGTACATAAAGGCAAAATTTTCCAAGTTCAAAAACTTTAATTGTTATCTAGAATTTTAGAGGTAAAAAGTTTTGTCATCTAAAACTTCAGATGGAAATCACATTACATACTATACAACAGCATCACCATCATACAATCACTGCAAAGTTCTGGAAAATGTAAATATTTATCAAATTCTGAAATCAGCTAAAACAATCAAATGCCCTGAGGTATTAATTTTCAAACTTCTACAATAATGAAGTGGTCAGACATACATTAAGTGGCAGAAAAATAATGAAGACTTTTTTTCTATTGTGAAAACCATAGCTATACTAGCTATATGAACATTTCTGATCCCATACTTCTGCCATTTGTCAAAAATTCAAACCAACAGCTCTCCAACTAAAAAATTAGACTGGGAATCAAAATAAACTCTTATAATGGAACATCAGTTGCAACCAGTGCCCCATCGTTACAGTAGCAGATGTCTGCTATTCACTTGGTCTAGATAATTTCTTGTTTCATATTGGTTTTACTAATTCTGTTTCCTGTCTGTGAAACCTATTGGTTGAAGTAACTCACCAGGATATATCTCTGCTTTTCATACAATCTCAGTGAGTGATGTGGTTATAATGAGTTTTTTCTATATAGTGGTTTTTTTAGTCTCTTTCCTCACTGTGAGCCTAATGGGCACATTCAGACTCATTATCAAAAGCAGTCCCACCAGCTGGATGGCAGTAAACTCATGAGCTTGTTTGCCAGGCTTCTCTGAATGTATAAGCCAGTTGCTGTAGCTCTAAAAATGACATGGCTAGTGTGGTGGTAATTTTCTGCATTGAAGGTGTACGTACTGGAGTTATGTACTACAGGTATTTTAGTGAACACTGAAAAAGACCATACTGGTACAGAAAACACTCAAACATTTCAGCTAGCAGATGATTTCCCTTCCATCATTATTTTCTGTAGAATTATATCTGTGGGAGGCCAGTCTGTATGACTATGTTTTACTGTATAGCAGGGAACTATCTGTTCTTAAGCTGTTCAATGCATCCTTGTTCTAACAAACATCTGTATTCCCTGCATTTGTTTGTTATATCCAGTGGGAGAAAAACACATGGGACACAAAGAGCATATATGTCTGCCAAGGTTAAGACTGAATTGAAAATCTAGTGTATCAATTAGTGATTACTCAGAAACTTGCCTAGTTAAGTCTGTTTGTTGTTTCTGTATGCTCACTGTAATTTTATATTGCTGTCAGGGGGAACATACACTTTTTGTTTATTGGTCACTGACTATTATATGGTAGGAAATCCCTTACGGAACCTTCTTTCAAAATGATAAATTACAGCACTGAAAGTTTCTCTTTAAAATGAAAAATATACTAAAATTTTACTGTACCATTATGTCAATAGTCCAGGGATCAGAAAACCTCCTCTTATACCATGTCAAAATAGATCTGACTTGATAAATGCTCACTTTCTAAAATGTTTTGTTTTCGGTCAGTGTTCGTCAGGTTCAACTCCAGCCATGGTTTCCCAGTGGAGGTTGATTCAGACACCAGCATCTTCCAGCTCAAGGAGGTGGTTGCTAAGCGACAGGGAGTTCCAGCTGACCAGTTGCGTGTGATTTTTGCAGGGAAGGAGCTTAGGAATGACTTGACACTGCAGGTAAGTCTCCCTTGGTAGTTTTGTTTTTGGGATGCTGCCAGCTCAACTGCTTCTGTCTCTAATGCTGCCAGTCTGACATTCATGACTGAGATCTAATAGAATAAATAGTGCCTGGGGATTCCTTGAACTTTACTCCACACTGCTTCATTAATTCTGACCTTCTTAATTATGCATTAAAACAGCAAGCAGGAAGGATAGGGAGAGAGAAAGAATATAAGAGAGAGCAAAAGAGAGCTGTGCTTAGTGAATAAATGTTTACTGACTACAGGCGCAAGCTATGCACAATTTCTGTATCTGCTCAATTTTTACCTTACTTATTCCATTTGAATCTTAATGAAGCTGAATGAATGTGAATAAATTGTTCCAAATCAGGGTGCTCAGTCATCATGTTGTGCAGAATTTGTAACCCAATTGTGACCCCTGGAGGATAGTTGTAAGGCTGCTGCTGTCTGTGTGTGCACGCTGATGGAGGTAGTATTTGAAGGCCTGTTCACAGTTTCCAATGAGGTTTCCCCAAAAAGCACTGAAATCACAAACCTGTAGTTTGAACGACTAGTGGGGAGAAGAAAGATTTATAAGTGGTTGAGTTTGTATTTGAATTTTATTTCCTCCTGATTAACTATTCTGATGAAAATAAAATGCAGAATGAATGGAGAGGAAAAAAAGAGCATAGCAGGACAAGTAACAAGACTCTTTTCCTGACCATCTCTACCACTGTTACCAGTACTGCCACTCTCATTTTATCAGCATCTCTTTCTTCCTATGAGTGATATTTGTGGAGATGGCAGCATTTGCTGGGGGAAGCGTAAGACCATAGGTTTAAGACATTTGAGAAATCTGGAAATAATATATGTATCAGCCCCCCAATACAAAACTAGAGATTGCTGAGTTGTTACAAGTACTATCCTGGCAGTGACATCAAAGAACAATGAGGTGCATTCTATAGCGGGTCAGGTGACTACATAAACTATCCCCCACAGGCACAACCCTTTCTATTTTAACGAGCACAGATTAATTGGCACTTGTGTTTTCAGCTGTGTGGGGGACATAGCTGTGCACAGAATGGCTGCTGTATCTGGTTGCAGAGAGTCACTACAATATTGACATCCTATCACTACATCTTCATGGGCATGATATTTATTGCTTTGCAAAATGCTTTAGGGAGTTTGGGCACACAAAAGAAACTATAGAATGCAAATTGCTGTTGTCGTTCTCCAGTGCATCTCCTGCTGATAGTGTTGATGCACATAGTCATCATGCATAAACTGCTGTGCTTTGCTTTTAGGTGATTTGTTTTTACTCAAGAAAATATATGGGGCCAAAAATGTTTTTAAGGTGAATTGAAAAGCCAGTTCCTACGTTTAGGGTTCTGTGTTATACTTTCAGAAGCTTCTAAACCTTCCTGCACACGCTGAAGTGCTTGAGATTATAGTGGTGTTGTCAGATTGTTTCAGGACAAAACACAGAATCTGTTACTGGGGTCTAACTTTACTCAGAGAATCTGTAACCCACATTTTTGCAGGGTAAAACACGAAACCTATAACTTAGATGAATAAAGGAAGAATTGATTTTCAGATATTCAGACCTGCCAACTCAGATTTATTTGCAATGAGATGCCTTCAGTCGGATTAATTTTAAGGCAGTTTTAAAGTTATTTACAATAAGCACAGACACACCAAGGGGAGATGTGCAATCGCATCACTTCAAGAGACTCACAGGGAGGTGTCTCAGGAAGGTAGAATGCCTCCTGAAGTTCCTGGGAACCCACAGGCTGAACATCCAATACCACACCCCAGCAATTTGCTGTCAGTGCATAGGGATGGGGGGGAACCATGGCCCCATTCCTTTCAGTTTTTCCACATCCTATTATGGGTGGTATGGATTACCCCCTGCATGCCCCTGAGCACAGGTATTGAAATTTGGCCTGACCCTTACATGGGCCATGCAAGGGTTAAGGTGGGAGCTGTATCCCTGCCTCCCCACATGAATCTATTTAAGGGCAAGGCAGACTGGCCATAAGGACTGGGTTTTGGAATGTGTTTCAAGGTGACATTTGAGGTGCTGGTCATAGTTAAGGGGTAAATGTATTGCTCAGTAAAGCTGGACCAAAACTCTTTGGCAAGGCCTCTGGCTTCTGTAGCAGATGGGAAGTTCAACAACAGTTTCAGGTACATTCCAACTTCTAGTATTTAGTGAATTCTAATGGTTAATACATCAGCATGGTAGCAACTGTGTTATTTATTTTGATACCGAATTAAATTTAGTTTATTCTGTCCCTGCATTTTCAGTCCATACTGTGTCACAGAGAGAGAGAAAGAGATATTGTAGACATTTTCAGGGCTGAAACTAGAGGTTTTGGTAGCTGGGAAGGAACCAATTGACGGTTCATAGTCATAGAGTTTGAGGCCAAAAGGGTCTGCTAGATCTTCTAGTCTGACCTGAACATCACAGGCCACCAACACCACCCAGCACCCACACACTAAACCCAACAATTGAAATGACACCAAAATATTATGAGACTAGACTATTATGTGTCATAGGCAGAGAATAAGAGGGACCGATGTAAACCAGTGCCCAAGGACTGCACAATGGTGGGGAAATCATTAAGTGTGATGTATGCAAATAATCCCAGCAAGTGACCTGTACCCACATTCTACGGAGGAAGGCGAATTCCCCCCCCCCCCCCCACCACCACCACCACCAAGGTTTTGGCAACAGAAGGCAGTTTAGGATATTTGGCATACCCAGCTGGATGCTTCTACTACATGCTAGTGGTATATTTACTGTTGACATATATGCTAGTGGTATATTTACTGTTAAGATAGATATATATATATATGCAGCGTATACACTGTCATCTCAATTTCAGAGTTAACGTTCTATTGAGATTAATGGGTCAATTCATGTGTCTCTTAGAGTTATTATTTCAGGCAGACTCATGAAAACAATGTAACATTGGTTTATACTCAGCTGAAGATTTTAAGGATGGTGTGTTTGTTTTGCAACCATAAGGAGTAGAAACTTTTTTTTTAAATGAGAGCTTAGATTCTGCGGAAAGAGTTGAGTATATCAAGGAATCATGCAACACACAGGAGCTCTGCTGACAGCCTTGAAAGAAGGACAACAGAGATGAGTCCAAACCAAAAGGGAGTTTGATCTGAGTGGGAGTTCATTGCTGAGTGCCAAACTGAGGCAACAACTAATGGGGGTAGGTGTTAATAAAGAAAACTTTCTAAAAGGTACCTTAACAGTGAATGGAAGTCTGCCAAGATGTGGTGATAGAGTCTTCTGATCCTAGCAGGTTCTAACTAAGGAACAAACATTTCAGATAGGAAAGGATGCAAGGTGGCTGATGTGGAACATGAACAATTGTCCACTTTATGAATGAAGACCATGAAGGCTGTATATGTATGAAGTACACTCCTTTTCTTTTCTGAAGAGGGAGAAGGAGGAGCTGGAATGGTAGCTGAGGTGTGTTAGAGAGAAATGAAGTCACTGAATGGAGACAGAAGGAAAATTATCATAAGGAGGGAAATGGCAGATCGAGACACTGTATGGAAGATTGAGGAATGTGACATAAAAAAAAAGAATCCAAGTTGCAGGAAGGGCAGGATAGAAATATGTATGGAGACACTTAATTTCAGTACCTGCTATAGGTATATTGTCCTCAGCAGAAAAGGACTACTAAGTACTCAACCAGTTATTAACAGGCAAATAGTGAAACTGGAGCCCTGGTAAAAAAAGAAGTAATCGTGATTGGTGACTACAGAGTGAGGAATGGGGCTTAAAAATCTGGGGGTCATATGAAGGAAGTGGGACAGTCAGATGCCTTCTGGCAGCACAGCAAATGATGTCACAATAAGTGACTGATTAGCTTGAAAAATGCTGAAGGAATTCTTACTGATTCTAGTCCCCATGGGAACAAATTACAGCACTGAAAGAGTATTCAGCAAAATCAGGAATTGTTTCAGTGAGCTGATAAAAACACAGAAGATAGGATGATGTGAGATCCTTTTTATTCTAAGCATGAGAGAAGGAAGGGATAGACTGCTACTGGATGCACCAAAGAAATAGAGAGGATGGTTTTGGGTTCATGGAAGATTGGAAAGCTGTGATGAGAGGTGACTCTTTAGAATTTATTATCTCCATTTCAGCAGATTGGTTAGCAACCCTTCTGGGTTCAAAATATGTAGCATTTATCAAGCGAACGTCAAACTAAACTGGAAATGAGAAGGGGGGGGACACATTTGCCCAATTCAAACTATATGGAATTATTATTTATGTTGTGTCTAGACCCCTTCCCTCAACTGAGATCAGATCCCCATTGTGTAAAGGCCTGTGCATACACATAGTAACAGAAATTCTCTAATCTTACAATCTAAATGGACAAGAGAAACTAATGATGGGTTGTGAAACAGGCATAGAAAAGCAAAGTCACTTGCTCAAGGTCATACAGCAGGTCAGTAGCAGAGCTGGGGATAGTCCAGTGTCCTTTCCACTAGACAGTGTTGTCTCTGCTGTTTTAACATACACAATTAAACAAGATGCAGTGCTCTCAAATAGAAACGAAAGAATAAGTATATTAACGTACAGTATTAATCTATACATAAGTGCAAGGATTATGGGAAACAAGAAAGAAGATCTAGAAGTGTTACTAAATGATGGTTTGTGAACTGGTGGGCATAACTGAAAACTAGTGGGAAGATTCTCATAACTGGAATGGCAACACGGATGATTGTATTGTATATAAAAAGAGAGAAAGGGGAAGTAGAGGTGGTAAGGTGATGCTATAAAACAATGTCAGCAAGACATAGTTTCACAATAGCTTGGAAATAATATGTTTTGTTGTGAAATGTCATGCAGTTTCAGAATATTAGATATTAAAGGTCATCACAGGGATCAACTGGATCTACTGTAAGCATCATCCAGTACTGTTGTGTAAAATACTTAGCTATCAGAGCCTGCCAACACAGCTCACAATAGTGGACCTCAGTTTGCATATCATGTGTTTGGAACTTTTTATGAAGATAGAGTGTGCATCTTATCAAATCAGCATTGTTGCATCTAGCTAACAACATCCAGCTAAATCCCCTGCCCCTAGCCTCGGGGTTACTAGATTGTGTGCGGTCAGCCAGAATTTTCATCAAAGTGGACCTTTAGGAGGCTTACAACCTAGTGCGCAATGAGGGCAGGAAACAAAGGGAAGATTGCCTTTCAAACCTGCTATGGGCACTTCAAATATTTACTAATGCCATTTGGTCTGACCAACACTCCTGTAACCTTTCAACACTTCATGAACAATGTATTTAGCAACATCTTGGACCAGTATGTAGTCATCTATCTCGATGGCATACTTGTGTTTTCAGATAATCCTGAGCAGCATTGTTACCATGTTCATTACATCTTGGAAAGACTACATAAATTGTTAAAATGTACTTTTCATCAATCCTCCACAGAATTTTTAGGTAATATCCTGTGCTCTGTGGGCATTAAGACGGATCCCCAGAAGGTGGAGACCATCCACAGCTGGGCAGTGCCCAGGTCCCCCCAGAAGTTACAGTTCTTCCTGGGCTTTGTGAATTTTTACCAATGGTTCATTCCAGACTTCTCAGGGTAAATAGCCCCCATGACAAACCTCCTCTAGCAGGCCACCACATTTGTTTGGCTGCCGAAGCTCATCATGCTATGAACAGCTCAAGTCTGCTTTCACCACCATCCCATTCTAGTACATCCAGACCTGGTCAAGGTATTCATATTGGCTGCTGATACCTCCAATGTACCACTGAGGCCATATGCTGTTAGAGGCATGTCCGCAGTAAGTGTTGCAGCCCTGCACCTACTACTCGGAGTTATGAAATATTACATAAATAAATGCTCACAATTAAATCACCTTGAGGGAACCCAACACCCAGTGCAAGTCTTTTCTGACCATAAGAACTTTGAATATCTGCGTAAGGCTTGAGCCTTGAACCAAAGACAGCTCATGTAAGTATTATTCTTCTCTTGGTTTGATTTCATCATCACCTGTCACCTGGGAACCAGGAATGGGAAAGCCGATGACTTATCCTGAAAGGTCAAATATTACCAGGAGTGCAAAGAGCCTAACCAAGAACTACTCTGTCTCCTAAAACCTGACCACTTCCTTAGTGCCATAATACACCAAGACCTGATTAATCTAATCTGATCTGCTTTGCTGGGTGATCTGTTAGTTCCGGAGATGATGGAACAGCCTGAGCAAATGAGGGTCAGAACAGAAATACAGTGCTGCACGCAAGATAGGATCACATACCTCAGTGGGCACATATATGTTCCACTGGGGTTCCCCTGGCTAGAAGTGCTACATCTCTGCCATGACACTCTGTTGGCAGACCATTCTGGCCACCTTAAGACTTACCGCACAGTTTCCTGTTTCTTCTGGTGGTCCTGTATGCTAACTGAAGTCTGGAACTACATCGACTCTTGTGACCTGTATGCATGCACCAAGACTCCCAAACTAAGCCCCTTGGCACCCTAGTACCACTGGAAACTCCATGGAGACCCTGGGCCTCAATCACCATGGGTTTCATAGTGGGACTCCCTGACTCTGACTGCCATACATAGACCAACTGACTGAAATGGCAGACTTCATCTTCTGTGACCATGTGCCCTCTGCTGAAACAATGGCTCAACTCCTAGTGGTGCATGTTATCCATCTTCATGGGTTTTCACACTCTATCACCTTGGGCAGAAGACCACAGTTTGTCTCATAATTTTGGTGTGAAACACTCTGGTTAATGGACATTCACGCTTTTACCTCATCCGTGTACCACCACCAGGCAGAGAGGGTGAAGTAAGTATTAGAGCAATACCTAAGGTGCTTTTTCAACTACCATCAAGATAACCGGTTCTCTCTCTCCTTCCTTATACTGAGTTCGCATACAACAATGACAATCACACTTCCATGGGACAGAGTCACTTCTTTGCAAATTACATGTTCCACTCTCACTTCCACCCAGGCTTGTCAGCAGCCTCTGAATCCAACGAATTCATCATATCTATGAGGAGCTTAAGGACCACCTCAAAGATGTGAAAAAGGACTACAAACAGTATGCTGACCAGGAAGGCCCACCTCTCACCGTGGGCCAAAAGGTCCAGCTTGCAGCAAAGCACCTCCATATGAACAGGTTGTCCCACAAGCTAGACCACCAGTTCCTTGAACCATTCCATATTGGTCACCAAATCAACCCTTTCACCTTGAAATTGTAGCTCCCTTGATCCCTTAAGATGCATTCTGTTTTCCATGTATCCCTTTGGAAGACTTACACAGAGGACCCCTTGCCCGACCGATCTCAGCAGACCCCCCGCTTGTCCAGGTCCAAGGAAACCGCACTATCTTTGACTCTAAACTGCAGAGGGGAAGACTGTACTACCTAATTGATTTAGAGGGCTATAGTCCCGAAGAGCGCTTCTGGGAACTTGCTGCCCATGTCCATGCCCTTGACCTTGTAAAAAGGTTTCATCAAGACCACTCAGACAAACCAGGGCTGGTGTCACCCAAAGGAAGGGTGCCCTGAAAAGGGGGTAATGTAAGGATCCATGGACTAGAACCTAGGCCTGCAGAGCCTAGGACAGCTGATATTGCCACTGAGAGGGCATGCACAGCCACATCCAGGGAATATTGTGGCAATTAGGCATTGCGGGAAGTACTACCCAAAGGGTTCAGAGTGGCCAACCTCACTATTTAACCCTTGAAGGTGTCCCAGGAAGTTGTCTGGGCAACCATACAGACTTCTGGTTTGTTGTGACTCCTGACCACACCTTGCCTTCTGATCTCCAATCTCTGACCCTAGCCTGGGCTCTGACCCTGACTGTTGCCTTCTGATTCCAGCCTGGCACTACCTTTGATCTCTGGTCTCAGACCCCAGCCTGACTCTGACCCTGACTTTTGCTTATTGATCCTAGGCTCTAGCGATTCCTTCAATCTGTGTTCACTGACTACTGTATTGTGGCCATCCTTGATGTGTGGACACTGTGACCACGAGGCCAGGCCACCTACAACCCAGTCCCTTACATTCTGGAAGGCATAACCACTTCAGATGGAAGTGGATAGAGTAGCTGCAGTACTATGTGTATCAGATGCAGTGAGTCATAATAAACTTCTGCTGTAGTATATCAAAGTTGTGTTGTAAACATTCATGGGCTTCAGAGCAAATTTGACTTGAGTAATTGCACACACTCTGCATATGTTTTTGATCCATATCTGTCTGTTTGTATCAGACAGTAGAGTGTAGAATCTTTCCTTCCCATCATGCTCAGAACGAGTACGGTCTGGTAGTTACAATTACAAAATATTTAAATTATTTCACTGCTCCCTGTTTTTCTCAGATTCCTGAGTTAACATATTGAATAAAAACTGTTCAAATCATGGAGATTTGTAGGAGGGAGAAACATAAGAAGTAATCAAACTAAAAAAGGCATAGGAGTGATAAGAGAGTGGACATCAGATTCTATAAGTTTGTAATGTGATATGGCAGCAGAAAAAAAAAAAAGTGCAGTTTTGGGCTGCATTCCCAGACTCATCACCTTATAAAGCAGGAAGGTAAATTCCTCTCTAAATAGCTCTGGGAGTTAAGCCTACACTAGTACATAGATTTCGGCACCTCATAAACAGAAAATAAAAGGTAAACTGGTGTCTTAAATACACACACACACACACACACA
>NW_020664436.1:31960471-31965346 GCF_002925995.2 Terrapene triunguis
TGGAGAGGATATATTTAATGTGGTGCACAGATAGTATGGAGATGAAATTACGAAAGGGAAAATGGGGACTTAATATCCATCAAATGTTCTCAGCAGTGAGAAGTTTTTGTCTGAGGATTTGATACTCAAGGGAAGTGGTGGAAACCTCAAAGCCTGGGATCCTTTACATCTAGACTAAAACAGTGTACTGTAGGGAACACTCTTGCACTAATGGGGAAATTTATTAAATTATCTTAGTCTCTTGCTGTTATTTCTATATGATTCTGTGATCTTTTTAAAAAAAATTGTGAATTCAAATTTTTACAGCTCGTGACAGTCCAGAATATTTTGCTTTACCATGTGCTTATTTGTAATTTTTAAACTTACACACACATATAGTCGATAAATGATTTGGGTGCTTGATCTGTTTGTTTTTTTTTAATAAGAGCTTCCTCATTCACTTTAATTGAAAATGTCTATTGGAAGCTTAAGTGGGTCCTGGCTGATTACAAAGTTTCCATTGCAGACAAATTTACACACACAAGGAATCTCAGAAGTATTCTTGTTAGGAGCAGCCTTGCTGGAAAAAAAATAGATCAAGAGAACAGAGATGTTGCATTATGACAGCACAGGTCACTTTAAAGGAACTAACACTGAGCAGGGTTTGGGGGGGGAGCCAATTATTTTAGAGGGAGTTATCAAAACAAAAACGGTATATAATTTCTCTATCAACTTTTGAGATCCCTTAGTAATCATTTATCAGTCCCAGGAGTTTTCTCATGAGTGTACAGACCCAAAAAAGGTACTAGTGCAAATTGTAATAAAGAATCAGTAATGAGCAGCATAAAGCAGATGTGCATTTGTCTCTCTTCATCCAGAGCTCCTGGATCCGTAGCTTGTTAGCTAGTTAATAATTTTATAGTTATAATTAGTTAGTAGTTTTAGATAGCTGTAAATCTTTGGTTTGGAGAGGGTGGAGCTGAAGAATAAAAAGCTCATTTTTTAAAATATGCGTGTTATGTCTGGCACTTTTCCAGCATCTGACACACATGCCAACCTGGCATGTTTGAGCGAGGGACGCTCACCTTCAAAATGCTTGATTTGCTCAACTTTTACAACATGAGCAAAAAAGGAACGATGGAACAGACAGTTTTATTACAAGAAGTGCTGTCATGAAAACCACCCAGAACCGAGCAAGTACAAGGTCTGAACACATCTCAGAGACCAGCATCAGCTCTGAGTCTGGAGGGAAGAAGGACAAACCTTCCACCTCAGTACACAGTACTAAACAATCTCTAAGTAGGAAGGATTCAAAGAGGAAAACTGCTGTGGTTTCGGACTCTGTTTCCAGAGCCATTCTACTACAAAAGCACACCTTTGTTATGGTGAGCATGAATGCTCAGTCCTTATCGGTGTCAGCCTCTTTGCAAAGAGCCAGTCAGTGAGAGAAAGTTACTTCTGACCAGAGAGTCTTCAAGGAGCCTATCCTGGGAACATTTTCTTGTGGTAGAATCAGGAGACATTCTTCTTCAAATCCAATTGTGTCAGATTGGATGAGCCAGTTCCAAAAGCAAAAGCTAAGGAACCAATGATGTGGGGAAAGATAAAGATGTGATAACTCAATATCAATCAAGGACTCAATATCAGATGCATTTCTAATAAATTGGGATCAAGGCGTAGTGTATGCATTTTCCTCATTCAAAGAGAGAGAAACAAAATAATACAAGACAAAGTCAAGGTAATTTTAATAGCACCAGTTTTGGTCAGACATCAGTGGTACCTGGACTTAATTCACCTATCCAGAGGGTTAATCAAATCTCAACCATTAGAACCAGACTTGTTGACGGAACAACAAGGGATGGTCTGTCACCTCGATCCTCAGTCTCTTCATCTAATGGCATGAGGAATAAGACTCTGGAATTATAGAAAAGTCTTGTTCATTAGAGGTGCAAAATATACTGCTAAATTCAAGGAAAGAGTCCCCATGAAAATACGAACATAAGAATGGCCATACTGGGTCAGACCAATGGTCCATCTAGCCCAGTATCCTGTCTTCCGACAGTGGCCAATGCCAGATGTTTCAGAGGGAATGAACCGAACAGGGCAATTATCATGTGATCTATCCACTGTCATCCAGTCCCAGCATCTGGCAGTCAGAGGCTTAGGAACACCCAGAGCATGGGGTTGCATTCCTGACCATCTTGGCTAATAGCCATTGATGGACCTATCCTCCATGAACTTATCTAATTATTTTTTGAACCCAGTTATAATTTGTTAATCATAAATTAAAAAGATGTTTATGGTGGGTTTCCATGTATGATATAGAGCCATATACAGCGCCCATTAATTATCTATTAGAATATTTATTGTATCTTAATAGAACGAGTCTTTGACTATCTTCAGTGAGGGTTCACCTCTCAGACATATCAGCATACCATGTACCTTTGGACAGTAAATTAATATTTACTCATGATGTAGTTAAAAGGTTCTTAAAAGGTCTTAATAATTTTTATCCTCCAAAAGGATACTCTGTGCCATTTTGGGATTTATACATAGTGCTTTCACAATTGATGAAACCTCCCTTTGAACCTTTGGGAAATTATACATTGTTCCATTTGTCTATTAAGGCTGTTTTTTAGATAGCTATCACTTCAGCAGGGTGTATAAGTGAATTACATGTGTTAATGTCTGAGCCACCATTTACTGTTTTTCATAAAGATAAAGCAATTTTCCATACACATCCAAGCTTTTCATCAAAGATGGCCTCAGATTTTTTTTTATAACCAGTCTATTATTTTACAATGTTCTTTCCCGAGCCTCATACTCGAGATGGAGAAGCTAACTTACATAACCCTGGTCTGCACTAGAGTCAGGTTGATGTAAGGCAGCTTACGTCAACCTAACTGCAAGCATCTACAGTAAAATGTAGTTCCTACTGATGTAACTCTCCCACCACACCACATAAGAGGCATAGCGATTAGGTTGATGTAGTTAGGTCAACGCAGTGTCAGTGTAGACACTGCATTGCTTACATCAACTGATGCTGCCTTTCAGAAGCCATCCCACAATGCCCCACAAAATACGAACATAAGAATGGCCATACTGGGTCAGACCAATGGTCCATCTAGCCCAGTATCCTGTCTTCCAACAGTGGCCAATGCCAGTAAATCAATGGGATTATTGCCATTGACTTTAGTGGGGCCAGGACTTCACCGCTTGTATATCTATATGCTCCCTCTATCCCAATTGATTTTCTTGTTCTCTCTGCGGCAGATCCTCAGCTAGTGTAAATTGTCACAGCTCCATCAGTGGAGCTGGGGACCTGCCCCTCTGTTCCTACCTAATCCAGTTTTCAACCCTCTTCTTAACTGAACTGATCCATGTTTTCCCTGCTTTCACTGCTACTTGTACCTAATCCAATTCCCAACTTGTTTCCACACAGTTCAATACCTGATCTTCTTTCCTGCCCCCATTGCAGTCTCCCAGCCAGTTCAATTCTTTAAACACTTTCTTGTTCCCACCCTGACACATGTTAACAATTTCAGGCTCAACCCAAGTCCAAACTCAAATCTTCTGTCCTTGTCTCATTTCAGTCACCTTTTCCTCTTTACTCTAAAAATATTGGGGCCCCCAGCAGGTCTGCCATTCCCTACGTTGCCACTCAGCTAAAATTTTCTGTCATTTTGTGATTTCCCTTTTAGCTGTACTGCAAAATTATTAATGAGCTTCTGAAACTCTAGAGGATACAAAATAAGCAACTCTAGATCCTCTGCTTTCTGGGTTGCAGCTAACAGAGAGGGTAGCAGATCTGCTGGGCTCTGCAGATCTTCGGAGATAGGACTAAAGCTATGTCTATATGACATGCTACTTTTGGCAGCGTGTAGAGTACATATTTGCATAGTCCCCTTAGCGCAAGTATAAATAGCAGTGTAGCTGGGTGGGGCATGACTTAGGTGAGTAAAGGCATGACTGAAGGCTGTGGTTACATATTGTGCACTTCTGTATATGCCCAAGCCATGCCTCTAATCTACATTGCTATCGTTAGCAGCGTAGTATCCTGTGGCCTTCCCATTGCTGGAGCCTCTCTCCTCTCTCCTCAGGAAAATAACTGGCTGCTGGAGCCTTCCCCCGCCACAGGGAACGACTCCAGAAGAGTTGGGGCAGTGGGGAAAAGGGCCACCAGCTCTCCACTGTTGGAGCCTTCTCTTACCACAGGGAAAGACCCTGGCAGTGGGGAAAGACTCCAGCAGCAGGGAAAGGGTCCAGTGGCTCCCAACTGCTGGAGCCTTCTCCCACTGCAGGGAAAGACTCCAGCAGCCGGAGGTAGCAGGGAAAGGTTCTGCCATTGTAGGATCCTTTCCCCACTGCCTCCTCACTGCCAGAGCCTTTCATCCCCACAGTGAAAAGCTCTGGCAACATGGAGCTGCTAAAGCTGTTCCTTGCTTTTTTCTCCTTGCAAGTAGCTACACACCACAGTGTGGACTCAGCAGAAGTTTCACTGTAGCATGTAGTTACAGATACCCTACACGTTTCCACCCATGGTGTGTAGTGTAGACATAGCCTAAGAGCCTTAGTAAGAGGAAGGAAGGAACTAGAGGGATGTACTGTGGGAGCTGTAAGGAGGAAGGGAGCTAGAATCATAATGAATAGCTGTGGGGGTAGGTTGTTGGTGGAGGAGTCAGGAAGGCCTGTTGAGGTTTCTGGGGGAGCATGGATTTGGCTCAAATATTTCAGGACATCAAAACTTTGTGAAGTTTGCCCCTGGAGTATGCTAAGCATTCAACTTGGTTTATGTGGTTTTATCAAATATCCTCATATGTGAAATATTGGATCTTAAAATTTCATCCTCTGTGTGTGTGTGTGTGTGTGTGTGTGTGTGTGTGTGTGTGTGTGTGT
>NW_020664436.1:31965356-31998525 GCF_002925995.2 Terrapene triunguis
TGTGTGTGTGTGTGTGTGTGTGTGTGTGTGTGTGTGTGTGTGTGTGTAAAGTTAAGTTATTGTAGGTTATTCTTAGAAATTTCTGAAATATTAATTACCATTTTTCTCTTCTTTCATGGCCTATACAGTTGGCTCCTGGGACCAAAGTTCCCTCGTTTTACAGGTGAAGCAATATAAAAGGGAATACCAATAACATTTTTTAAAATGTTAAAACATAGTTTTGGTGTAAACTATTTGACATCAAAAGTCATGATGGTATGGTGTGGTATAAAAGATGTTATTGGTATGAGTTTGGGTTGTGGTGGATAATCTCATTTTGACTTCATAATTTGTTTGTTGTACAGCTCATCCAAACTCCCAATAAAATATTTTTACACCACATTGTCTTATATTCTCTCTCTCTCTCATATCAGTCTATTCATTTGTATCTTGAACAACTCCAAGCATACTGTTGGTAGTTAACAGATAAATGCTATATATGTGTGTTTGTACAGAAAAAATTATATGTACTGGTGACCTTTTTTCTTTTTCACAAGTACCATTTAACCTTTATTCATACATCATTCTCCACACTCTGGAAATAGAGGTTCTATCTTTGTTTATTTACCATATAATACCATAAGCATTTTGTTTTACCGTTTAAGCATGAAATATATTAGAGTGGGTGAGCTTCAGTAAAGGAAAAATTAATCCAATTTCAGAAGATCTTAATGTTTCTGCTGTCAGAATTGTACAGTTAAAATATATCTCATTGTACTGTAGATAGGAATGAATTAAATTTGCCAGTCTGATATATATCCTTGCAAATAGTCTTTGTGAAAGTACCTACTGTTTTTTGTTTGTTTGTGGGTTTTTTTAGTAAAATGTGAATGCCTTACTTCTGAATATAGCAGAATACTATGTTTGCAAGCTGTAATTAGTGGCATTTGTGTTTTTATGCAACAGGTGAAAGTAGGCTTTACTTTTCTCAAAGGAAAAATAATTCCTAAATTTTAAATTTTGAGTCCTCCAGCATGGCAAGCTTAGAGAGGGAAGCAGTGGTTCACTAAAGCAGAAGAGATAACCAGGGAAAAAATTCAGAAGCATGCATAGTGTCAGAGAGCCATTGGAAAATGTCAAGGTTGAATGTAAAAAGTCTAGAGGAACTGTGGCGATTTCAAGAAAAGGCCATCTAGAGCAAGGTCAAAGGTTCAAGGGTATACCTTGAAGCATGGAGGGGGTGGAGTATGCTTAAGTATTATTATTATTGTAATTACAATTATTTGTATTACAGTAGAGCTAGGAGCCCTACTCACGGATCAGGACCCCATTGTGCTAGGTGCTATACAGAACAAAAAGATGGTTCCTACCCCAAGGAACTTATAATCTAAGTATAAGACAAGAGTCAGCAGATAAATACAGACAAAGGGGGGTGGTACAAGTAAACAACGAGACAATACTGGTCATAGTGATAGACACTGGTCATTGTATATCAGCTGCCTAACTGTAGTCAAGTTATTTGTAGGCCTTGTGGAAAAAGGAGAGTTTTGCTCAGGGATTTGAAGATGGATAATTAAGTAGCTTTGTTGATGTTTATGGGGAGTCAGTGCCTCTCAAGCCTGTGAGGCAGCATGGGAGAGAGCCCAAAGTTGATTATTTGAAATTTTAACAAGTGGGCCATGGAAGCTGGCATCATTGGCTGATCAGAAGCAAGCGTCAACAGCCCAACAGTGAATAAGAAATGATAAGGTAGTGAAGGGCCTTAGCTAGCTGGTGGTCTTCTTTCTATGGCTGATGTAGAGATAGAGCAACAACTGTAATTTTACATTCAGATGGTTAAGCCAGATAATTGCATCTGGAGTAGAAGAGTGTATGCTGTGATGCCTCCTTTGTATTTGTGGATCAGGCATTGAGGAGTTGTATGTTCCATGGTCTGTTCTGGGTGACCATAATAGTGACTAAAGTGTCTTTAATTTTCCATTTGTGCAGCAAGTATCTACATCTGCCATGGTTTGTGCGGATGCAGTTTAGAGTTGCCCATGAGCTTCGTTGGAGATTGAAGCCAGGGATCTTCTCTGCCAGGTCTTTCACAAGGTGTTTATTTTTGACTTCTTGTGAACTCCATTTGACTTTCCAAGCTTTATGAGGGTTGAAGTTGCATTGTAGATGGTTAAACGCGTGGATCCAAAAGGACTTACGCGACTTCAAGCAGTGGTGAGGAATGTTGTTAAGGTCCTGGTGAATGGGAAGACATTAATTTCTATGATCTTCTGGAATTCCCAAAGGGTTGTGGCATCACAGTGAATAGATGGGGGGAGCAATGTGCGACTGCTCATGCAGCCAAGGTGTTGGTGTTGATTTGAGGATTCCAGCAATGGACTGCATTGCAATGTTCACTTGGACATCAACAAGGTGAATGTGGCTACTTCTGGTCCATACCGGTGCACAGTACTCGGCTACGGAGTACACAAGGGCCATTGATGATGTCTGTAACACTGATGCTGATGCTCCCCAGCTTATACTTGCCAGTTTCTGGACCAGGTTTACCCTTGTCTTTTTCTTGGCAGCTACCTTCTTCAGATGATCCTGGAAGATTAGCGTGCAATCCAGCTTCACTCTGAGATTGGTTGGAGTGGGGTCATGTTGCACAGTGTTGCCACAGAAGGCCACTTTCAGGGTGTGCCTAGAGTTCCTGTTATCAAGATGGAATGCAGTGACCATTGTTTTTTGAGGATTTGGCTTCAGCCTCCATTTCCAGAAATATTCCTCCATAGTATTTAGGTCCCCGTTCAAGGTGGAATTGATGTCATGAAGGTAGCTGCTTGCATTGCCAGAGCAAGGTCAACCGCATATGCAAATTTGTGCGACTTCATTGGCAGCATGTCGCTCATGTAAACATTGAAAAGCATTGGCGCAAGTACTGAGCCTTGCGGCAGTCCGTTGTTGAGGAACCGGGGCGAACTGACTTTGTTGCCCAAGTGGATACGTAGCTGCCGATTGCTCAGCATCGTCCATAGCAGGCATAGTGTTTTGCGGCAGGGGAATATCCTTGTGAGCTTCAGCACAGGCCTTTAATCCAGACCATATTGTAGGCTGATGACAGATCTACAGAGGCTGTGCTGGTCTTCGATATCCTCTAGAATCCAGCCTAGGTGTGTGTTACAAGGGCCAAAACTTGGTTGCAACAACTGCGTTTAGGCTGAAATCCTGCTTGTTCTTCAGGGATTACTGACTTGACAAGAGGATTGATTCTCCAGAGGATGATACATTCCAGGAGTTTCTAGGTAGTGCACAGAAATTTAGCTTCTGAGGTCGTTGGCTTTCTCAGTTTGAATATGGCAATAACTATCACCTCCCACCAGGCTTTTGGGATACTTCCAGATTCCATGGTTTTGGTGTACAGTTTTGCCAGCCATTATATTCCCCTGAGGCCTAAATGATGAAGAAATTCCAGGGGGATACCATCTCCATGAGTCGCCTTATGCAACTTCTAATCTGACAGAAGAATATCAGCTCAACTCCATAGCCTCCAAATTGGTGGAGAGCACAAAACGACCACTCAACAGAAATGCCAAGCAAGAAATCCATCATTAACTACATCGCACAACGACCTTAATCCCTCCATAAGACCCCATCACCATCAGTACAGATGAAGTGAAGGAGGGTTTAGCTGCAGTGAAGAAAGCTAGCTGCTAAGGCACATGGACAGGGCTGGTTGAATGTCAGGGAGGGTAGATGGGCAGCCAGAAGAGCAATTGTTCATGAATCGAGCTCAAGAAGCATCTGGGGAGCTGTGTGAGGACAGGAGAACCAGAGATCAGCTGGGGGGTAAGATATGTTTGAGATGGTTGAAGAAGCAACAACAAAAGCTGAGTGAACATCAGAGAGGTTGGAGGATTAGGATTGTGGAAGCAGATGAGCGCAGGGACCACTGATGATGTTATGTTTAAATCTTTTTTGTTTTAAACAAAATTCAAATTTTCTCATAAGTGGCTCAAAATTCTTTTAAAAAAATCTTCTGGTGACATGTAGAACTGCAGATCTTCAGTACATTAATATAGCTTGTAATGCAAGGTGACTTGAGGAAAATGTAAGAAGATGAATAGAAACTCCACAGTTTAAGGAGCCAAGAGATGAGCATAATATCAAATTAAAAAGAGGTGTGACAGCTTGCAGAGGCCCAATCAAAAGGGACAGTAGGGCAACTGTGACCCACTATGTGAGCTGTCAAGTGAGTTTCGAAATCTTTCTTTACAAAGTGGTGATGCTTCTCTGTTATTAAATGGAATGGAACTTTACTGAATGCATCTTTCTAAGAAAGTAAATAAGCAGAAAATTTAGCAAAAACCCAAACAACATTATCACCTAGAGAACCGAATTGGGAAATATTCCAGTTCATTTTTCAAACTTGAGCACTTCCTTGAATGGATCTCATTCACCAACATAGCAGCAACAAATTAAAAAAAATTAAATATGCTCAGAATTATCAAAATTACAAGTTAAAAAGAAAACACACTGTATTTGAATCTTGCGAGTTTAATACTCTGTAATTAAGGAAGGTATATGAAGAATTAGGCAACATACTTCACTATTGCACTCAGCTTTCTTGTGTGCTCCAAATGTCTTATAGAAAGAAGACACAGAGAAGTTAAACTGAGATGGTGGTTCCAGTTTTCAAAATATGCTCATGCACCTATTTAGCCATACAAAACTTGTATTTGCAAGCATTTGGCCCCGTGTGCATACTATACATTTAATTCTTCAGGAGCGTGTAGAAGCAGAATGCAGTAACACATACATTTATTAGTGCCCTCTGCATATGCCTGCAATGATTTGTACACTTGTGTATGAGAGGACCATTCTGTAAATGTTGTCCTTTATCACTGCAGAGATAATAAAAGCAGCATCTCCAGAAGCTTTCACTTGCTGTGGAACTCATTGTAGATCTCATTTATTTAAGTGAATGCAAATGAAGGTTCATTCTCCTGTTTTTCTGAAGGATTGATTCATTAGTGACTGATGAGCATTTCAGTGTCAGTCTCCAAAAACGAATGGAGGAAGATCAACTGAGGATGAATTCATATCTCAGGAAGCCACAGGATTTAATCTCCTTGTGTCTCTTTGTGTATATGTGTCAGTTTTAAAAGAGACTGTGAATTACTAATCTCCTGACATGATTCAAAAGTCTCGGAAATGTTATTTTCCTATTAAAAAGAAGGATTGACTTTGTAGTACCAAGGTGAGCTATGGAAAAATATTGGAGAATTGCCATTAATAAATACATTTAATACACGTTTTGAAAGGATGCATTTTTTTTTCATTTTTAAGGATAGAAAAAATCAGATTGTGTGCTGTTTCACTGGGATAAGAGATTCACTACCCTCTTATAAGGCAGTTTGGTACAATGTATATTTATATTGAAAACTAAAAATTGGACATTACTGGCAGTAGAGTTGCATAGCAGCCATCCAGAAAACACAAATGCAGGGCACTCAGTGGCTTCCAGTTAGATGGCCACCAGCAATTTTAACACCAGGCCAAACAGGTGACTGTCAGCACTAAGACTTCCAATGCTGCTAACACCAGAGGAGTTGAACTAGTGTTCAGGAAGGAGGGACTTTTCTGCAAAATTGGCCTGCTGTAGATATAGTGTTTGCAAGCTCTGTTGTTAAAGAGATGAGGTTTGCTTTTCAGCCCTATTAACCACCTTGGTGCTGTCCACTTCTGCAATCTCTGAGGGGTTTTCAGCTCCCTTTGAAATGCTACTTTTCCATTGCCACGTTGGCAGTTCAAAGGGGATATACTAAGAACAGTATGTGAGGTCCCACTGCAGAAGAGTTTTGTGGCATGTCCTTAATACATTACACAACAGGGAAGTGGCTAAAATATGCATTTTAATGTTGATATAACCTAGTAATTGTACTACTTTGCCTTTAGCCGGTTTTTAAAAAGTTTTGTGGATTTGGCTGCTCTAGGCTTGATGTTCACTCTTAAGAAGTAATTTTATTTCTGTTACAAATTATAGGAAGTAGTGATCTTTTATCTTGGTTTTAATGTAATAATACACTGCATACATGCAATTTGATTGCATCAGTGTGTGTTAATTCAATTGTGTACTTTCTGGAGTGTGAACGGCAGGGTTTGAGCTGCAGGAGGCACTATGACCCGCTGTTATGAGTTCAAATTAACATTCCTTACATAATCTGCCAAGGTTATTTTTTTTTGTATGTTAGTCTGCTGTTTTGCTTTTCTTACCATTCTCAGAAAATATATCTGTGGATGTTGCCAGCGTATGGATTATTCCATGTCCAGTGAGGATGAATTGGCTGTTATAAGAAAACTCTTGCTAGACGTACTGTTTATTTAATAGTCACTCAGGCGTAACTTCTATTGAAGTCAAAGGAGATTGCTTGAGTAAAAAATGGGCCCCTTATGCAGGTCTGGTTGGGATCTGCTATATTTACAGTATACCATTCCTCCATTTAATCTGAAACTACAAGGTGATACAAGTTCCTGGGATTGGCTGAATGTCACCTACTCTATTTTTAATTAAAAATCAAAACTTACATTCTTCATCAAGCTTCTGTTTAAAGTTGTGGGGTTTAATATTTTTTGTTCCATCCTTACTTAACCTCTTCCCTTCTTATTATATTTTCACACACAAACAAATTGATCACTTACTGCTTGTAAAATGTTTATCTTTTGGACTGAACTTTCAGTGAAGGAACAATGGGTGCCACTTTCCTCTCTGGTTCTGCTGCTGCCACAGACATCTTGCTTTGTGTTTCAATTAGAACTTTTGCATGTTACTGTAGATTACATTTAGAGGATAGACAAAGTTTAAACACAACTTATTTTCAAAGTTACTAATAGATGCAAAAGAAACAAAGGCAAGCATACTGCAGTGGTATTATACTCTCCTCTTAGATAACAGGATTTTTATTTAAGTCTTGCATTTTGTGTGATATTGTTTTTAATAAGTGAATGTTGTGTAAAATGCAAATGTTCCTGCCTAACGCTGAACTTTGCTATGCCCTTGACTTCCCAGTCACCACAAAGTTAATTACTGAGGTCCTCTGACAGTCCGTTTAATTTTGATTAACTGATGATTAAGATATTTTGGAGGTTGGGAGAAACAGATCACAAAGTTAATTGAACTCCTCACTGAGAAGAGGAAACTTATAGACCCTTATAATGTAGTTTGATATAGGGCAATCACAATACACAGAGGGCTAAATCCTGCCCTTAACTGATAGAGCTGCACCGTGGAGCAGGGCTGGCTGCAAGGTATCTCCCAGAACCAGACAGCTGGTCCAGAATAGGATAGCGTAGGGCAGCCAGGGAAGAATGCATAGTGGGGTTAGCTCATGCTCCCTGCTTTGGGGGCCAGAGCACCCCACCTAGCTAGTAAACTATGAACATTGGGTGTCACAAAGTGCCAAGGGATATGGAAGAAGGACATCCTCTTAGTGTCATCTTGAGAGCTAGTCAATTATCCTCTCTTGCTGGTGTGCTATATGGAGAAGTACTCTTTATATTGTCTTGTCCCAATATCCAAGTGCTCCTGCAAAGCAGGAAATCATTTTCCCCCAACATTACAAGAGATCTTTTGAAAAAGTTAGGATTAAAACAAATTCTGTGTATGCCATACTTGAGAATGCTCATCAAGACACCTTCATCCCTCTCTAGTTTGCGCCTAAAACCTGATTACTCCCAAATGGATTTCAAGAAGTGCATATTGAGTCAAAATCTTTAAAAAAAAAAAAAAATAGATTCCAAGTTCTTCCCTCCTCTATAGTCGGATTCTTCTCTTTTTCTTTCAGGATTTAATCTTCTTGGGGTGTGGATTCTCTTGATTTTGTGTCCAATATGATGCCAAGCAAAATGTCAGTGCAGTTTTAACAATTTGTTAACTTATTTTCTCAGTTCATGTTATTTCACTAGGAGGGTGGTGAAGCACTGGAATGCGTTACCTAGGGAGGTGGTGGAGTCTCCTTCCTTGGAGGTTTTTAAGGCCCGGCTTGACAAAGCCCTGGCTGGGATGATTTAGTTGGGAATTGGTCCTGCTTTGAGCAGGGAGTTGGACTAGATGACCTCCTGAGGTCCCTTCCAACCCTGATATTCTATGATTCTATGTCTCATGCAGACCTCCATCACTTGTGTTGGAGGCTAGCAGCAGTTTTCACTCCTATTATTAAATTCTGCAGATGTCCTTCCAAAAGAGTGGAAGTAGAAATTTCTATGTATAATCCATTGTGTTATGATCTCTCAAAAGAGGTGTGATTTGACTAATAAAAAATAAGCACTTGTGAATCTGAGGCAGAATTTGTCCCCAAATGCTTGAAATCTGCTGCCATATATAGGGTAACTTATGTTGGAACAGTAAATAAATTTCTGAAGAGAGGCTTTGCAAACCTTTCCCATGTTTCTAGATTTGCAAAAACAAATCTGCAGAACTCCTGGGGCATGGTCTGGTGTCCCAGCTGTTCACCATATGGAGTGGTTGCAAGGCTATGACACTGCCAAGAAGGGCAAAACATCTAGTTAAAATGTGGCTTTAACCGAAAGTGTTTGCAGGTATAGTCTAATACACTGTATTTAACATGCAAAAGCCATGGAAATGTTCAATGTAAGCATGATTTTCTTCCAAAGAGCAGCATCTAGTTCTAACTGCTTGCAAAACCTCAGGTTTAAACTCTGCCCTTTTAAAAAAGTAGATAGAAAAAAATTGGAATGACCAAAAGCCCAGCCTCCCCGTTGAACCAAAAAAATCTCATTTTGAGAGTACAAATTTATATTAAGATTGACATTTTTATAACATTTTCTGCCTAACTCAATTCAAAATAGCCAACCTATACAAACTCATGAAACCCAAGGATTTATAAGGGAAAAGACAACTCCTGATTAATTAACTGTATTGTGTTGTTCCTAGAATAATATAGTGTCATTGTACTGTACAATGGTGACTTAATTATGACTGTGGATATTATTGGTTTCCATTTTGCATTATTATTTTGGGTGACAACTCTTCATAGTTTTCTTTACAAGATTCTATACTTTCAAAATTATTTATGTATGTGTGCGCACTGTATACGGGACATTTTTTAAAAAGACGTAGTGTGAAGAAAAAATGCTCTTAGGGTTTTAAAGCAATTTTAGTTAGTTCCATCCTCATGAGAAGTTTGTATTTTCTACATAGCTTGCATCTGTTTGAGATACATTATACACATGACTTTCTAGAGGATTACTTTTTCCAGCTGCTAGTATCATGTTAGCCTCAAAACGGCTGTTTCATATGGCCACAATTTATGTGTTCTGAGGTTTAGGACAGGGAACTTGAACAGCAAGTTTTAATGTTATACCGTGTGCTTTTTCCCCAGTCATTATCTGCTTTATCTTAAGTACATTTTTCTACAGCTTTCCAGATTTATTTGAATAATCTGGGATTTACACCTCTTAAATAAAATTGTCACAGTGCTTGCCAAAACAATAGAATATTTCTTTACATTTTTGCCATGAATATTTAAATCCTTTAGAAGTAAAAAGCAGAATTGAAATATGGTTAGTGAAGCAAGTGTAGACATTGTATTGGACAGATTGAAAGTGCAGGGATGGTTCATTACCACCAGAAGGAAGAGAACTGGGGAGAAAAGTGGCAGCCCCAGAATGAAAGGTAAGCACAGCCTGTGCCAAGAAGCCTTTGAGGGAGGCATTCACTGACAGTAACAACAATATTTAAACATAAATAAATAATTAAATAACATTTCAAGGTAATTTTATTGAGGAATCTGCAATATTTGCGTCAGTCAAGTTGCTGATCTTTTGAAAAATATATAAAAGGTGCTTAATAACCAGTAAGAGAGCATATTTTAAATATAATATAACTCTGCCATGAAAAGTCTAAACAGCCCTTTAGTAAACATTCCTGGAACTTGATGTTTTGTTACTGTATAGAACCAAATATGAACATAAGAAAAATTTGTGTGGCACTTTTTATTCCAGCATGACACTCTCAGTCTTTATGTAGAAGCTTCTTCTTGATTTTGATGTCTAGTACAATCATGCTTAGTGTTTTGATTTGCTCGTTTTATGTTTCTTTCAGACACAGACTTCAGGATGTCAGTGAACAGTGTAAATCAAGCTATAGGCATGAAATGAATTGCTTCGCTCACAGGCAGTTATTCTGTTTCTTGATAGAACAACCCATGAGAATTCATTATTTTATATTTTAATTTAATAGTTTTGAGATCTATGTGGTATGATGCAGCTTTTCTTCTGTAAGCTTTTTAATTAGCTAACAAGAGAAGAGAACATTTGAACCAAATTTCCAAAATGTAGCAAAACTGTCATTTCATTTCAATACAAGCAAAAGAGCATGTATCTTGTGGAGTTACCTCTAGGTGTCCTTTTGTCAGGCTATGTGGTACAGGTGAGCGCTGAATGCACATAGTGGGACAAATTCCTGTGTTCCCCTGATGACTGGGGTGGCTGTATGCAGGGCCATTCCCCCAGGACAAGAGCTACTGTCCACAAAGGGTTATTCTGAAATAAGGGTGCCTTGTTCCCCTTTAGCTTAAATTTAAGCTTAAACTCTGCTAGTGGCGCAGTGTAAAACATCCAGACCACCCCCAACAATCTGGCCCAGTGTTGAAATAAGAGGAAGAGAAGTCTTTGACAACTTGTAATTGCTTTATAGCTGTTAGTGTCTCTTTCTTCACAGCCTACAAGTACAAAATTGAAAATATATTTGAACATAAATATAATTCAGCAGAAAATATGTGCATGAATGATCACTTATTCCCAAATGAGAAATACCTTTTTTAACTAGCTTCTGGGAACTAAACATTATGTTGTTACTGTAACATTCTAATGCGTAGGAACAGAGAGTTGTTGAGGGCTAGAAGAAGACCATCGAGGTCCCACTCTTATAAACTTAAGAAGTATAAAGTATCCTGCATGTCATGATTTCAAACAAACAAAAAAAGATTATTTGTTGTATATTTGTCCAGCTCACTCTTGAATGAATGAACGGATGTTGAATTGCAGATTTAGGCAGTTCCATTATCCAGCTGCCTTCCACCTACTTAAATTCTATTTAAATTGCTTATTTAAGTAGCTTATCTATCTCATTTGACTGACAGGTAGAAGTAACTATTGTAAGTGCACGGACTTTAGAAAGCCTTTGAAGTTTGTATAACATCATTTGGTGACCTTGGGAATAGTTGGAATTTAACATATGGGGATAGATAGAGAAAGGGGACATAGGTGTTGTAACATCTAACTTTTAGATATCCTGGCACCTAGTACAATTAATGGCCCTGAGTTAGGCACCCGGGCTCCATATACAATACATAGGGAGAGTTAAGCACCTAGGAATAGGATTCACAAAAACCAGCATGCTGAGTGGGGAACCACCTAAGCTAGCCAGCAGGCAATGCCGAGGTGTGGAGTGTGACCTAAAACCACACAAAGGGAATTAGATTACTAACTCTGAGCGAGAGGGAGGTGCCTCCTTCCATTTGGGATTTACCCTCTCCTGCAGTTAGATGCCTAAACTAGGTCAGCCCTTTGTCATGAAAAAACAATGTAGAGGAGGTGGTGATGCCGCCTTTATACCCACAAGCCCAGTGGTTAGAGCACTTACCAAGGACATGGTAGGCAAATGTTTGTATAAGTCCTTAAATATTTATTGGGCCAGAGAGAGAGAGTGAGAATGACTATAGCCTAGTGGTTAGTGCACTCTCCTGGGAGACTCAGGTTCCAGTCCCTGCTCCAATGAATGTTTAAGTATTTTATACAAAGTGGAACAGCTTTAATAGGAGAGATTGAAAGAGACTCACCCAAAATAATGTTATGAGCTGGGTGAAACTTTATTATGGGTTGTGTTAAAATCCCATTGAGATTGATAGGTGTGAATTCACCCTTCAATTAAAACAACTGTAAGCAAAACCCCCACCTAACACAAAAGATGTGTGTGAACCTACCCAGGAGCTTTTGGCTGAGTATTGTTTTGGGTAGGGGTGTGTGTTGGTCTGAAGAGAGATCACACAGAAACTGAGACTAGACAAGAACAGAGAGAAAGGGAGAGCCAGAAAGCCAAGCAGGAGCCGGTAAGCACTGTGTGACTCTGGAAAAAGCTAGAGAGCTTTTGGATCTGGTGTTGACTAAAGAGGCTTGGAGACTGTAAGCTAAGAAACTGCTCCTTTTATTCTTGGTTCCTTCTGCATTCAGAGACACAGGACTTTGTACATTCCTTGTAAGTAAACAAGATCGCATCAAAGAAAATGCCAGACTCCATCAATTCCTGCTTCCAATTGGAACATCCCCAGGACCCTGAACTTTGACCACCGCTCATGTCAAAAAGTGACAAAAGTATCCTATAGCCCAGTGGTTAGGACACACACCTGGAAGATGGCAGCATAGGCGCCGACTCCGTGGGTGCTCCGGGGCGGGAGCACCCACAGGGAAAAAATGGTGGGTGCTCAGCCCCCCATCAGTGGATATTATCAGTGGAAATTTGGGCACCTACAGGATTATATAGCAGCTGAGTGGTGGTTTTTGGGATCTCAGTGGCACCTAAATGTTGGACGTAAGCATCTAAAGTAGCAGATAGGTTCCTAAGTCCCCATTTTTAATCTAGCCTTTGGAGTTGGAGTCACTTAGGGCACACACTGTGTGTCATTTTTTAATATCACAGAACATCATTCCTTATGACAAGTTTGTTCGCCTTCTTCAGCTCTGGAGACAGGACCCCACATATCGATGGGCTGAGTTCACCCTTTAGAAAACAAGCTGACTTATTCTATCTCCTTCTTTAATTGTTACTTGATTCTTTAGGTAGCAAGTATACTTTGTTTAATCTCCAGCCCTTTATTTCTTCTGCCCTGCCTCCTGGACCAGGCTCAATAGGAAATTTTATTAAAACGCACTGTGACGTTTCCCTAGTATTATCTGGACCAGTGATCTGCTAGGTCACTCCAGTCTTCGACTCTGGGAGCCAGCCTTACCCTGCTTTGCTGTGAGAACCCCCACTGCTGGGTTGTTCACACACAGCCTCTGGCATGTAAGCTGCTTGGATTGTGCAGTCGAATGACACTAGCCAATATCTCCGGTCCCAGGCACAATCCCAGGATCCTCCGTCTTGCAGTGTCCAGTTGTGCCCACTGGATGCTGCAAGCTTATATGAGTTTGTCAATTTAAACAAAGAAATTGATATGTACCAGGCTTGTTATCCCAAGGGGAGTCTCTGACACGCTTCAAACCAAACACATGGTAGAATAAATAAACAAATTTATTAACTATAAAAGATAGATTTTAAGTGATTATAAGTCAAAGCACAAGAAGTCAGATTTGGTCAAATGAAATAAAAGCAAAATGCATTCTAAGCTGATCTTAACACTTTCATTGCCCTTACAAACTTAGATGCTTCTCACCACAGGCTGGCTGGTTGCCCTTCAGCCAGGCTCTCCCCTTTGATCAGCGCTTCAGTCGCTTGGTGGTGATGTCGTGTAGATGGAGGTGGAAGAGAGAGGAAGAGCATGGCAAACATCTCTCGCTTTTATCATGTTCTTTCTTCCCTCTTAGCTTTGCCACCCCCCCTTCAGGGTCAGATGAGCATTACCTCATCGTAGTGCCTGACTGACAAAGGGAAGGGGGGTGACTCACTCAAGAGTCCAACAGATCCTTTCTTGCTGCCTAGACCAGTGTCCTTTGTTCCTGTGAGTCTGGGCTGGGTTTGTCCCATACATGCCCTGAAGAGGTGTGAACTGCCCCTCTGTTCCTGGAGAGTTTTGCCTGGGCTTGTTTTAAGCCATGAGGACACATTTTCAGCCTCATAACTACATACCTGAAATTATGACCTATAACATTACTATAACAACAATGCTCAGTGCATCATGAGCCTTCCGAAGACATGACAAACTTTGCATTGTATACCACACATTCATATTATAAGGATGAACATGGGGCTGCAGGGTGTTCCCCCGAGATACAGTGTCACAGGCATTCTATCAACCATCCTTTTCAGGTAGTGTCCACATTCCTCTCCAGGAACCAGGGTCATCCTGCTGATGCTTCTTAGCCAGCCTCTCTAAATGCTGCACCTGTAGCAGGATACTTAGGGCTTGTCTATATGGGAAAGCTATACCACTATAAGCCATGGTGTGAAGTTAAGCCAATATAGTTATACCATTAGAACGCCCCATGTAGACTCTCTTATTACAGCATGAGTGCCTTTTTTCAATTTAGCTTATGCCACTTTGGAAGGGGTTTAAGGTAAACCAAAAAGCCACTCTTGTTTTGGAATTAGTGTCCACATGGGGAGTTATATCAGTATAACTGGTAACACTTTTCTGTGTAGACAAGCCCTCAGACATTAGAGTTCCCTCCTTTTTACCAAGCTAGAATCCTCCATCAGGCAAAATAAAAGATGCAGATTCTGGCCACAAGAAGAAGGGAAAATCTAAGCTCACAAACTTAAGTGGCTCTCAGAAGGAGGAAGATCTCATACTTCCCCACTTCTTTTGAAAGTCACTGCCACTGCAAAGATCAGTCCTTTTGAACTAATTCTATTTTCCACCAGTCTGAGATTGTATAACCCATTCACTTGTTGATATAAGGTCTTGCCCTGCAGGAGTCCCTTGGCTGCAACACAGGAGGGATAAAGAAGAGGGTTTTTTCGTTGCTCATTGAATGAAGGGATTCACTGGCATGGCTTACACATCCATTGTATACACCATAATGGCTGTTAAGGAACTTTTATCATTATTGAGACATTTATCCTGGCATTAAACATTTGATTAATACAACACACCTTTGGTTCAATCTACCCTATACTGTACTTTGAGAATGCCAACACGTTAATCACAGCCCAATGTACTCTGTGGCAAGCAGGACTTAAATTATATGACATTCCGAGATAAACTTTTGAATAAAAGTTGAATGAATTGGATATAAAAATAAATTAAGTAAATACAGTTGCCAGTGTTTAATTTATTTTGATATTAAATTCAATTTATTTTACACTGTTCTCAGATTTTCAGCTTTAAATATGCTACAGGTATTTGTATTGAGAATGCACAATAGCAGTGTGGAGACAATCAGGAGGTAAACTGGTGGTGTTGGCATTTGATTCTTTGGTGAAGACAGAAAAGGCAGTTTAGGATTGTAGGATAAACACATTGACGGGATATTTCTCCTAAAGTGCTCAGCAGTGAAATAATTAACAAGGCTGGCATTAAATTTGTCATCTTTAGGTTTCAGAGTTAACCCACTGAAATTAATGGGGCAATTCACACCTTAAGAGCTATTGTTTTGGGTGTCTGCATTCAGAAAGACATCACTGCTTCAGTTTTCACCCAGTTAATATTTTCAAAGTTTCTCTTCATAACCATTTGATAAAAGAGGAAGGGCTTAGTTTCATGAGCATATTTTTTGTGACGAGGGGTAGATTAATCATCACATTTGGTGGCTGTGAAATTTTGGGATACAAGGACTCTGACTTTAATGAAGTCTACGTAACTGTTCCTGGCCTTGGGACAGTCCACATGGTGGGGCTGCCCCCGAGATAGATACCCTGAGAGCCCAATGAGAGGTTCAGTAAAAATGAAAGACAGTGAGTTTTGCATTTTGTTTTGGAAACAACTTATATAGAACTTCCCCCACCCACAAAACCAAATTGTTTAATCTTTCGAACACAGTGATATTCAGCTTCTATCGCTTACTGTTAATGTAGAGTAATAGTTCATTCAAATCAGCTGGTGCTTTACCTGTTAGTGAATAGGATATCTACTTCCAAAATTTTCTTCAACATGATTATCGAAGACAATCATTAAACAGTTAAATTCCATCTCAGACTGCTGTATAAAACATTGTTATATAAGGAAAAAATGCCTTTCCCAACTAAATCAGTTCATAATGAGTGAAATCCTTGCCCCATTGAAGTCAATTGGAATTTTGCCATTGATTTCAATGGGGCCTGCATTTCATGCAATGAATGCAGCTTTTATAGTATACGAGCAATTTTGGTATAATTGAGCTTCAAAACTGAAGCCGAACTCCATATTCAGGATATAACTTCATACAGCACAGATATTCAGAATAGATCTTCATCTCTATATGTACAGTACATCTCTTAAAAGAAGGATCTGTATGGATCACTAGGCTGAATTAATAGTTTTACTCTCATCAAGCGAAATCCAAGGTTGTTTTTATTTTTATGTATTTGCATTTTCCTTTGTTGTTGGTCCAAGCTACAAGTATCCAGATGTGATCAATTTGGGCAGAGGGCAACTTGAGTTCCTTGAAGTATAATGTTCTCTTTCTTTATAGCTGAGTACAAAATCTGTATTCAGAAATGACACAGAAACATCTTCAATAGACAGCTTTCCTTGCTTTGAGTTTGCAAGATTGTATTTTTTAAAATAGCTGAACAAAGAAGGCAGGATTCAATGAGAGCTTTAAAAAAATAATGATCTTTTTCAATTCCCTTCCAGCTCCTGCAACAATTTTATAAGTACTGTGTATATCTCTAAAACATCTTTCTATCACCCTATCCACCAAAAACAAAAACAGTTATTCTTGATTTCTATTCAGAACAGAATAGTAATCCCAGTTTTTAAAAGCAGAGAACAGAAGCTAGTACTAGATTACTAGAGAAAGCTGATTTTCTGTTTGAATGGTTATTCAGAGTCATTTTTTATTGCTCATGGTTTACTGGATTTAAGCATCTAAAGTAAGTAAGTTGTGTCTTTCGAGTAAACAATGGGCAGGGCAAGAGGAGTAAGAACCCTACCCAGGTGCTGGAAAAATGAGTGTGAGGGGAGTTTGGGCAGTTCCCAAACCAATCTATCTCCATCAGAAAAAGAAGCCTTTATTCTTAGCAAGTCATCTCTGCAGGAGCAGGGAAAACAGTGGGAGTTTTACTTTCACAGGAAGCATGTATTCATGCTGCTATAAGGGGAGACATGTTAGAGTAGTTGTTTGGAAAGAAAAATGTCTGGATTGTGCAGCTAATCTATTATTTTATTTTCATCGGTAATATTATTTTGTTAGACGTGCTGAGTCAATGAAAGCTGCTCAATTGAAGACTTTTTTCATTGGTGACAATAAAATCAGCTTATTTTATTTCCCCTTTTATAGTGGAATGAATGCATAGAGCCTTTAAAAAAGAATCCCACACTGCTTTCCTGCCCCCCATAGGATTGAACTGTACAGAATAAAGACTTGATTTTACTTGTGGTGGATTACTCGGAGTTATGTTTCTATTGGATTGTTCTAAAACAAAACAATCCATTTGAGTAAATCTTATATATACTATAAAGTAAGTGCAGTAGATGATGTCATATATTTAATGAAATAGAAAAAAAGATCAAGCATAAATGTAGCAATAACCAAACTGCAAGCAGTCTTAGAAAGCCAGAAGTTGTATATTGCAGATCATTCGTCTGTTCTTTATTTTTGAAAAAAACATTAGCTCATGACTGTAACTTGATCCTACAAGCACTTGTAATACATGTGTAGTTTACACATGAGTAGTCTCATTAAAATGAAGCACATGCAGAAGAATTTGCAGGATTGAGGCCTATCTTTGCAATTCAGACAACTGTAATTAGACCCATTAGATTTCAAAGCTTTTTTAAAGTGCAGACTCTTTTTTTAACTATTTTATTCTTCAGAATTATAAAATATAGCCTTTGGCACCCATCTGATGCACCGTGTACTTATCCTTGTAGTCTGTGGGTGTGTAAGTAATTTTTTGTGTTAATTTTTGTAACATCACCATGCACATGAACACACACCACCCACAGTCTTACACCCTCCCATTCACTCCTTTTATCTAAAGTCAAAGGCATTAGCTATTTGATAGTTCTGTGGAGTGGTGGGTGGCTAGCACATTCCACAGGGAACAGGTGAGGACCATTTTGAGCATAAAAAGGGCCTTATGACCAAAGGGGAATAAGGTGACTGTGTCACATTGTCTAATTAATGTGCCCTATATACGGTACCATATATAAGAGTGAGGGAATTTCTGTATTGTGTGGTCATTTTAGTTAATCGGTTTCAGACTGTCAGTAATCCTTTTAGGAGAGTTTCTGTTACAGCTTTTAGAATTCCATACATCAGGCTGAGACTGCTAAGGAAAATCTGCTTTATAATCATCAGGAGCATTTTTAGACATTGTTTTTCAGACCCCACCCCTAACTTTTGTATTTTTTAAGATGCACTATGTTCTGCATACTGTGTTAATTATTGCTGGCATTCATTATTACAGCAATTTACTTTTGACTAACTAATTTGCTCTTTAGACTTGGATAGAAAACCGCAGGGGTACAAATTATTGTACTTGATAATGGGCTTAACCTACAGTTCTCTGGGCTAAGACCCTGAAAGCAGAACTCAGATACTCATAGATGGCAATATAATTCATCTTGGTCACACCATCTGATTTTTGAAAATAAAGAGATTCCTTTAGTGATACACACAATATGGTAAAAATTCTTTACTATTTTGTGGTTTTCTCAGCCTCTAACTGTATTAGCAATAAATTTTTATCATGTAGTTCATAAACACTTTACATTTCAAAGGGCTTATAAAAATGATCAGCAGTAGCCTGGAACCAGGACTTGTTATGAATATTTCAATGAAATAACTAGCTTTATTACATAACAATGTGGTAATTACATGAAGAGACAGTTTTGATTGACTCTTTTGAGCATTGAAGCAGACACACTAAATCAAATGGTGAATGCACTGCACATTTGTTGTGTGATTTTAATGTGTAGCGATGTTCAGCTGAAACATCTGCTATAATGAACTTGACATTTGCACTAGTGACAGCATCAGTTTACTTAATGTCCTGCATTAAACTTGGTTCCCAAAAGAGTTGTCCTTTTTCAGAGGGGAGGGCAAATTTGCTATTTGTGTTTTTAGAAACCACAGAGGAACTAGTCTTGTAAATATGTTGCTGATAGTTTGTGAAGGGGCTGAACTTTGGGAAATGAAAAGAGGAAACAGCAGAATTTATCTATACGCAACTAGCTAATGAAAAACACTCCAAATCTTGTGCTGATATGGCAGACTGGTGCATCCAGGGACCAGCAGTACATGGAAGCAATTAATGATACTTTTGATTGGGGTTGAAAGAGAGGGTAGGTTAGTTAAACAAAATGGAATGAGTGTGGGATAACTCACTCTGCATTATTTACTTTTATTTCAACATAGAAATTTCAGTAGCTCATTTTTAAATTCCTTCTAGACTTGTATAAACTATTATAAAGCTCCTTCAGAGAAACAAAGAATTCATTGGAAGAAATAGATATTCAGTTGTGTTACAATGGAAACAGAGGAAGACTGTTTCATATGTATGGCTATATCATTAACGATGTGTTATATTAATGTTTGTTATCAATAGGTAAATTTTACTGATGTCTAATAGAATCATGGAGATTAAAAGTGTCTTCAGAAACAACGTTAATAATAAAATAATCTCTTTTCTTGGCTACTGAACCCAGTCCTCTGAGTGTCTCAGATGAAAAGTTTAAAGTGGTTGTTTAGCAATGTATACAAAATGACAAGAGTTTCTGTTACAAAAAAAAGCCTTTTTATTTACAGATGCATCAGGTTTTCATATTGCAATGCAGTGGAACATAAAGTGATGAAACATAATGTATGATGAAACAAAGAGAGAGAAATAAACCTTCAATATGACATCGGTTAGATAGCTTTGAATTTGGGTAGAGATTTGTAAATGGAGAACATTAAATTGTCAGCTATGTGTTTAAACAATTAAATACCTTTTTTAAGCTCATTTAATCTCAAATAACAATTTTAGCCAAATAAAAAGTGCTTGTCTTAGCCATAGTATTGTAATACTAATAGCTGCCTGAAAATTTGAACTAAATGTAGTCTCTCTTGATTTTCTGCATGACTGAATATGCCATACGGAAGGAGGTTGTGACATCAGTGAATTTATTGGGATCAATTCCTTTCCCTTTTCATTAAATATTTTCCTCATTTTGAGATGAACAGATATCCTCTGTTAGAACTATGAAACTGTCACTCACCAAGGCAGCACAGCTTCTTAAAAAGAAGAAAAAAAGGATGTTTTCCCTTTTACAGGATTTGAAATTATAAGAAAAAGCAGCGTATTTTCTGCTTGTCCAGCTTTCCTTTTTGATCTTGATTATCTTTGATATATTTTAACTTCCTGTAAATCATCTTGAGAAGGGCTGGAGGCATTGGGTAATAAGACAGTGGGTTCATTACAATATTAATAGCATTGGATATTTTGAAATAGCTACTTTGTGGTGTTGATTTTGTGTGTACATAGTACCTTCATCCATAAAGATCTCAATGCATCCCATAAATTGTATTAATTCTGCTTGGTACCAATCTGATATAAATAATACATACAACTGTCTACCTCTCAATCCCCTCCATTCCCCCTGTACCCTGTGGGCGCTCCTTGCAGCCACCAGCAGGGATAGCATGGCAGCATTGCTCCTCAGAGAGCTGTATTTCAATGGGGGGGGAGGGCAAGGAATCAATGTAGAGGTCCTTTCACACTGCAGGTGTTTCGAGATCTGCAAAGATCTTGGGAGAGCTGTGAGATTATGGAGATGAACACCTTAAAAAGTTCCATATGGATTCAAGTTTAGAAATCGACAAAAGTCTTTTTGTTTTTTCTCAGCTAGTTTATATTATGTTCTCCCATACTCAGAGAGCAAAAGGTATTTTTCAGCCTAGATGACATTTATGTTTCCATGAGAGAGGCAACACAATCCCTCACTCTGTAATCTTCTGCATCTGAAACACACAATGGCAATTTCTTCACAGCTGTCCCTGCACCATGGGCAGGGAGACTCCTATTCATTTAAATGTGCAGTACAAAGAACACAGATTTCCATCTCTTGTCGGTCACATAGGTACACGTGGCATACCACCGTTTGCATATCCCTAAGAGTAGACAACACATTTATATATCTAGCTGGATAAAATTTCGAGGCCTCAACTAGCTTTGGATCTTTTACAACTCTGATTCTATGTAAATATTGACAAAATTGTATGGAGAAAATCTCTATTATGTAATTTAGACCTTAAGCAGTGATGTGAATCACTGAATTTCTCTGGTTTCGTCAATCATTTTTTCATAAGGAAATACTGTATTCAAACCCTCACTTTGCTCATCCAGTTGCAGAGACTATGGTGGCAGCTGCTTGTCACTCACCTGGTACTATTTCTTTTATAAATGGTGTTTTCAGATAGTTATTCACTGCCATTTCCAAAATGAATTTGTATGCAACCTGAATTACCCCCATTTATGTGACCATTATAATTACTGTAATTTTAAATCCAGTCTGTAGGACAAAAGATTGTATTAATTGTATTTCTCTTGAACATAAACCACCCTTAAATATGTCAAACCATTAGAACGTCAGAGTTAAAACAAGATAAAGACGTCTATAGAAAGTGATTAAAAATTGGGAGACAGATTAAATGCTTTTACCATTACACATTCTTACTGTAAATCTTTAACTTTTATGATGACCTAAAAAAGAATGAAATGCTAACAGCTGGGTAGATTGAAGCAAATGAGCCAACCAGTTACTGTATCTCCCAACATTGATAATTAATATATACCTGCATATCTGAGAAAAAATTCGAAGACTTCAAGAGCAAAGCTAGGAACTAAGCTAATGGAAGAGGATAACACCAGCTATAAGAAATCAGTTTCATTAGTGGCTGTCTTCCATTTTTATAGTTCAACATTTAATTTTGGAGCCAAGAGTAATTAGCTGATTAAAAAGAAAAAAAATAATGATTTTTTATGAGTTTCTTTCAATTAACAGCACAGGTCAAAGTGTAAAGTAACATATAAAAACTTTAAATGCTCCTCCAAGTTTTGATAGTTTACCAGAAACGTTTAACAGGAAGAATGAACTTGCTGTAATCTGCAGCACTATAAATGATAACCTTATATTCAGTCTACAATAATGATAATACTTAACACTTGTGTATATCCCTTTTTATCTGACATCAGAAAGTAGCCTTTACAAAGTGTATTGTAAACATAATTATCCCCATTTTACACTTGGAACACTGAGGCACAGAGAGTTTGTGTGACTTGCCCATCTTTCTGTTTCTGTACACATACCCCCATTTCAGTCCTTCATTCCCTAATTCACATTCAATCTCTGTGTACTTCTGCACTTCTTTTGTTCCCCAATCAGTTTCTTCCTTCTTGGATCTGTGCCATGTTCCCACTACCTGTGTCTTTTCATTTACAGTCCCATTGTGTGCATCTGTCTCCCTCACATATTTCTCATATCCCTTCCCACTCTTCTCTGGACTTCCTTCTGCCTCCAACTGCAATCTTGCTCTGCATCCCCAACTGACCTGAAGCACCACACTTCAAGCCCCATGATCCCTTCTTGTAATGAGACACATGGACACCATTACCTACTCCAGTAATGTGGGGCTGCCCTTGCTCGTGCACTGGTTTCAGTCCCATTTAAGAATGTTATGTTTACAACTTAACAACAGAGAAGTTAGATAAAAACATAAAATACTCGTTTGGAAGGTTATAATATAACTTTACTGTGTTTCTTAAATTCCAGAACCCTAACACACAAGAACCAAAACTACAGATTGAGAAAGCAGGCTGCTTCGTAAGACAGAGTGACACAACTGACCCCACCTTGCTCTAGCCTCACTCTTTGCAGACTGACTGCTGAAGAACCAGATTAAACACTGTAGAGCCCTTTAGCCTGCACATAGGACCAGGAAAATCCCCAAGAATTTAAAGTGTGAGCTTACAATTTTAACAGTTTTCAATACATCACAGAGAACAGATACATACACCAGGGCAGTTGTTCTCTAACTTTTACCAGCATACCCCACTTTTATCAGAACGTATGAATTCAGGCTCCACCTTCATGTGTGCAGAGGAACCGATTTTTGCTAGGGATATGACCATATATATAGTGCTGAAGATTACAGGAAATTCATTCTTTCATATATATATATATATAAATCAGCTACTAAGGAAATGCTAGGATATTGAAGCATATACAATTAGTACCAGACCTTACTGTGACATGTGTGAGTGTGTGTCTGTACAATGCTTTTCCAGATGTGATAAGAATGATTCAAACTGAAAAGTGACCTGCAAGACTCTTGGAACAGGGTCTCCAAGGGGGACAGAATGAGGGAAGAAGAACTCAATAGGAGATGCCTTGACCCCTTCCTTTGTTCCTTCCCTGCTGGCAAAGTATTGAGGCAGCTAAGTGGGCATTAGTTCATGCTGGATAAAGGAGCTGCGAGGTCTGGAAGATAAGGCTTCATGTTGGTTCCTCCCCTGCTGGTGGTTGCTACTAAGCAAATTATCTCTTCCTGCTGCAATCTCCAACACAAATGAATAGCCCATTGGATTTAAGCTATACCTAGTTTGAGGTGTTGGCTTCTTTCCTTTGTCTGGAGAAAACCTATTTATCAGCTCCCCGTGATGTGCCTGGTTTAAACACCTTTTAGTCACAGACTTTAAAGCATAATTAGTGAGCATCTATGATTTCACATACAACATTGTTACATATATTTTACAATGATATTATTGACCAGTGTGTTGTTAATTTTCAAATGATACCTCACATGGCATATTTGTACCAAAATAATTGCAGTAGCACTTAGGATGTGAATCACACTGTCGTCACAGTGCTGTGAGATTCTGAGTTTATAAAACAGCATTCAGTTCAGTACAGGTAGAGTGATTATAACAGCATGTAAGAGCTATGAACTGTGATGCTCCAGGCAATACTCTGTGGGTAGCAGATACATTCCTTCTGGGCAATAAAAACTAAAGGGTGAAATAAGAAAACTTGTCTGGTTGAGCTCAAACATACCAGAGTCATTTCCCTGGCAAAATGTGAACATTTGTAAGTGATATTATTGTCTCAATGGGTTTAGCAATGTAGTTTGACATTCAAAAGAGAGAGTTTCTGCTGCCAGGACAGCATTGTGGAATCTTATGCAAAGACCATGTCTCTGCTAGGGAAGTTTACAGAAAGGATTCCTACTGTTTTTAACACCAGTATTAGAACCACTGGAAGCTGATATGTAGCCCAGGCTCCAAAGGCTGTCTCCATTTTTATCACTGTTTTAGTTAACTCAGCTCTAAGCAAGGCATATCAAAATGGTGGTTTAAAAACAAAAGTGTGGCTGCAGATCACACTGGTTCAGCTGACCTGGTGTTAGCACTGGTGGAATTTTGGGGTAAATTTCTCCAGCATAAAGAGGGCTGCTACTGTGGAGCTGTTCCCCAAGAAGTGTCACATCTGGGTGAGAGTAGTGTGCTCACTCCTTTTGTATCTTCTCCCCATCCCACCCAAGAGTGCTACTATCACCAAGAGAGAAGGAAAACACAATAAAGTTAGATTGTGTTAGTATATTTAAATTAGCTCAGTTGACTTAATCTGAATAAACTTCAGTTGAATGCTTGACAAATCCTGTGTTGTACCCCCTTGAAGCTTGTCTATTACTACTATATATCCAATAGGTATTCCATGAACACAGGACTAGATTGTGCCTTTAAACATCTGCCCACAGTAGGATTGTTGCAGGGGAGTTGAGCACAACTAGCATCTCTTGGAGACACTGTGTTTCCCTCTGCAACAGCCTAGCTGCATTGGCGCCATCCTCTTCCTCCTCTGGGGTTTCTAGCACTGCCGATGACACAAGGCTCCTCCAGACCAGCATGTACACAAGGCATGCTGCCTAGGCCCTGTAGGGGGATGTTTCTGAGTGGAAAGAAAGAATGACTCCTTACACCCTATCCCCACTTCCATACCTTTATGACTTTATTAGTATCTTGGATGGGGTTTTTTTGTCTTTTTTTCAGCGTTGTCTTCAAGCTACTGTGACCGAAAGCACTCCTGTATTCACATCCTGCATATTATTGTAATAATCTTTGTACAAAATATGCCTTGTGAGGTATAATTTGAAAACTAATAACTTTCTGGTCAATAATATCAGGGTGAAATGTATGTAGCCACATCATATGTAAAGTTATCAATTCCCTCTCTATGATATTCATAGCACATATTCAAATCCATGTAGCCCCAATTAGGCAGGAGTGGTTAAGTAAGTCTATCTTAAACAAAGAGTGTTTACCTCAATTTCCAAATAAGTAGTAAACAAGATCCTTGAGACAACATGAGGGAGACCAGGTAAATCTGCATTTCAGCATACACAGGGGAGAAGACAGAGCAGGAGAGCACCGTCACTCCCTGACTCCATATCACATTTTACTGTTTGAATAAACGTTGCCTGCAGGGATAGTTTTTGGAAGAACCCACATCAAAGGGGATTGGATTATAAAATGAGGGGCAAAACACCGCAGGTATTCTTTTTCTATCTCTAGCTCTCTTGCTCGATCTTTCACCTAAGGAGACAAAGGAACCTGGCCTCTGGACTTTGAGGGCAGATTCTGATTTCAGAATTTGGTCAGCTATGTTGGTGGGAACATGTGGTAAGAATTTTTACCTTGAACAAAGTCTAGTTTGTTAGCTAATAGGAAGCATTTTATCTTTATTTTTCTAATAACCATTTTTTACTTTAATGCCTTATACTTGTGCTCATTTAAAACCTATCTCTTTGTAATTAAACAAATGTGTTGTATTCTTTAATCAAAACTAATCCAGTATTGTGTTTAAATTGAATTGTTTGGTTACTCCAATGAAAGTAGCAAATTGTTGTACATTGACCCCATACATGGGCAATCTACCTCTAATATATGAACTGTCCAGAAGAGGGCTGGACAATGCAGAACACAGGTTTTGAGGGAAAATCCAGGACTGGGAGCATGTTGGGGTCACCCTGTAAGTAGTAACCAAGGATGGTGGAAGCCAGAGTATGGCTGTTGAGTTGCGGACAGGCTGCTGGGGTCAAGTGGCTGAGGAAGGACTGTAGCTATATGCAGACACTGAAGGTGTGACCTGCATGGTGTTTGGCTGTTTGTGAGCGGCCCAGGTTGGGAGCTAGAACAACAGAGCCTTGTGATAACTGCACACTAATTTTAAAAAGCCCCATACCTTTAGTATTACAGTTATAAAAGGTTCAACTTGTATGCCATTGCCGAGAATGGCTATCTAATGAATAGCCATATTTCACATTGTTTACTTTATTAGATAAAGACAAGAGTTTTTTAGAGAATGCATTTAGCAGAGCCATATTCCAGAGAAAAGGGAAAAAATAACAAAACAAAACTGCAAGATTGCCACAGTGCTGGCTTTCACATTAAACCCTGAGGGCAAGTTCTGTATACACAAAGCTACCTGTACAGGTAAATATTCTAATATCGGTACAGAGGGGTATAGTTTCTTCCACTATACATCAAGAATATATACACTTGTTCTGAGGTCCAGAAAGAGGTGAGAGGCAGACCAGTTGAAGCCATCTGGATGAAGATAAAAGGGGAAAAACATGGGAAGTATCATGGTAGGGGTCTATTATACACCGCCAAATCAGGAGGAGGAGGTGGATGAGGCTTTTCTAGAACAAATAACAGAAATGTTCAAAATGCAAGACTTGTTAGTAACGGTGGACTTTAATTACCTAGACAACTGTTGAAAAAGTAATACAGAAAAAAACAAAATATCCAGTAAATTCTTGGAAAGTATTTGGATAACTTTTTGTTTCAGAAGATAGAGGAAGTCACCAGGAGGACAACCATTTTAGCCTCTGACTACCCGAGAGGAATTCGTTGTGAATCTGAAGGTTGATGGCAGTTTGGGTGAAGGCGGTCTTGAAATTATAGATTTCATTATTCAGAAGGAAGGAGTGAAAGCAACAGAATAAGGACATTGGACTTCAAAAAAACAGACTTTAGCAAACTCAAAGAACTGGTAGTTAAGGTCCAAAGAGAAGAATATCTAGGGTACAAAGGAATTCGGGACAGCTGGCAGTTTCTCAGAGAGACCATATTAAAGGTGCAACACCAAACTATCTCGATGCGAAGGAAAGGTAGAAAGAATAGTAAGAGGCCAGTATGGCTCCATCAGGAAATCTTTAATGGCCTGAAAATCAAAAAGGAATCCTACAAATAGTGGAAACATGGATGACTTGCTAAGGAGGAGTACAAAAGGACAGCAAAAGCATGTAGGGACAAAATCAGAAAAGGCTGAGACACAAAATGAGTTACACCTAGCAAGTGACACAAATGGCAATAATAAGAGTTTCTATAAATACATTAGGAATACGAGAATGATGAAGAAAAGTGTATGTCCTCTACTTAACTGTTAATGAGAGCTAATAATAGATGACATCAATAAGGTTGAGGGTTTTAGTGCCTATTTTGCTTCAGTCTTCACTAAAAAGGTGAATGGGGACTAGATGCTTAACACAATAAATATTAACAACAATGGGGAAGGAAGGTAAGCCAAAATAAGGAAAGAACAGGTTAAAGAATATTTAGATAAGTTAAATATATTCAAATCAGCAGGGCCTGATTATATTTATCCTAGGGTACTTAAAGAACTAGTTGAATCAATCTCAGAATTGTTAGTGATTATCTTCAAGAAACCATGAATAATGGGTGAAGTTCCAGGGGCCTGGAGAATGGCAAACATAGTACTTATCTTTAGAAAAGGGAACAAGGGGAATTATAGCCCAGTCAGACTAACATCAATACCTGGAGAGATACTGGAACAAATTATTAAACAATCCATTTGTAAGCCCCTAGATATAAGTAATAGTCAATATGAATTTGTCAAGAACAAGTCATGCCAAACCAACCTAAGTTCCTTCCTTGACAGGGTTACTGGACTAGTGGTAAGGGAGAAGCTGTAGACATGATTTATCTTGATTTTAGTAAAGCTTCTGAAATAGTCCCACATGACATTCTCAGAAGCAAACTAGGGAAATGTGGCCTAGATGAAATTACTATAAGGTGGGTGCACAACTGTTTGAAAGACTGCACTCAAAGAGTAGTTAACAATGGTTCCCTGTCAAGCTGGGAGGACATATCTATTTCGGTCCCGCAGAGGTCTGTCCTGGATCCAGTACTATTCAATATTTTCATTAATACTTTGGATAACTAAGTGGAAACCATGCTTATAAAATGTGTGAGTGACACCAAACTGGGAAGGGTTCCTCGCACTTTGGAGGACAGGATTAGAATTCAAAATGACCTTGACAAATTGGAGAATTGGTCTGAAGTCAACAAGGATGAAATTCAATAAGGAGAAGTGCAAAGTACTATACTTAGGAAGGAAAAATCAAATGTATACCTACAAAATGGAGAATAACTGGCAAGGCCTTAGTGCTGCTGATAAGGATCTGGAGGGCTTAGTGGTTTACAAATTGAATATGTGATATAGTTGCAAAAAAGGCTGATATCATTCTTGGGTGTATTAACAGAAGTGTTTTATATAAGACATGAGAGATAATTTTGTCCTGCTCTACTTGGCGCTGGTGAGGCTCCCAGTTGGAGTATTGTGTCCAGTTCTGGGTGCCGTGCTTTAAGAAAGAAGTGGACAAATTGGAGAGAATCTAGAGGAGAACAATAAAAATGATAAAAGATTGAGAAAACCTGAGCTACAAGGAAAGGTTAAAAAACCGGACGTGTTTAGTCTTGAGAAAAGAATACTGAGGGGGAACCTGATAGTCTTCAAATATGTTAAGGGCTGTTGTAAAGAGGATGGTCATCAATTGTTCTCCTTGTCCACTGAAGGTAGGGCAAGAAGTATTTGGCTTACACTTCAACAAGGGAGATTTAGATTAGATATTAAGAAAAACTTTCTAAGGCCTGGTCTACACTACGACTTTAATTCGGATTTAGCAGCGTTAATTCGAATTAACCCTTCACCTGTCCACACAACGGAGCCATTTAGTTCGAAATAAAGGGCTCTTAAAATCGATTTCTGTACTCCACCCCGACAAGCGGAGTAGCGCCATTATCGATTTTGTCAATTCGAATTAGGGGTAGTGTGGCCGCAATTCGATGTTATTGGCCTCCGGGAGCTATCCCACAGTGCACCACTGACCGCTCTGGACAGCAATCTGACCTCGGATGCACTGGCCAGGTAAACAGGAAAAGCCCCGCGAACATTTGAATTGCATTTCCTGTTTGCCCAGCGTGGAGAGCACAGGTGACCACAGATAGCTCATCAGCACAGGTAACAATGCGGGCTGATAATCGAAAAAGAGCACCAGCATGGACCGTTCGGGAGGTACTGGATCTGATTGCTATATGGGGAGAGGATTCAGTGCTAGCAGAACTTCGTTCAAAGAGACGAAATGCCAAAACTTTTGAAAAAATCTCCAAGGGCATGATGGAGAGAGGCCACAATAGGGACTCAGATCAGTGCCGCGTGAAAGTGAAGGAGCTCAGACAAGCCTATCAAAAAACAAAGGAGGCAAACGGTCGCTCCGGGTCAGAGCCGCGGACATGCCGCTTCTACGCCGAGCTAAATGCAATTCTAGGGGGGGCCGCCACGACTACCCCACCTGTGGTCATGGAATCTGAGGCGGGGGTAATCTCAGCTACACCTGAGGATTCTGCGGACGAGGAGGAGGAGGAGGACAAGCTTGCGGAGAGCACCCAGCACTCCGTTCTCCCCCACAGCCAGGAGCTTTTTCTTAGCCTGAGTGAAGTACCCCCCGAACCCTCCCAAGCCAGTATCCAAGACAACGACCCCATGGAAGGGACCTCAGGTGAGTTTACCTTTTAAAATATAAAACTTGTTTTAAAAGCAAGGTATTTTAATGATTATTTTGCCCTGAGGACTTGGGATGCATTCGCAGCCAGTACAGCTACTGGAAAAGTCTGTTAACGTGTCTGGGGATGGAGCGGAAATCCTCCAGGGACATCTCCATGAAGCTCTCCTGGAGGTACTCCAAAAGCCTTGCCACAAGGTTTCTGGGCAGTGCAGCCTTATTCCGTCCTCCATGGTAGGACACTTGACCGCGCCATGCCTGCAGCAAGTAATCTGGTATCATTGCCTGACAAAGCCTGGCAGCGTATGGTCCCGGTGTTCGCTGGCATTCAAGCAATATCCGTTCTTTATCTTGCTGTGTAATCCTCAGGAGAGTGATATCGCTCATGGTAACCTGGTTGAAATACGGGAATTTAATTAAGGGGACAGAGGTGGCCGTTCCTACTGGGCTGTTTGCCTGTGGCTGAAAAGAAATCCTTCCCTGCAGTTAGGCCGCCGGGGGGGGGGGGGGGGGGGATGGGGGATTGGCCCAGAGCTTTTCGCGTTTGGCTAGCAGGGATCTTCCCTGTTACCAGCCACGTGGTCGGGGGAGGGGTACATTGATCATCCCAGGGAATGGGGGGGGGGGCAGGGGGGTTAGTTTGGTTTCTGCAGGGACCTTCCCTGATACCTGCCACGCGGTGGGGGGAGGGATACAGCGATCATCCCAGAGAATTGGATGGTGGGGGGGTTAGTTTGTTTTCTGCTGCTGAAGGTTAACAGGAAAACCGCAGCAGTCAACAGGCTTTGCTTTGGTATGTGGGAAAGGAGGGCGCAGAAGCCGAAAGACAATGGCTTACCATGGCTGCCTGCAAGCTGAATTCTGTTGCCCGGACCTGCGTCTGTGATCTCTAACACCAAAGCCACAGGCACTCAATATTAAGAGGCAAAATCACATGTGCTATGTAATGTGAATAGTGTTGGTCACCGTGAAAGAGTATAAGCATTGTTCTGCAAAATGTATCTTTTAAAAAAATTCTCTCATTTTTTCCCTCCCTCCTGCAGCTGCAAATTCTTCAAGCCTCCCTCCTCCATCCTGAAGGCTAGCACAGATAAGGCGTCGGAAGAAGAAGACGCGAGACGAGATGTTTGCAGAAATCATGCAATCCACCCGCAGTGACAGAGCTAATCTGAATGAGTGGAAGGACACGGTTTCAAAGTATAGGAAAGAAGCCAGTGAACGTGAGGACATGAGGGACCAACGTGAGGACAGGAGGGACCAACGTGAGGACAGGAGAGACGCTCGAGATGAGAGGTGGCGGCAGGAAGATCAGAGGAGTCGGGAAGCAACGCTGGGGCTACTGCGAGAGCAAACAGACATGCTCCGGCGTCTGGTGGAGCTTCAGGAACGGCAGCAGGATTACAGAGTGCCGCTACAGCCCCTGTATAACCCCCCTCCCCCCTCACCATGTTCCATATCCTCCTCACCCAGACGTGTAAGAACGCGGGGGGGGGAAGGCTCCGTACACCTTCCCATTCCACCCCAATGGACAGCCCAAGCAAAAGGCTGTCATTTTTTTAACCATTTCTTAATGGCCTTTTCCTTCCCTCCTCCCAAACCCCACCCGGGATCCCTCCCTCTTTTTACAATCTATGAATAAAGAATAAATGATTTTTAAACGATAGTGACTTTATTTGGTTTGAAAGCAAGCTGGGGGAAGGGGGAGGGTGGGTTACTTACAGAGAATGAATCAATAAAGGGGGCGGGTTTTCATGAAGGAGAAACAAACAGAAATTTCACACTGTAGCTTGGCCAGTCATGAAACTGGTTTTCAAAGCTTCTCTGATGCACACTGCTTCCTGGTGTGCTCTTCTAATCGCCCTGGTGTCTGGCTGCGCGTAATCAGCAGCCAGGCGATTTGCCTCAGCCTCCCACCCTGCCATAAAGGTCTCCCCCTTACTTTCACAGAGATTGTGGAGCACACAGCAAGCAGAAATAACAATGGGGAGATTTCTTTGGCTGAGGTCAGAGCGAGTCAGTAGCGATCGCCAGCGACCTTTTAAACGGCCAAATGCACATTCTACCACCATTCTGCACTTGCTCAGCCTGTAGTTAAACAGCTCCTGACTCCTGTCCAGGCTGCCTGTGTATGGCTTCATGAGCCATGGCATTAAGGGGTAGGCTGGGTCCCCAAGGATAACTATTGGCATTTCAACATCCCCAACGGTTATTTTCTGGTCCGGGAAGTAAGTCCCTTGCTGCAGCCCTTTACACAGAATAGTGTTCCTGAAGACGCGAGCATCATGAACCCTTCCCGGCCACCCCGCATTGATGTTGGTGAAACATCCCTTGTGATCCACCAGTGCTTGCAGCACCATTGAAAAGTACCCCTTGCGGTTTACGTACTGGCTGCCCTGGTGCTCCGGTGCCAAGATAGGGATATGGGTTCCATCTATCGCCCCACCACAGTTAGGGAATCCCATTGCAGCAAAGCCATCCACTATGACCTGCACATTTCCCAGAGTCACTACCTTTCGTAGCAGCACCTCAATGATTGCTTTGGCTACTTGCATCACAGCAGCCCCCACAGTAGATTTGCCCACTCCAAATTGATTCCCGACTGACCGGTAGCTGTCTGGCGTTGCAAGCTTCCACAGGGCTATCGCCACTCGCTTCTCAACTGTGAGGGCTGCTCTCATCTTGGTATTCTGGCGTTTCAGGGCAGGGGACAGCAAGTCACAAAGTTCCATGAAAGTGCCCTTACGCATGCGAAGGTTCCGCAGCCACTGGGAATCGTCCCACACCTGCAACACTATGCGGTCCCACCAGTCTGTGCTTGTTTCCCTTGCCCAGAATCGGCGTTCCATGGATAGAATCTGCCCCATTAACAACATGATCTCCAAAGCACCGGGGCCCGTGGTTTGAGAGACTTCTGTGTCCGTGTCCATGTCCATGTCCTCATCACGCTGGTCGCTGCGCTCCCGCCGCCGCCGCCTCCTCGCCTCGTTTTTCTGGTCCTGGCTCAGCATAAACTCCACGAGAACGCGCGAGGTGTTTACAATGTTCATGACTGCTGTCTGGAGCTGAGCGGGCTCCATGCTTGCCGTGGTATGGAGTCTGCAGTGTTCACCCAGGAAAAAAGGCGTGAAACGGTTGTCTGCCGTCCGTTGCTTTCATGCAGGGAGGGAGGGAGGGAGGGGTGAGGCTGTACCCAGAACCACTTGCGACAATGTTTTGGTCCCATCAGGCACTGGGATCTCAACCCAGAATTCCAATGGGCAGGGGAGACTGCGGGAACTATGGGATAGCTATGGGATAGCTACCCACAGTGCAACGCTCCAGAAATCGACGCTAGCCCCGGTACATGGACGCACACCGCCGAATTAATGTGGGTAAAAACCGAATTAATGTGCTTAGTGTGGCCGCATACAATCAAATTTATACAATCTGTTTCCCAAATTCGAATTATCTAAATTCGGATTAATCCCGTAGTGTAGACGTA
>NW_020664436.1:32003525-32045767 GCF_002925995.2 Terrapene triunguis
CTAAACAGAAAACATAGCCAGGAATATATTCAAACCTTTTATATTTTCTCATTGTGAAACATTTTATTGAGCTGGTATTTCAATTTACAGGATCAGCCTCTTTTTTTTTGGCAAACTATTTGGATAGTATATTGAGTTCTAATTGCCAGACATCATCTAACCACTTTATTGTAGCAGTCTATCATTCATTTGAGCTTCCAGCATGATGTGACAAAGGCACTTAAATAGCTAAGGATAGACCAATAATTAGACAGAGGTTAGAGGATGAGGAGAAAGAAATATGCATTATTTTAAATGGAAGTCAACTAGATTCTCTATAGGTAGTATGGCAGAAGTGAGCCTTTAAGAGGCACTTAAATGTGGATAGTCTAGAAGCTTTGAGGATGAGCTCAGAGAAGTCACACCTTGCTGAGGGGATTAAGTGGAAGAAGGCACAGAGGCAATTGTGCAAGAAACTGACAGACTGGCTGTCAGGGGTGGGAATATTTGTGGAGCAGAATTATTCCAGAAAGAAGTAGCTCTTGCCACTTTGTGTTATTCAAAAGACTCCTCAGAGATCCAAGAATAAAAAATGAACTAGAAATGGAGAAGGAGGGACCCTAAAAGCAACATGCACTCAGGGCCGGCTCCAGGCACCAGCTTGGCAAGCAGGTGCTTGGGGCGGCCGCTCGGGAGAGGGGCGGCACCTCCAGCTATTCGGCGGCAATTCGGTGGACGGTCCCTCACTGCCGCTGGGAGCGAAGGACCTTCCGCCGAATTGCCGCTGCAGATCGCGATCGCGGCTTTTTTTTTTTTTTTTTTTGCTGCTTGGGGCGGCCAAAACCCTGGAGCCGGCCCTGCATGCACTAGTAGTTACAGCTTGCAGGGTAAAGGTAAAGCCAGAAAAAACACAGAATGAGTTAATTCCAGCCACCGTGGTTAAGTGGAATTAAAAGAACTCTGGCAAACATGTCTGAGAGAAAAAATGCTACAGGAAAAAGTAAGTCAGTGATAAACAAATGCTGGGGGATAGGGGGGAGAAGAGAATTAATGATGACTCATGGTTTCAATCTGACAGCCATTCTCTCCTGGGGCTGTGGTGCACAAGCCAATGTAGGAGATAGGCATTGATCGTAATGCTGTCTTGCTAGGTAGGAAGAGGTCCTGCCTTGTCGTTTGTGTGAGGAGAAAAGGCTCCAAATCTCGACATTCTTTCTCCCTTTTGTGGCAGTTATATAGCAAAGGAGATGATCTAACCTGTTAGTTTATTTTTTGGCCAGTGAATGGCATGTAGAAGGGGGCTCACATGCACAACTGATATTTATATAATTTCTATTGGGCCTGGACATTGCAGGAGGTGGAGCTAAGACTCCATCCATTCCTTCTCCCCCCTCTTCTCCCCTCACTCAAGGTGGGAGTAAAAACATATAGTGCCTTTACCCATGTGCACCAAGTCCTGAGTCTGAATAGCTTAGGCAGGGACATAAGTGGAGTGGGGCCTTACATGGTCTTGTACCTCTGCAAGGACAAGCAATCCTAGCTGAAATCTAACCAATTTTGTTGTTATGAGTATAGCATCAAAGCCAACAGGGATTCTCCATGTCTGCCACACAAGCTGTACATCCAGACTTTGCTCTTTCTCCAACATCCCTTCTATTCCTCATTTCTGATAAAGTATCCGAAGTCTTGTTGAATAACCACTTGCAGTTTTTATTCCAACCAGCAACAGGGGCATTGTCACAGGGTGAGGATTTTGCCTCTGATGTAGATGATTTAGCCTTTATTATGTGAGGTTTGACTAACCCTCTCTTTAAAGCCATGTTTACACTAGGAAAGAAAGGTTGGTTTTTACAATGAGATAGCTAACATGTGAGAGCTTCCATGTCAGTGTGTTAGCTATCATGCATTCACTGTCTCATTGTGAAAACACACCAGTTTTTCTTAGTGGAGGCATGAAATGTGAGCTTCATGGTTTTGTTCTGTATTTTCTCAACTGTGAGGAGCCACAATTGAAATCGCGAAGAAAGAACATGGTTTGTGGAAAGTGGGATACAATTTTCCACATTGAAAGCAGTAAAAATGGAATGGTGACACAGTGTTCTTGCTCTGCTCCCGCATAGTGTGCGCTCTCCACATCTTCAGGTTTTCATTGTTATAGATAAGCTGCAGAATCCCCTTATCCTTGCTGCAAATTGGATGTGAAGTACCACGAAATCCCAAGAGCCCTGTTTGCACCTCATCACTCGTAAATAAATAGGCTTGATATATCTAGTTATTTTGAACAGTGATGAAATATGGTAAATAAATGTCAATCTTGATGTTTGTGGAAGTACTACCAAATATTTTAAGGGCAGCTACTGTATATTCTGAAATTCTATCTAAATTCAAGACAGCTGAGCGTGCAAAATACCACAAGTGGATTTTGATGCTAAATATCTGAGTGAAAACAAGGGTGCTGGAAATCTTACCGAGCTATTTAAACATGATTATTGCTTGAGTAGTACATTTTGAACATCCTCAGTACACTGATTCATTATTTCAATCCATCAATCCAAGCTGAGGAATATCTTTGCTTGTCTTCTTTAGTATTATAATTTCTTCTTCTAGTTTTTAACATTTGCAAACAAACTGGAAATACTCATCTTCATTTTCTTGTAACATACTGTAGTATAAATAGAAAAACCTAGTGACTGATGGTAGTGCCACTTTAATTTGTAGAAACTTCTGAACTACGGAGCTGCATTCAAAGAATATGTTATCTGAACCAAAATCCAATTTTGTTCTTACTGCTGTAATTGATGTATATTTCATCTTACTTTAAATGTTTGGTTTTGGCTCTGTGCAGGAGATCTAGGGAAGATTGGAACTGAATGGGCTGATGATACTTGTTTTAATGATAGGCCATTAGAAGAAGTTCTCTATGGTGATGCATTGTTAGTTCTTTCTCTTTGGAGGGAACAACCTATCTTGATTTTGCAGGATTACTGACAGCTGCTCTATGAATAGAGTAAAAGTGATTTTCCATACCTTTACAGTTGAACAATAGGTAGCAATAGAATAGCCATAAGAGGAGAATTTGGGATTGGAAGCAACAACAAACAAACAAAACCCAACAACAACAACAACCCACAAACAAGAAGAACAAACTTCAGGGAAGAAAGAGAAAAAAGTACAAGTTTAAAAAATTGTCTTTGAAAAGAAACATTTTTGTTTAACTCTCTGACAGAATAAGTTCTTTTTTCCCCTGTGGCATAGAATGTAAGGTGCAAAATAATGCATAAATGACTGATATCTTTATGATGAGAAATACTTTCATTTTGTAAAAAAACAGACCGCCTGGATCACAGGTCAACCCCATTCTCACCACCTGTGCTTGCTAGAGAGAGAAAAATGTCAGTGATTGCTTCTAAATGTATCTTTTTAATATTTATTTCCTTTACACTTATTTTTGTTGAAGATATAAAAGCATATTTTGTTGGAGAGGAGCGGGGAATATGTTTGGCATGAGAGAATCCTAGCTCTGCTTTTACTGGCAAAACAAGTGAATTAATGAAAAAAAATTATTTGGGACTTGAAAGCTGTATTCTCCCTTGCCCTAGTTTATGGAGAGAGAGCGTTACATTGTACACTGTAAATTGGCAGCCAGCTATCATAGTTATGGCCTTTGAAAGTAAAATGGCTTTAAATCTGAGCTGCAGCTTATGTTAGGAGAAATTTAAGCCTTTTTTTCCTTTTTCCAACTTAAACGTCAGTCATGCAGCCATTTTTTATTACAAATTTCAGAACACATCAGAGAGGGGCTGATTTCCCTGCATGTTAAGGTAATCCTTTAAAGGTCACTGTCTAACCAATGTGAGCTTTTGAGATAAGGTACTAAGAATGGGTATTTTTTTATTATTATGCGATTGGATATTTTGAGAGCTCACTTTGAAATTTGAAGTCCTTTGCCTGCTGGTCCCCAGTTTGCCAAAGCTGACTTTTTACTGTGTAACTGGTAATATCCATGGATCTATGCTAATTATAGTCGCACAGGAACAAGCCTTTTATGGCAGTGTGTACTCTTTGCTGGACAGTAGCCTGAATGAAATTTGAGAAGAAAGGAAATTATTTTGACTGGTGCAAACCAGTTGTCTTTCTGACATGTGGATCACTGATACTAATATTTTCTGATAGGTTAGTAGAGTTAGAGGATTTTGTGAGGATTTACCTGCTCTGGTAGCATTTACAAATATAAGTCATTAGAGGTGTGTATAATACCAGATGTGCTTTTGTTACATATTTCCAGTAAAGTATTTAGAATATGAATCATATAGGTTTCTTATTCCAAAAGTAGAATGTAAGCTTGCATTTTGCTTTCCTGTTAGTATCTTTTACATAAATTGTCACAGAGACCCGTTAACTGTTAGAAAAGAGTTTATAATTAATTAACTAGTGTTAAGGGACAGGCATTGGCTTGTTTTGCCACTAGCAAATCTTCATTTTCTCTTTTACTTTGCACTGTGAATTTTTATTTATTATTATTTATTTATAACGTGAGTTTAGTGATGGAAAGATCCATATGGATTATAGTCTTGGGGACGGCTGTTTACTGTAATCAGCTCTATGAGCTTCCCCAATGCTGACCCACTACCTTCTGTGTTGCTTCATTGTATGGCTTATTCTTGACCTGGAAGGATTACCCCTAGGGGCAGGAAGTCATTTCAGTCTCCATACAATTCTTGGTCTTTTGGCTGAGACTGCTAACAGAGCCAGTTGCAATGAGGATAGCCAACCCTCCAGGATTGTCCTGGAGTCTCCAGGAATTTAAGATTAATCTTTAACTAAAGATTATGTCATGTGATAAAACCTCCAGGAATTCATTCAGCCAGAAATGGTGACCCTAGTTTCAATGGTATTTTTTTATATGAACACTTGTTATAGAAAATGGACTGAAACCCCCTTCCCCCAAACTCATTTCACATATGCACCAAAAGTATTAGGTGGTAATAATGAATTAGGGTCACTATCAGCATGGACTGGATTAGAACCAGTAATCTAGAGGAAAGGCTCTGTATTCCATTATAAATGCCCTGAGCTATCCAATCAGTTCCCCCTTTCTCCATGGTCCATTCCTAAGCAAGGAATTATGAGGAAAATCTTCTTACAGTTATTCTCATCACTGCTAATAAGTAATGCTGTAATAAAAGTGAAACCTCATTAAAGCTGTAAGAGTTTGAGGAAGGAAATAAAAATGTACAATTAAGAAGTCCAGTAGACTTTCAGCATTACTGCCATAAAATCCTAGAATTAAGAAAAATAGAACTATTTAACATATGCTCCCTGAGTGAAAATTAGTTTCTGTTTTCATTTGGTAATCATACTCAGGGATGAAAAGGATTCTAGAGTTCTGCAATGAATGGGTGGCTGGCTAGAATACTATGTTTTTCATCTGTGCCAAAAAGACATATGTACTACACAGACAGACTGACTTGCATGTTCAAGTGAAACACATGTTCACTAGCTACTGACAGCTTGAAAAGTATAGTTCCAAATAGCTTGGTTGATACTGTCTCTGCTTGTCCTGCTGGTGAGGGAGAGAGGGGAAACTTGCCTGTCAACATGGCTTTGACACCAGCTCTCTGGTCACGAGGCAGGTTGGAACATCCTTGGATGAGCATGTTCCCACCTACCTGAGTACGGGAACCAACTTCGGCCAAGAAAACAACCCTACAAAGATATATCTGCGTGGATTAGAACACAGCAATCTCTGTTCTTTCCCCCTCTTTTTCTATCTTTTCTCTTTTGCTTGTGTTTGTCTGTCTGTGTATGGCTGGGGAAATTAATCTAAAAATCCTACAGTTCTGTAAGTGGGCTGAAACGTCACTTTTTTGCAACTTTATTAATATTGTTGTTATGAAGTTATTAATATTACCATCTTATCTTAAGATAAGAGTAGGAGACAGACCTGATTTTGGAGTTAAACTTTCTATGAATAATGAAATTTAATAGAATAGAGGATTTAAATCATTTGTGGTTATTGAGAAGTTGAGAGCCTGAGACCAATTTTAAAAATTCACTAAGACCTATCACTAATGATGGGGTTCAAACGTAAAATCTTATTAATCCTATAACCACGATGCACACAGTTCCCCTGTTCTTACAAATGTGGCCCCTACTGCACCTGAGAGAACTGTGAATTCAATAAAGAAACAAGACTCCACATTCCATCACAGCAAATCTTGCAGCATGACCAACCAATAATGGCTGCAGGCTCTTTTTTCCAGGTTTGCAATTTAGAGCTGCCTCAAGCTGATATTTCCAATGAGCATGTCTGACTTAGAAGATAAGCAGGGCATGATCTTAATATGCAGCACTCACATTGCCACTGCACCCTGAGACTTGCACTTTTATGCTTTCTGAAAATTAGGTTTTGATTCTGAAGTTTATTCAAGGATGAAATTACTTTAAAAGGGAGCACTGACCTCTATAGTGACTCTTGGCCATGTCTCCAAACCCTTTCTGTTGAGCTGGGGGACAAGACAGAGCTTCTTTCTCTTTGCTATAGCTGTGGATCCATTAGCTGCAACAATATAAGCCTGCTCTGGTAGCCACATAATTAAAGAGGCACTAACTGAAATGTTTGCTTCATAATAATGATTTTCTTCTCCTGAAACCTTACTTCAGAGCCTCAATCACCCAGTTTGCTCCCCCTCCTCCAAAAGTTTGGAGACTTAGCTGGATACAAAATAAACTTGACTATGTCAGAAATTCTTCAATTTGTAGGAGCAGGTAAAAGTTTAATTGTGACTTTGGGAACTTTAAAGGGACAGATGGGAACTGAAAATACTTATGTATATTGGTCCTCCAGCCACAAAATGATATGCTCAAAACAAACCTTCAATTTATTAATGTCCCTATGAGGGGGAAAATATTATTAAAATGTACCTTCCAAAGTCATCTTTGAATACTCATCTCCCTTCCCCTCTTTGTTTGTGCTCATTGTTATGAGCAAAATTAGATTTTGTGTTTTAAAATTTCTTATGGGGAAAGGGAGGAGAGCTTGAATGTGAATGGAGAAAGTATACTTTTCAACAACAAATGAGGATTCCAATTCCCTTCCCAATATTAGGTTTTATTACATTGCTTTCCTTTTGAAATGGGCCTTCTGTAAGAGCCTAGACATAGGACATAATGTCCTGTCATGGCTCCATACAGAAGAGGAACTCCTTTGATCAGGACATGCAGGTGACTAAAAGACACAGGGAAGGATTTAAGCAGCAGGCCACAATGTTATTTATTTAACAGTGGAGAGGAATGTTATACATCCACACACACCCCTCACATATCAGGCATTTGCTGGGTCCAGTGTGGGGTTGCAGAGCTCCCACCATAAAACCCCATTTGGGATAGACCCCATTCAGCCTAACCCCTAGGCTATCATAAAACACATAAGCTGGTACTTAAGTTATTTATCCCAGTTGTTTGTCGCTATAAATGTCGGGGTACCTCTCCTTGATACTTTGGGTGGCTGATGGGACATCAGAAACTCCTGCTACTGAATGAGCCACTCCTTGCCACAGGATACTCATATTAATGTACTTGTGCAAGTTGTTATGACTGTGTCTTGAGGGCAATAAACCTGGCTGAGTGCCTTTGCCACCGAACCATGCCTGTGGTCTTTCTCTCTGAGTAATATTGAGGTCTGCTGAATTAGCAGACTGCGCTCTCTGCTAGTGCTGGTAACACTGGAGCTCGAAGGACAAAAGCACTAAGCAGCTGTAACAGCTTAGCAGCCTTGACAGCATTCCACACTTCTACAGTTCATATTTGTACAATTATAAACTATTTTAGAATTAGGGAAGATCTGTGGTAATTGGTGGTTTTCGATGTTTTTGGTCTAAACTAACAGCAAAATTAAAATGTCGTCCATTGTTAAAGGCAGATTCAATAGCATAGGGTAATTCGGTTCTACTAACCTGAGATAAACCAATGATGTGGTAGCAATGGATAGAAAAGAGTTTTCTGTCCTATCCCATCTAGTACAGGATGATACTTTTATGGCTCTTGAGGCATTGCAGTCCACATTTTGGCAATACCTACAGATTAGACATTTATTATTCAATCAATTTGGGCCCAATGCAGTAGCAGCCCACGTAACCTCCAGAAATGCTAAAAGTTATACAAAAAACTAGACACTGTGCCAGAATCCCACTGCATCAATACAGACTTATTTCATAAAAGCCAGCTACAAAAGAAAAGAGGCAATTCAAAATAGGTGGAATCAGGTGCTCAGATATCACTTGAAAGGATTTACTTACAAAGTAGATAAGTAGATTTAGGAATCTTCTTTAACAGACAACTGTGGGGAAAAATTGATCTAATACAAAAAAGGCCTCAGTGATCTGTCTGTCTAATTCAGGGGTTCTCAAACTTCTTTTGCACCGCAACCCCCTTCTAACAACAAAAATTACTATGTGAGCCCAGAAGTGGGGTCCGAAACTTGAGCCCACCTGAGCCCCACTGCCCTGGGCAGGGGGCCAAAGCTGAAGCCCAAGGGCGTGTAGGCTGAGCCCCGCTGCCCACGGCTGAAGCCCTTGGGCTTCAGATTCAGCCCCAGGCAGTGGGGCTTGGGCTTCAGGCCCAGGCCCCAGCAAGTCTAAGCCAGCCTGGTGACCCCATTAAAATGGGGTCATGACCCACTTTGGAGTCCTGACGCACAGTTTGAGAACCACTGGTCTAATTCACCAGAAGACTATTTTACACATGCATTGGATTCCAACCCATATGTCCAAAGTAAACTGAAAAATGTGGAGAATCCTGTCTCCCTCCTACTTACATTATGGAACAGCCAAACTTAGGTGCTTTCAAGAGGAGGTATATGTAAGAATTAGTTTAATATTAGGGACATTTCTTTCATTTGAAGAAGAAATGTTTACATTAAGGCTCAGCAATCTGAAACTCTCGCTAGTACACAAAAATGCAGGTTTCTATCAGCCTCACTGGTAGAAAAATGTCTGAAACTGCAACACTGGAAATCACCTATTCGTCCCAAGATGGTACAGTAGATGAAGTGACATGGCAGCTCTTGAAAGAGTAGTGTGACAATTTGGGGAACCTCTCTGGGTACAGCTTATGAATTCTGATTGATTTGTATGAACTCTATGTATAACTCAGATCATAAATGTGTACTAAATCAGCCATGGGCTGAGAAGGACCCTGTCACATACCACACCCCCTGTGGGGAAGAAGCTGCAGAACAAACAAAAGAAATAATTAACCATTAAAGATTAATAATTTATTTAATAATTTATTATTAACCATTAAGGTTAATAATTTATTAAATGTTAATTTCTTTTGTTTGCTCTGGCAGCACAATGGCTATGCTAAGGAGGATATCTGAGCTGCAAGAATCCAGTTATTCCAGGTGTTCTGCAGCCAGGGTGTCTTGGAAGAGTGGAAAATCCCCAAAAGAGACAAAGACTACGTTTACACTTGGAGCTGGAGCATGATTCCCAGCTCAAATAGACATACTCGCACTACCTCTCATCAAGCTAGTGTGCTAAAAACAGTAGAGTAGCTGCAGTAGGACAGGCTGTGGCGAACAGTGGCATGGGTTAGCTGCCCTGAGCACAAAACCATCCAGGCCTTGTGGGTACACACTTGGGGTGGCTAGCCCATGCCGCCACTCACCATTGCCCAAACTGCCTCAACAACCCTATTTTTAGCGTGCTAGCTTGATGGGCGCTAGCATGAATATATATGTTTAAGTCGTGAAACACACCTCCAGTTTCAAGTATAGACATAACCATAGAGACAGAGGTGTCAACGTAGAGTTAAAAAAAAAAAGTTGAGAGAATTACAGGAAGAGGAGCAAAAGGAGCAGGTGTCTTGAGCAAGGGGGAAATTTTTTGATTGTCTGAACAGCTGGAGTTGAAGGAAGCTGACAGCAGAGGTCAGAGGAGATGTCATGCTTCAGAGGATAAGCCATAAGGTGGAGAAGTGCAACCTAATAGAGGGGACCTGAAACCTTGAAATAATACTGAGCCAAATTCCAAAGAATGATCAAGAGTAAGGAGGAAACTGAAGCAGGGAATGGGTACAAGTGCTTCTTATTATACATGGACCTGTATATCTCTTGTGTTGGCTAAAGGGTGATCAGTGGGGGGTCAGTACTGGTACTGGGGACCATGGGTTCCCACTTCTGGAAATGGTAGCAGACAGTGAGACTGTGCCCAGGAAGTGTGCTGAAGAGGCCAAAGCCACTGACAGTTCTGGAGCCTGTTCAGCAACCCAGGGAAATTTAAAAGCATGCAGGCCCAGCATGCAAGTCCTCACACAGCAGCCTGGGAAAGCTTTACTAGGGCTGTGATAAGTATTGTGTAAAACTTCACAATATTATGACATTTGGACTTTAGTTTTAGAATTACTTCCAGATAACCCAGATATTTTCCTTGTTTACTGTGGCATATTCTGTTTTATTTTGTTGTTTTCTGAATTCCCTTAGAACATACATGTCTACAAATATGAAATAGAATTTATGATAGGATGAATATGACTTTATATTGAATTTCATTAGGCAGTTACCACATCCTGGTCAGGACATGCAGAATCATTTTGGTTAACAAATACATAAATAAACAGGCAGAAGTCCCCCTTCATTTAGCCAAATGTTACTAAGTTCAGATTGGATAGAATCTGCTTTCAGGAGATGCATAAACAAGCAATATGTTTTCCCTTGTCTAGCACATGATTCTGCAAGCCTTTGTGCATTGAAATTAGGTGGGTATTCATACAAGTAAGGGTTTGTAAGATCAGGCTCTTCATTGCCACTATCACTGCCTGTAACGGAGAAAGTTATACAAAAAATAATTTGGCTGTAAGTGGAAAAGTTCCCCTGATCAGTCTGAGCCGTTTTCCCCCCATGTTCTCTATTAACCAGCACCCCTAGAAAAATAGATTTGGAGAAAGAGGAGCTGTTTTAAGGCACCATTAAAGTCAAAGTATTTTTCTGAGTGTATCCCAATTACTAGAAGAACATATTTATCTTGAATTGTGGCAACTATAGTAGTAAAAGAGTCTGATTCATAAACTGTATTTTGCTAATTATAAATCGTTATAAATCAGTGCTTAATTAAAGTTTTCTCAATGTTGACATCACAGTGTTCTTGGAAGGCAGAATATTATTACAAGAAGAAACAACTTTTTTATGTAGCTTGAAAAGTGAAAATATAATGTTTGCAATAATGAAAAATGGTTACAACAATGGTAAACATCTCTTGTGAAAGAGAAGTTGTGGCATTAACTAAATCTGTTTTATTTTTTTTTAACCGAGATAACACTGCATAATTGCATATTGTGGTTTGTGCTAATTGACAAATAAAATGATAGATATGTGCACTGAAAACCCATAAATTATCTCCAAAATATATTTTTTAAAATCCAACACCATTTTAAATGCTCCCTTGTGGAATATTGCAAGTTTTATTTATTTATTTTCGGAGCATTTTGTTTTTAATATTTACCACAGAGCATGGTGTGTGATTGATATTTAAAAGTGATCATTTGTATTACTTCAGCACATCTTGGTTTCATAACAAGCATAAACACTCTCCTTGTATTAAGAGTTAAAAGAGTTAAACGTTATCAGCTAGCTTTGATACATGAACCTTAATTTGTTACTAATTCTCTCTTTAACCATTTCCCCTTGAATTTCATATTCATTGGCCTGGAAAGTTGGACTTGCAATTACGCTTTACTTATTCACATGGGCTTGAGCTGCAGAAGCATGTAGCATTTTTCATATAAAAATGGTATACATTTTTGTCCTGATTTTGTTTAATGAAAGACAATAAAATGATTGGATCATAAATATTTAATCAATATACATCACTGCTGGCTAAAAGGAGTAATTTTTTTAATATATATAAAAGAACAAGCTGAAGAATCTCTCTTTTTTTCTTCTTAGGTATGGTAAGTATAAAGACAACACATATAGCAAGAAAGTAGGTATTTCAAATTGACTGATGTTTACAAGCAGTAGTTTCACCACTCTTTGAAGGGCATTCCTGCCCAGCTAATAAGATGGATTGTCTTGTTTTACAGCCAACATCAAAGGCACTGGATGAAGTGCCAAAGTTTCTGATGAAAATATTTCAGGTGCGATGAAAGGCACTTTTAGAACGTTGGACTTTTTTTCTTCTAATTTTCACTAAAGCTCAAAGCTGTCAAGCTATTTCATTCTAAAAGTCAACATTTATCAGCTTTCTCATGAAGACCAACTTCTATCCATGCAAAAAGGATGATGGCGGGGGGAGGAGGATGAAATGGTTATGTGCATGGCAAATGCAGGGTGAAAGTACTATTAATGGCTAGAATGAAGGTAAGTACTTTATCAAGCTGATTTTAGATCATGACAGTCAGCTACTGAGGCCTTTCTTTTATTTGTTTTTACGCAAAGGTAAAAAAAAAAGTTGGATAAGTAAAAATATGTTTTAGATTTTTAAGCTTTGATTTTTCCTGGGTCGTTTTTGTCTACATTTTACTTTATTGCCTCTTGAGATACCTTTTAATTTTCATGGCTTCACAACTTCTCCCTGTGATCTAAATAGATGATGACATTTGAGGTTTGTGGATTTGTAAAATGTCAGGTAATTTTGGGGGTGGGGGAAATGTAGTAGATCCTCCCTTCTGCAAAGGAACACCACTATATTATACTAACCTGGGGATTACATGTTATAAGACAGTACATTACTGGGCTGGGCTGTACCTTCCTATTGTCTTTGCTCTATGGCCTTGTAGTGGAGGCTACCAATTTATCTGTTTGATTTGTTTTTCATTTGATATATAAGATTAACTTCTTTTAGTTAGTTTTGGGAAATGTTCTCCCCTTCCCGCAATAATTGTCCTTTTTTAGTGGTAGGAATAAACAAGGAGGAGAGCATTTGGAAATGTTTACAGAAGAAATTCTAAAGAAAATTCTCAGCTCCATAAGCAAATCAACATTCTTGCAAGCTCTGGGTAGCCCTAACACAGCTGCACAAGAATGAGGGAGAAGACTTACTTTCTCATGCCACTCTACATGGGTATATCAGAGCTAGCAGCAAGCCTATAGTTGCTGCCCAGAGTAGCTTTGCTTCTACTTGCTTTTGTTATAATCATCTCATTCTAGTCACTTGTGCTCTCAACTAAACTTTTTATCTATTGTCTGTGCCTATGATGCATTGTTTTCAATAGTATCATTGTGTTTAACATTGCGTTTTTGCTTGGCTGGATTATTTTCAACCTCATTCACTAATGGCATTGATTTCATTCTTTACTTTCAAAATATAAACAATTCTTGTTGAGTGCTTTCTCATTTCCATTCCACTGTAGGTGTGTGCTCACTCTGAGCATTGACGCCGGAAAGTTTTTCCCTCTGTGGTATCCGTCGGGTTGGCTCTGTTGCCCCCTGGAGTTGCAGTCTCACAACGCTGGTATAAAGGGCCCTGCTGACCCCACGCCCCCTCAGTTGCTTCTTACCACCCATGACAGTCGCTGGAACTACGACTCGTTCTTGCTTCTGCAAGTACTTTTCAGCTGACTTTTCCCCAGTCTTATTTTATATATTTGATTTAATTTAGTAGTTAAATTTCAGTTATTAGTTACATAGTTGGTTAGGAGTTAGTGAACCCCGCTAAATAGGGTTAACCTTCCTGGGCTGGGCCATGCCTTGGTCTCCAGGTTTTAAGCCTTGTGCGCCTTGTCACTAGCCTGTGCCTGTGAGTGACTCCCATTCCAGCTTCCTCAAGTGTCTGGGGGGAAGCTCACATATGGGAGTGGTGTGGGATTTGTAGGGACTTCAAGCCCTGCACCAAAAAGGATAGAGATGCTAGACTCCAGTCTATCCTCATGGAGGCAGCACTACAACCTCCCCCGGAGCCAAGTCACTCGGACTTGTCACTGAGTACTTCGGCCTCAACATGGAGCATCCCGGCTACACTTCAGGACACTTGACATCATTCCCCATCTTCGGCACTGAGACAAGACACTCTGACTGCATCTAAGGAATCGCAGCACCGTCAAACATCCCTGGTGCCAAAGAAGTGAGAGATCCCTGGCACGGTTCACCATTGCCGGTGCCGAGAAAGAAACAAAGTAAGACTGACGGAGGCCGATCACCAACACTGTGGTCAGTGGGGCAGAAGGACATGGCCAGGGTGCAACCCGCTTCGGGCTACTCTGCAGCACTGACAACCCCCGCCGTGCCATTGAGTCCAGTCCTGGAACAGGAGCCGTTGAGTCTGGCGCTGATGGACTCGCCGCCACGGGAGAGGCACCGGACCCCCACTACTCTGCCAGTACCGTCAACGCTGGAGGCAATCACAGCAGCGAGGGATTTACTCACTATACTGGTGCTGCCATCCCTGGCCATACAGGAACTGTCAGCAGTGGCACTGACGGAAAAGACTTCTGCGTGCTCAAGGCTTAGTTTGGCTTGGTCTTTTTACACAAATCTGTGGCTGAACCCACACACAAACCTTTTATAACAGTTTACCAGACCTATGAAAGATTGGACCTGTTTTTTGGTTTGGGGTAAAGGCCAGTTTACAGTGGCTTCTACTTTCAAAGGATCAGGGGATATCTGACCTCCTCCAATCCAGTGTCCCAGATAAGGAACTCTGGCTGCTCCAATTTTATACTTAGAGGCTTTTATGGTTAGGCCTGCCTGCTTGAGTTTGAAAGCACAATTCCCAAGTGTTCTTTGTGTTCAGCCCAAGTACAGTAAGTCCTCACTTAAAGTCATCCCGGTTAACGTTGTTTCGTTGTTACATTGCTGATCAATTAGAGAACATGCTCGTTTAAAGTTGCGGCAATGCTCCCTTATAACATTGTTTGGCAGCCACCTGCTTTGTCCACTGCTTGCAGGAAGAGCAGCCCCTTGGAGCTAGCTGGTGGGGGCTTGGAACCAGGGTGGACTGGCAGTCCCGCTATCAGCTCCCCATCCCCCTAAGTTCCCTGTGCGGCAGCCGCCCAGCAGGCTATCAGTTGCCGGCTGTTCAGCTGTCCCTCCCCCCACTGCCATGTGCTGCTCCTGCCCTCTGCCTTGGAGCTGCTCTCCAGAGCCTCCTGCTTGCTGTGCAAGGGGGGGAAAGAGGGGGGCTAATGTCAGGTGTCCCCCTGCTCCTGCACCCCGCTTACCCCATTTCCAAAGAGCGGTGGGGGGGACACGACAGGGCTCAGGATGGAGGTAGCTTGCTGGCAGGAGCTGCTGTCTCAACTTGCTGATCTATTTAAAAAGGCAGTGTACTTATAGTGGGGTCAGCGTACTTAAAGGGGCAATGCACATCTCTCTCTCTCACACAGGGTGTGTGTCTCTGTCTGCCATGCTGTCTCCCCTCCCTCCATTCGTGCTGCCTTGTAGAGTGTGAGGCTACATTAACAACAATGTGTTAATCCTTGAGGGCTCAGCCGATTGCTAGTTCATCATTTAGCAGTAAAGCATTGCCTGGGAAATATCCCACCCTCTTTCACCCTCTGATTTCAGCACCTCAACCAAGCTTCACAATCATCATCGCTGTGTACCAGTATTAAATTGTTTGTTTAAAACTTATACTGTATGTGTGTGTGTGTGTGTGTATACATATTGTGACAGGGTCAGGCCAGATGGCTACAGGAGAGTGATAGAAAGTAGATATATTAGCCCCAGATTAAGCAGGTCCCTTTTCCCTGAGTAAGATAATGGTCTGTTCCAGAACAATCAGGAAGTTGCTGGAACCAATTAGGGCAGGCTAATTAGGACACCTGGAGCCAAGTAAGAAGCTACCAGAATCAATTAGGAGAGGCAGGTTAATCAGGGCACCTGGTTTTAAAAAGGACCTCACTTCAGTTAGTGAGGCGTGTGTGAGGAGCTGGGAGCAAGAGGCGCAAGAAGCTGAGAGTGAGTAGGCGTACTGCTGGAGGACTGCGAAGTACAAGCGTTACCAGACATCAGGAGGCAGGTCCTGTGGTGAGGATAAAGAAGGTGTTGGGAGGAGGAGATCGGGAAGTAGCCCAGGGAGTTGTAGCTGTCACGCAGCTGTTACAAGAGACACTGTAGACAGTTGCAATCCACAGGGCCTTGGGCTGGAACCCAGAGTAGAGGGCGGGCCCGGGTTCCCCCCATCTCAACTCCCTATTTAAGACAAGAGGAGGTGACCTGGACTGTGGGTACCACCAGAGGGGAAGGTCCCTGGCCTATCCCCCGACCCACTAGGTGGGTTAGTAGAGACTGAGGGGATTGTTCTCCTCCCTTTCCCCATGCTGGCCAGTGATGAGGTGGCTGAGTGAATGGCAGGTGTTAGCCACTAGCAAAAGTGGCCAAACTGAGGGCTGCCATGAATCTCTGAGGTGAGCAAATCTGCCAATAAGCGCAGGCCCCACCAAGGCAGAGGAGGAACTTTGTCACAATATATATATATATATATAATATAGTCTTTTGTCTGGTGAAAATTTTCTCCCTGGAACCTAATTCCCCCTATTTACATTAATTCTTATGGGGAAATTGGATTCACTTAACATCATTTCGCTTAAAGTCGCATTTTTCAGGAACATAACTACAACGTTAAGCAAAGAGTTACTGTATTGCTAAACACTGCAATGTCATCCATATATGCCCGTGCAGAGTTCTGTAAACCATTTAACACTTTATTGACCAGCCTCTGCAAGGTGGCCCCAGCATTAATTAAATCAAATGGTAACATTGTGAATTCATAGAGTCCTATATCAGTGATGAAAGCAGATTTTTTTCTGTGCATCCACATCCAAAGCAATTTGCCAATAATCTCGAGTTAAATCAAAAAGAACTGAAATATTTAGCTTTGCTTAAAAAGTCCATCATCAGTTCTGGACATGGGATATACATCACTGAGTTTTCTATAATCAACACAAAACCTTAGAGTGTCTTTCATAGGGGCCAAGACCACTGGTGATGGCCAAGAGCTGTCAGACTCTTTAATTACTCCCAGGTCTAACAAGCTTTGTATTTCTGTAGGAATTTGTTCTTGTACCTTGCCAGTGGCCCTGTAGGGTCTGCTGGGAGGTGACTGTGGACCTTTTGTAATGATCTTATGATTTAGCAACTGTGTCTTCCCTGGCTAATTAAACACCTCTTTGAATTTTTGCAGCACTGGTAACACCTCTGCCGTTTTAACTGGTATTAACTCACTGCAGACATCAGTGCTTTCCAGAGTTGAGTCATTTTGGCATTCAGCCATCAAATCAATGAGGTGGTGTGCCTCAGTTTCCCTTCTGCACAGCAGATTATATTTACCATGGCTTCCCTGCTGTGATAGGCTTTAAGTCTGCATACATGTACTAGCTGTGGAACAGTATTACCATCAGGCTTTTTAACATATGTATCTTCATTTACCACTTCTGTCAGCTCAAATGATCCTTCCCAAGAATTTGCATTTTTTACCTTTTCACAGAACTTAACACTAACACCAAGTCTCCTATTACAAAAGAGCATTTACATGTATTTTTATACCACACATTTTGTTTTGATTTGTCTTTTAGATTAGTTTAAACAATACCCATAATGTATTTTAACTCTTTTCTAAAACTCTGTACATATTCCGTCAGTGGCTCCTCCTTCACCTCAGTGTTCCCTTCCCGGAAGTCTCTGATGAAATTTAGGGGTTCCCTCACTTTCCTTCCAGACAAGAGATCAAATGGGGTAGCCATTGCTACCATTAGAAAATCCTCCTGCATTACAGGCAAGGGGCATAGAGGAACTTCCTGCGGCCCTGCCAGTCTTTTCTTTTTTTGACATAATTCACAAGACTTGCAAAAATTCCTCACATCATTCTGTATTCCTGACTAGTAGAAATTTTTCTTCAACCTGTCATAGGTTCTCTGTGCCCCCAAGTGACCAGCAAAAGGACAGTCATGCGCTAACAACATTAATTCCCCATGGTGCTGGGTGGGCACAACCAACTGCTGCCCATGGCTTTTGTTCTTTCCCACAGGAAGTTCCCTATACAATCTCCTATCTTCTTCAAAAAACCTCTCCCCATTTTCCTTTCCTGGGACCCCCTCTAGGACACACTTCCTTATGCTATCTAGAATGGGGTGTGCCCTTTGTTCAACTGCAAAACACTGGCAGCTGACAGTTGGGACAGTTTCTTCAGTCACAGGTATCATCTCCCCCGTCCCTGGCCCTGAGGGTGTGTTGCCTTTCACTGCTGTGCAGGAATTAGACTCAGCCCTTCCCACACCTGGAGACACTCTGGTTCCTTCTGCCACAGAAGAGTCAAAGAGACCTACTCTATCTCCCTCAGCAGTTTCTGGGATTTAACCACTTGCCCTGGGATCCCAGAACAATATTCCCTTTTGCTGCAGGTTACCATATTAACAGCCTTAGCCACATGAAAAGAATCATTCCAACAAGCATTTCAGTAGGGATATTGTCCACCACCTCTACAGTCACATCACTTTCTAAACCTTTCCACTCCTCATGTACTTTAGCTAAAGGCACAGAAATCCTAGATCCTCCCACTACCACAAGCTCTGCCATTCGGCCAGGTAACATGTCAGTGTCTTGGACCACACTCTGCTTAACCAGAGAAATCTGTGCACCAGAGTCTCTCCACCCTATGCACTCTCTGTTATTGATCTTGACAACCTTAACAAATTCCATATTGGGCTCTGCAGGGCCAGCCCTCACAAAACTCGTCAAATAAAGTGTAGGTGCCTCTAGGGCTTCTGTGTTAATGACAGCTGCATTAACATGGACTGAATGGGGCTTAGTTTCTTTCAGCTTAGGGCACTGATTTCTCAGATGCTCAGTGAAGTTACACTGGTAACCCCTTTTTGGGCCCTCCCCCTTCACAAGAGGTTTCTGATGGGGATTTTGAGGAGAGGAACAATTGGGGGAAGGGGATGAGTGCCTAGGCTCCTAGCCACTCTCCTTTTTCTCAGGGGTAAAACAGGACCCCCGCCCCTTTTTCACCAGGTTTGTACCCCTGCTTCGGTGGCTTCCGCTCAAGGGACATCTGGGCTTGCTCAAAGGCATCAGCCAGTGTAGCCATCTCTGCTACAGATTTATCCCACAGATTTTTTTTTTTTTAACATCAGTGCATGTACTCAAAAATATGTGTTCTTTAGCAATTAGATCAAGCAATTGGTCATAATTTTCAACACCTTTTCCTTTTACCCATTTTCTTATTAGGTAACATATCTTATAAACATAGTCACTATGACACATCCCAGCACTCCTTTTAAGATTTCTAACTTTCACCCTATACATCTCAGGAGTAATTTGGAACCTTTGTAAAATGGTTTTCTTAAATTCCAAACATGTAAAAGCTTCCTGAATTGGCATTTCATTAAATAAATTCCAAGCTTTACCAGACAGTTTTGCAATCAGTGTGGGGACTTTCTTGTCCTCAGGAATCTTCTGAACTTCACATAGCTTTTCAAAAGTGGTGAAGTGTTCCTCACTGCAGTCTGTCTATTCGTATGCAGGGCACAGCTGTTCCCAACTGAGTATACCTCGAGTGGAGAGAGATGTTGGTGACTCTGGGATCTTTCCATGTTTTCTTAAAAACCCCTCAGCCTCTCTGTCTCTCAGCTCCGTGGCTCACTTATGAGCTTCAGCTTCTTGTTGTCTCAGCTCCATGGCTCTCCTATGGGTGACCTCTTCAGCTTCCCTGGCTCTTCTATGAGTGGCTTCTCCTCTTTCTTTTTTGTTTTGTTTTTCAGCTTCCAGTGTTTTTTTGAGTCTCATTTCTGCCTGCCACACCTGGTATTGGCTTCCTCCAATCTGGCCAGCTCTGACTTTGCAGGTGTGTCACTGCTGTTCATTTTTATGCCTTATTGTTTCTATTTCCCTTACCTGAAATAAGCAAACAGAAAACAACGAACTGTAACTCCCTTCTTTGATTGTCTTCAGCCACCACACTTGAGACTCACTTAAAATCACTGTACCAGTGCTTAAAGTATAAACTTCACTCAAAATAACAAGCTGTGCATATACCCTGTTCACTGCGCCACTGTGATATTACCCAGGGTACAGTATGGACTTTTGAACAACTGTGTCCCCTCAATTCTCCAACCTGGGGTGATACCTCACAAGACATACTTTGTACAAAATTTATCATAGTCTTGTAAAAGGGGTGGAAATTGCGGTACAGACTATCACACTTAGTCACTTCCTACCATCTGTTTCCCCCAATGTCTCCAAGGCCTATATAAGATAAGATAACTAAACCTCCAGCCCCAAGTTGGCTCCGCAGGCAGTCGTCTTCCTCACAGTGAGGCTTCTTCAGCATCTATGTTCAGGATCCCTCAGGGTAGGTCAGTCTTCTCCCCAGCCTTTCCCCTTCTGAGCTGAGTGGCTCCTTTTAAAGATTCCTGTCCAACTGGAGCATTTCTGCAGGCCTGCAGGGGTAAGGCCACCTGGGCCCAGTATTGTCCTTTAACACCTCTGGGCACAGTGTGTGGTTTGTACACCCCATCACACAAACACGAAGGACACTGAGCAAAATAAAACGTGTAAATATAGACACTTCTATGGCAGTACTCACCTTTATAATAGTAATGGAGTCTGACATTGATGTTAACATACAAGGATTCAGCAGACATTACGGGTGAACACATATGCAGGGTCATAAATATGGTTATGCATTCCACAGACAAGACTGTCCATGACCATTGCAGGCTGTTGTATCCTTGCTTTGCGCTGTTCACATTTTTCACATAAGGTGTTAATGTGCCTTGCATCAAAGCAGTTAATGGTGACATGACTAATCTGCTGCCACCTTGCTCTGTCATGGGCTGTTGCTTCCCAGTTGCTGAGGCAACCTGACGTATTTTCAGGTTTGACTTCAGTATGACTCACCTTTATAACAAACTTTCCGATCTTCAGATAAATATACTAAATACAAGAAAAGTATTCATGTTGTGGTTAGATGAATGGACAATGTAAGCTATATGTGATATGCATTTGATTACATGGATTTTTTTAACAAATGGATTTAAAATGTCAGATGACAAATGGCTTTGATAGATATTGCAGTAGCTCTATAGTAGCTCTGGCATTAAGACAGCGTTGACATTCGCACATAAAGCAGGAATTAATTCACTTTCATATATATATAGTAGTTTATTGTATCATCTTCACATTTTCAGTACTTTTTGTGCAAATTTTTTATTTATAGACAGTCATAATTGTTTCTATTATCACTTATTTGGGGGAATTATATTGTATAGTGCAATGGGAAGAAGAATAGGTTTGATATACACTATGAAAAAATACTTCAGTATTTCAAGACTGCATAGCGATTCATGAATCCATATAGACAAAATATTATGTTCAACAATCCTTAAATTGCACACTTTTTTCTGAAGAATGCCTGTAACAAAAGGGTAAGTTGTGTATCCAGGGATGTAGGTAGCCTTCTGATTTAATGGGTGCACTATACTAAACTGCTAAGGGGGCACCAATCATCCTCAGCAGCATTCTCTTGTTGGTGGTGGTTCAGGTCTGGTCCCGGCAGTATTCCTGGCAGTGATACACTGGGTTATGTTGTGTAGTGGCAGGAGTCTAATGGTAGTATTGCTCAGTGGCCAGAGTCAATGGCCACTTCGCTTGGCGGCTACAGTCAGTGGTTGTACTGCCAGTGGCAAGAGTCATCAGCTGTATTGCCCAGTGGTGAGAGTCAATAGCTGCTTTGCCTAGCATCTAGAGTCAGTAGCAGTACCACCCAATGGCGAGAATCACTAGCCGTATCGCCCAATAGCTTGAGCCAATGGCTGTATCACCCAGTGGCAAGAGTCAGTGGCCACTTTGTTTAGTGGTGAGGCTCAGTGGTTGTATTACTCAGTGGTGAGAGTCAATGGCTGCTTCACCTAGCAGGTAGAGTCAATGACTGTACCACCCAGTGGTGAGGATCACTGGCCAGAGGTAGGGGAACCTGGGTCCTCCCTACCCCACCGGGTTCCAACCCAGGGCTCAATGAAGCAGTAAATCAAAAGTGTGCAGCCTAGGGGATGGGGACCTCTTCACCTGCTCCCTGGGCCACTTCCTACCCCAGCTTTAGTTCCTCTATTGGTGTCAATGATTCTCCTCTGAGTCCCTTCTGGAGTTCTCTCTGTCCATGCTCCAAAGGGTCTTCCTCTGACAGGTGCAGCTCATTGTTGCCAGTGTCTGCAATTGAAAAGGCCTGTGGCAACTTGGCGTTGAGGGCTGGGCCCAGCCACATGGGGTTTTGGTGGCTTCTCGGCAGGAGCCTGCAACACAACTGCTCTCCATCCACCCAGACTGAACTGCTCCCTTTTGAGCTCAGCCTCCACTGTGAGCATGACCAGCAGGGGTGGCTGGTCAGGGGTGTCTGGCCGCAGAGCTGCTCCTTAACCCTTACTTCACCAGTGTGGGGTTCATACACGCTGTCACACCTCCCCTATAGCACTTTAGCCCTAATCCTGGACTGATGCTGGGGCGAGTCTGGGAGCCAGAGGTGCTGCAGAGCATGCCTGCCCCAGATTCACCCTGCAGCAGTGGCTCCTGTTCTGTGGGGCTGGGCCCGGCTCCCCCGCTCCGGGTGTTGCATGGGGTCACTGTGCTGTGCTGCAGGGTGAGTGCAGGGTGGGCTTGCTCTCCACCACTCCCAGGCCTCTGGGATCTCCCCTCTGCACTGGTCCAGGGGAAGTATGTTTTTTTTCTGTTTTTGCACCCTTGGTTTCATGATTTTTGTGAGTGCAATGGAACTGTGCTAATGCTTCCCCGTGTGTATCTTGTCTTTATTTGAATGTTTCACCACAAAAGTAGTCAGGGAAGAAGCTAGAATTTGAGAGGTATTCCCAAAGATGCCAAGTTGTACTGTCCACCCAGAAAACAAATAAAATCACTTCCATTATACCAGTGTAAGGTTGGATGCTAACTAATCCACTTTTTAACTGGAGCCAATCAAATTCAGGTACCAAATTCAGGTTTTGTTTTGTCATCTATTTCTTTTTGCCTTTTTCTTTGTTTTTTGGGGGTGGAGTGTTTGTTTTTTGTTTTTTCCCTGGCCTTTTTGTACCTAAGTAGATCAGCATTCAGCTTTTCACTGGTCATAAAGTTGCCATTATCATAGACTGAAACATCTGGGGGCTTGGAGCCAAAATTCAGCAGAGTGCTGTAAGAACCAGCTTTTACCCAGATATTCATGCAGAAGAATGTGCCTGACTTTTTATAATTCAGCATTAAAACACTGATGGGCTTATAACCTCCCCTGAATAATAGCTGATTTCCCACCCTTTCCCTTGCAAATAGAAAACTCAGTTCTGGCTATAAGGATTAAGACTACTCTTAGATACTATTTGTTTTATCTGTATATAACCACACTTCTGGTAATTCTTAGTGTTGTTCTGTAGTAAGCAATTTCTAATCAGAGCATTTTGATGTCAGCTAAGTGTCTGTTGAATTAGATTTACTGGCATTTGGTAAAATGTGATTTCTTTCTTTCTCTAATCAGAAAAATAATAAATGTGATCAGCATTTTACTTTGAGTAATGAGGACAAAGCCAACAATTTACATGATTGTACACCAACACTGTGAAATCTGGTGTTATTCTTGGATAAAACAAGCAAGTCCTGCAAAAATCTACCTTATGCTAATAAAATGATAATACATGAATTCTAAACTGAAGGGACAGGAGTATAATATAGAATGACTCTCTGTGGCTTCATTTCTTTTATCTCAGATATTTAAGATAAACAACTTAGGTTTTACATTATGAACTCTAAGGAAGGGATTACACTGGCTATAGAGCTTTAGTTCCCAATTTGCCTTCAAATTGTGGCTAATGGAGGACAGGCAGGAAGGGAAACCCCATGAATTACAATCAGTATAACACAGTGGTTTTCAAACTTTTTTTTCTGGGGACCCAGCTGAAGAAAATTGTTGCTGCCCGTGACCCAGCAGAGCTGGGGTTGAGGGGTTTGGTGTGTGTGTGTGGGAGAGGCTCAGGGGTGGGGCAGAGGGTTGGGGTGTGGGGGTGAGGGCTATGGGGTAGGGCCAGGAATGAGAGGTTCCGGTGTGGGAGGAGGCTCTGGGCTGGGGCAGGGGGTTGGGGTGCGGGAGGGGGTCAGGGCTCTGGGTGTGCAGCCTCTGGGGTGGGGCTGGGAATGAGGGGTTTGGAGTGCAGGAGGGGCTCCGGGTTTGGGGGGCACTGGGGCAGGGGATTGGGGCGTGGTCTCCTCCGGCGGCTCCTGGTCAGCTGCACAGCCGGGGTGCAGAGGCAGGCTTCCTACCTGTCCTAAGCAGAGGCGCACAAGCAGCTCCACATGACTCTCTCACCCGCAGGCACCGCCCCCTTGGGGCAGGGGCAGCATGTGGAGCCGCATGGCTCCTCTGCCTAGAAGCCAGACCCGCTGCTGGCCGCTTCCGGGGCGCAGCGCAGTGTCAGAACAGATAGGCACTAGCCTGCCTTAGCTGGGCAGCACCGCCAATGGGACTTTTAACGTCCCAGGTGGCGGTGCTGACCAGAGCCGCTAGGGTCCCTGGGTGCTGAGCAAGGCGATCCAGTGCCTTACATGCCAGTACTGGGTCGCGACTTGAACTTTGAAAAACACTGGTATAAGGAATTGAAAAGATTCTTGGTTTTGCTTCTTATTGCCCTGATGTCCTACTTTCATCCTTGTTGATTCATCTGCAAGCTTCATGGGCTATTGAAATGTAGCAGGTGGGTGGGTCTCTTTGGTTGTCTAAGTCCTTCACGCCTGCTCATCTGACTCAACTTCGTTGACAACTTGGTTTCAAATCTTTGAATTGCTCAACCAGATAAAAGTTTAGTTTTAAATCAGTTTTAGTACTGCAGTAGTTTGAGCCATCTAGTTGAGAAGCAAATGATTTATACACAGATTATTGGCTCTTTTGCAATTGAGAAGCTTTATTTTATGACAGTAGTTGGGACTGGTATGAATTTGTGCCACTTCCTCATGTTGCTTCTATAAGGTTTATATTACTTAAATACCAATCTAGTAATGTCAGATTTCTTACCCATCAAATAATGAACTCTCTCACTTATTTTATATACAATTACACACAAGATCATTCTTTTGTATTGATTAAAGTTGCTGCAAACATAATGTATCTAATATAATTGGTCAATTCACTATGCAGTTTGAGATTGCTCCTGGATTTCTTACTGATACTAAGTTCTCACATATCTGTGGAGGGACTGATCCAACATTTGCTGATGTAAATGGAAGCCTTTCCATTGACTTTAGTGGGATTTGGGTCAAGCCCTTATACCACGCCACACAATCATGTAATTAGATATATATGGATTTCATGAGTGAGTGTGTGTTTGTGTGGAGAGCGAGAGAGAATTTTCCAAAGCACTCAACATTGGCTTAATTTCTGCCACTGAAGTTAAGGGTAAAATTCTCATTGACTTCAGTAGAAGCAGAGCTAGGTAATGCATTCCAAACATGCATTCATGCAGTATTTTGCTAGAAGAAAAGGGGATATTAAGTTGCCTATTACAAAGTCACAATGACAATTTTTAGTTTGAATCTGCTGCCCTGTTCTCCACAGTGATTAGTTTAGTTTATCAAATTTGATAAAAATCAAAGAAATAAATTAAATTACAGATTAAGGTGATGTCAAGAGTGACCACAAAAATGATAGTGTTGCATTTCAATAAATGAAAATATGGAATGGTACATTTTCAGATCCACATAAGTATCATAGCTGTCTAAATCAATAGAGGTTTAGAGTCAAGGTCATAGAATTTGTTCACTTTTTGAAAGGATTGTCATAAGGTGATCATTTTCTTACATCTAGTCTGTGACATTGTAGGAACAGGTGGTTCATAAAAATCTTCAAAAAAGTTTAATACAAAAGAGCACTTTTTAAAAAAGGAGAAAACAAACAGAATCAGTAGAAACAATGCAGCTGAATTTTTATGAATTGCCTGCTCAGCCTGCATCTGAAGTCTGAATTTCAAGAGTGGAATTCAATCAGACAAATCTTCTATTTGAATTTATATTTTGATATGTTGTTACTCACATTTGAATGTGTTTCTAAGAAGGATGTGATAATTAAAAGGAGGCTGAATAAGGTTAGTATGACTTCTCTGTCAATGAACAGGTGTCAGCTTTTGCTGCAATACCTCCAGTGGTGACAAATTTACATGGATGATTCAGGAGCATTTTCATGGATTTTTGGTTAGAGGAAGATTAGATTATATGCAGAAATCTTCAGTGTAGCTCAATGACTATATTAGGAAGAATAAGAAAACTAAGCAAACAAGAAATGAACATCTGTCAATGGGAGATATTGTCTTGAGTGATGCAAAACTGTACAGACATTGTTTCCAAAAGACTTGCCTGTTTTTCCCGCACATACATTCTGCCACTTCTGTAGAGAGCTCTGTCAAAATAGTTTTGCCCTTCCCAGCAGCAGTTCATGACTCCTATTAAACAGCAATATGAACTGGAGAATATACATCCAACATACAAAGTACAGAGATGCCATGAAGATGTCAGGAACAACAGAACAATTCCAAAGGACAAACCCAATGAAGCTTTGAAAACAGAAAATGAGAATGGCAAGGACACTTCCTAAAAGTACAAACTTTTTTTTTTTTATATATATATATGACAACTGATTTCCTACTGAATCAGGCAACAGTGAAATCATTGCACTGATTGAAGAGAATGTTTGTCATAGGAGTGCTGGAAATAAAAGAAGAATTGCTGTAGATCTTATTGTAATAAATTTTGCCACATGATTTGAAATTCAAGTTTTCACTTGGTAAGTCTGCTGTACTGAATTTTCCTTCCGTTTCTGTTTGAAATAATTTCTAAAGAGCCTCCACTATTGAGAAGAGGTGTCTTATGTTTTTGAACAGTTCTGCAGTGAGCTGATACCACAGGAATGGGCATGATGTAAATGCCTGCCCAGATATATATATATATAGACATGGCTGTTTTCAGTACCATTGTTTTGAGTGGGGAAGCTTTTGGTATTTTTCATCACTAATAGTCTGGCAATGCATAGCCAATAAAGATCACAGAAGCCTGTCTAGCATTTAGGAGAACAGTTATATCTCTCTGTTTGTGACATCCTGGCTCCACTGAAGTCCAGTGGCAAAATTCCCATTGACTTAATTGGGGACCAGATGTCATCCTCTGGCTCTCAGGGCCGCATCCTGCAAGATGCTGGTTGTCCACATCTCCCATTTAAATCACCCCAAGAACTGAAGTAGCCCCCACAACATGCTGTCCTTAAAAGTACAGAAAAGGGAGAGAGAGCAACTAAGCTTCTGAGAAGGGGAGTGAAGGCAGGAAATGCCACAGATGAGGGAAGAGGCAAAGAGAAAAGGAGGCAAGGTACAGAGAAATAAATCCCTTTAAGAGAAGGCTAAGATGAGTCTTCCGTTAAAGTAAAAAAAAAAAGTTAGCTTTGTTAGGCTTTCTAATATTAATGTGTGTTTTGACAATGTAAGAGTTCATGATCTAGGGAGAGGGTTTCTGAAGCTGAAACAAGTGAAAATCACTAGAAGGTGCTTAAAGAGTTAACAATACAGGGGTCACTACACCTGGAAGTACTGTTTACTCTTTTGTGTCACATTTGAGCTATTACGAATGCAGCATTTACCCTATTGCAACCACACACTCCTCTCTGAACTCTGCACTCCTGCATGCAACACAATACAACTGAAATATCAATGTTAATATTGTATTAACATATATTTATGAATTTTAAATGCACTGCCACTGTTTATGTAGTCAGCCCACAGATACAAGAGAACAAAATTACATAAAAGAAAAATGCAAACTACAGAAGTTGTAATGCTCCATTATGGCACCTGAAATTAGAACCTTCTTGAGAACTTGACTTTGAAGTCATTACCCATGAAGCTGCTTTTCAGAAATACTGCCAAAATGAAATGATCTAGTCAGATGAGCTCTTTTCTTACATGGAGAACAGTACAGTATCTTTCTTGCAGCTGTGTCAGCTTGCATGGAAGTTAACGGGGTTATGTAAACAGGATGTAGACACAAATTGGCACAGTGTTTCTGTCAATTTGGAGTCCTTATCAGACTTGTCACATGCACTATTATTTACATTTATCAAAACAAACAAATAATTTCATAGAAGAGAAATCTGGAAACACTGTTGGTTTTGAATCAGAGTATTGGCTTCAAATCAAACAAAATAAGGGATCTGCTTAAGTACACACTAGGAATTAAAGTGTTGTGCTAGCATCATTACAGTTATGGTTGAGAAAACACTTTCATTATAAGTGTCTCTTTTTGGACATACATGACTTTCTGAAAAATTATCCTTTGGACTGAAATTTATCATGTTTATTCTCAGCCAAAAGGTGATTATTTTTTGAAAGTTTGTAAAAATTGTGGTTTGATGGTTTTAGGTTGTGAGCTTAAAGGGGCACTTTCCAGCAGTTTAGACATTTTTCAGTATCTTTTTCCCCCAAGGTAACTCAGAAATGACTCATTGAAATGTTATTAAATTTCCCACAAACTACCTTCAGGGTGACAAAAATATATCTTTCACATAATGAAATAAATTTTCATTTTGCTGCACCAGCAGCATCTCATGAGAACTACAATATGAGTATGGCTTTTTGTCTATGGTCTCTGAGATTGTGTAAGGCACTCACGAAAAAGAAAACCAAACAACTGGATAGATAACATGACCAGTGGCATTTCTCAGCAATATAACTTAGTCTAAAACCCAGTTAGGAAGGCTACAGGATTTTGGCAGAGATCAGGTGTAGTTGGAGGTGGTTGTTGGCCAGCTTTTCTATTACATTACTCAGAAGAGGGAGATGAAATATTGGGTAGTACTTGGTGGGCTCAGTTGCACTGAGCAGTGGTTTCTTTAGCACTGGGGAGCACCGCATGCTTCAGGGTATGTGAAAAACTGTCTTGACTAAAGGAGGTGATGGATATATGGGTAAGCAGACGATTCAAGCACTTCTGACTGATTCACATATGGTTGTTTGGATTTTCTTTAGTGTTTCAAGTATGTCCTGTTGTGTGCATGGTCTGAAAACTAAGAAAGCTGCTGCTTTTGCCCAGTCTCCACCCCCTGGGATCTATAGAGGCTATTCCAAATTTTGGAGACCTTGGGCAGAGGAGGATTCTGGGCTGGTCCATCAGTGTAAATTTTCCTGCTATAATTTACACTGGCTGCTAACGGCCTCAGGGTGCCAAAATCATAGTTGGGATCAGTGTTGCTTAAGGGCATCCCAGTCACACCCCATTTGTTCCAGCCATGATGCCACTGCAGACATAAGAGAGGGAGGCTGGTGTAGGAACCTCTCTTTCCTGGCTCTATGCTATCAAAGGATTGCATTGGCTTTATGCTCCCTGTTCTGAATATGCCAGGTCTATGGCCCGAATCCACGAGTGGTGCAGTGCATAGCAGCTGTGCTACAGCAGAGGATATGGACCTTTATCTGTGAATTAGGCTGCCAGTTTCTCTCAGTGGGAGTTGTAGGCTTTCTGGATTGTCAAAGCTGTTCAGTGTGTAAAATACTGGCTAGGATTTAGCAGCCAGTATAGTGACAGAGAACAATGTGAACTCTTGGATTCCTTTAGGACTGTGGTGTAGGTTTGTAGGAATTTCTGGCATCATAGACTGTCCATGTCCCCTTGCATTTTCTACCAAAGTCTCCCGAGGGATTGTCTTCACTGCAGAGTTAATTTGAGTGTAGATAACTCAAGTTAACTCCTCTCAGGTTAGCCTAGCTTGAATAAGAGGGCCACACCGTAAAATAGCACTCCAGCTACACAGATTGGTTTTGTTATCAAATGACAACTTGTACTAATTCAAACTTTAGCCTTTAGCCACGATGGGCTAGCCAACTTGAGTTAAAAGCACCATCCCATTCGAATTTAGGGGTTTTGTGTGTGGATGAGACTCAACTGAAGGGCAATTCTTATAACGTGAAGACAAGTCCTTAATCTCCTTCCTTCCTGTTTCTTTTGTTGCATGTTGACTGTTGACAGTGATGATCAGAAAAAGGAATTAAAAAAGATGTTTAAATAAAAAAGGAACCTGTACTCAATATTACAGAAATCTGTTCCAAAACTACAAAGCCTCCCAAAAGATCCAGGATCCACACTTTGACGTTTTTAAATATCTTGCTGTGCACATTTCAGGGTGACATCTTAAATCTCCCTCCTACAGAGTGTTTTAGCAGCAGTGCCTGGGCTGAGTGCATGTGCAGTGAGGCTTCTTTAAATAATGCCCACTGAACATATGCAGAAATGACTTTTCAATGCTTAGAGTGTTGTTTATAATTTCTCCTGCAAGCCTAGCAAAGCACACACTCCTTCATAAAGATTGTCAGCACCAAATTTAAGATTATATATTATTGCTGCAACCCTTCTTTAAAAAAAAATACTTTTTTCTCCTAGTGGAAATTATATTGTTGCCACTGGCTTTAAATGCAAAAACAGTTGAAGGGCTTTTGCTCAAATGTTGAGAAATATTTACCTTTGGGAGACCATGCATGAAAATTTTCAATCCAACAGAGAATTCCGCCCGCAAGTTATAATTATGTTAAAAGAGCATTATAATAAAAAAGAAAACTCTTTTTGCAACCTTTTGAAGTGTGGTTCTGCTCTGAAAAATAGCATTGTGGAGGTCTGCATTTGTGTCTGTGACAGGTCACTATTAGTAGGACCCTGGTCACTGAGGCTGCAGGAGTACTGGGAAGAGTGCAGGTTAACTGAAACCAATTAACCAGTTTCTGTTAGGTATTACTGACACTTGGTTGGCAATTGCTGGGCTAATGAGGGAATTGGCTCAGTAATTGGGAAGCTATAAAGTAGAGGAACAGGAAGACGGAGATGCTCAGATTGAGAGTCTGGGCTGAGGAAAGAAGGCTGTGTGGAAGTCTCCGCCTGCTGTAAGCGTGCAGTATGTTCTGTTATTCTATGTAAGTAAAAAACAAATACACACCTGGTGAAAGGTGACAACCTGTTGTGTGTGGTTGAGATTAAGAAACAAGCCAGACAGTGAGGCACACCAAGTAGCAACAAAGGCTTCCTGTGATGGTCTCATTTGATATCTATATAAAAAAGACTCAGTTTACAAATAAAACCTTAATTTCTAGCTGCCAACCCTGTAAATCCAACCTGAGATCTGAAATCTAAGCTGGGTTCTTTCCTTCTCATGTATCGTAACCAATTATAAAGGTTCAGTAGACAAAATGATGCCTTGTGTGACATCTGTTGAACCCCATTGTCTCCCAGTTATCATTCGTAGTATGTATGTACTGCAATCCTGGGCTGTGATGGGATCTCGAATAGACAGGCCCAAGCTAGCTTTATTCTAGCTAGCTCCAGTACTGGAGTAGTGAAGCAGCAGCAGGGCATGCTTCAACATGGGCTCTACAAGCCTGCCCAGAACCCTGGGTAATTGGCTGGGGGGCAGCTTGTGCTAAAATGTGTGCTGTTGCAGCTTCACTGCTCCAGTACCCAAGCTAGCTATACAGAGAGCAGACCTGTTGAGTACTATTTTTACTGTCACTTTTCAGTGTAGAACTGCACTCTTTATTGCTGCCCGTTCTATAAAACCACATACTGTTTTCCACTAATAGGTATTAAAACAATGCATGAGGTGCTGCTCTTCAGATGTATGTCAACACATTCTGATACATTGTTAATTTAAACTTTGGTAAATGGCACAACTTAATAATAGCCAGTTTTTCAGTTTGCAGTTCACTGAAGGACTAACTACTAAGGTTATGCTTCTTCTTGGAGTAGGGATGCTGTTTCTGACATCATGCTCAGCCCCAGTGAGGGCTGGTCAGTTGGGGATTGCCATGTTACACTCTCTCAGTCTAGGTGTTTACTAAAGCTCTGAAATAGCCCTGTTATAGATTCATAGGAATAGGGGGGGACCTCAAGAGGTCTTCTAGTCCAGTCCCCTGCACTCAAAGCAGGACTAAGTATTATCTGTTTGTTTCTCCTGGGCTACTGCTTCCCCTGATATTGATGGTGTCGGGGAAGTGACCATTGCCCATCTACAATGAGTTTTGGAGTCTTTGGCACATTCATCTGTCACTTCATTTGGCAGATTTCACAAAGACTAATCGTCTATGCTCAGCAACCTTCAGCACGTGGCCCATCAGGCTAGTCTGCTGGCGGGCCGCGAGACATTTTGTTTATGTTGACCGTCCACAGGCACGGCTCCCCGCAGCCCCCAGTAGCCACTGTTCACTGTTCCCGGCCAGTGGAAGCTGTGGGAAGCCGTGGGCTGCAGAGACATGCTGGCCGCCGCTTCCCGCAGCTCCCGTTGGCCAGGAACGGTGAACCGCGGCCACTGAGAGCTGCAGGGGGCTGTGCCTGCGGACAGTCAATGTAAACAAAATGTCTCACAGCCTGCCAGCGGATTACCCTGGTGGGCCGTGTGCCAAAGGTTGCCTACCCCTGCTCTAGAGAATCAGGAATGAGCTAACGTGGAAGTGAATTGCTTCCGTCTACATTAGTTGCTATGAGTGTGCTCAGCAATAAGATGCTATGATTGTGTTCCCCAGTAAGTGTCATGAAGAGAAGGTTTGGTGATGCTGCCTGCACAGCAGAGGGCCTGTAGATAAACATCGCCTTCAGGTTTCCACATAAACAGTCTCTTTTACTTGTAGTACGAATTTTCCACAAAAATATTGGGAAATACAACTTAGAAACTGTGGGAGGAATACTAATAAGGTTGCTATTTGTCAAACATTTATCTTTAGTCATCAAAGGAGGATTCAACACTATCTTTTTAATTGTGAAATTATGGTAATTACCCAAAGGGGGTAGAAGGAAAGTTTATGTTTATATGTTAACTCCACTTCCTACCTTCTGCACATTGCAAATAATTAAGATTTTGAGCCTAACTGCATATGATTGTAAAGATTTGATACTACTTTCAGTGGTGCCCTAACATGGGGATGCTTAGAAATCTCAATAATTCATTATATAGTTTAATTATTAATCACCAATAACAGAGCCTTAAAATAAAACTACCCACTATGTGGTCTGTTGATGTAGTCAAGCCATGGATCATGGCTCTAAACTTTCACTCAACCTTATGACTCAAAATCTCTTTATTAACAAAAGGGAATATAATTTTACAGATTTTAAAAAAACAAACTTGAGTGCCTGTGAAGGATGATGAACTGACAGTTCTGGAGACTAAAGTCTTCTATTCATGGGACAGGTACTTCATTATCAATGGTATCACTGCCCCTCAATTTAACAGCAGGCATACCTCTGAAGGGCCTTCACTAGAAGTGAGAGAAGAGTCCAATGTCTATGTCCATTCAAGTTGCAAGAGACTACATGGATTCTGTTTGTCATGCTGAGATTTGTAACTTTGTGATATCTGCAGTCTACTATCTGGACAAAGACTAGTACATTTTTAACAGTGAGGTTAATTAACCATTGGAATTGCTAGGGATGTGATAGATTCTGCATCACATCAATTGTTAAATGAAGACCAGGTTTTTTTTAAAGATGCACTCTAGCTCAAACAGAAGTTATGAACATGATACAGAAATTACTGGGTGAGATTCCAAGGCCTTTGCTAAGCAGAAAGTCAGACTTGATGATCATAATGAATGGTCTCTTCTGGCTTTAAATTCTATGAATCTTATTTAACATAAGCCATGGAGTATTCATCAGCTGGTGTCAACTTTGAGTCACTTCTGCCCTGTGCAGGATTTGAACTTCTAACCCACAGGTCAAAGTCAATGTAGCTAATTGTCTTCATCCTAATCCAGTTAGTGACCCAATGCAAAGTTAGATTCTCTGTTTCTTTTTTAAAGAGCTGTATAAAACATATATTTGCAAAACTTTATATTCAAAATATGCCTGCAGGAGTATAATAATAATAAAGTGTGTATGATTTTATTTGAAATACCATAATAACAAAAATACATCAATAATAGGGATTTTAATATTTAACACAAACTCTGGTGATTAAAGTAGACATGACCTGAATAGTCCTATAAAATGTATTAAATGCAGTATTTTCACAGTATATTACAATTTATACTGTCATGCTGAGGAATAAAAAAAGATTCACTAAAGAATGGTCCAGATTTTGCAGCTGTTTAATGCTAAGGATTATACTTAAGAAAACTGTAGCAAATGGGATTCTGTATCACATCTGCACCTGCATATACTCTATTATGTTATACTTTAACTGCTTTGGTTTGAGAGCAAACTCTGGTTTTATTCTTATGTGACACGACACAAAGACTAGATCATATCTTGGATGTGCAAATATTCAGATGAGATTAATAAATCCATCATCATTGAGAAGCAGATTTTTAAAAAATGGGAATGTGTCATGATGAGAATGGTGTTGTCACTAGCTTCATTTCAGCTGAAGCAATTCAGTTACAGCAAGCCTTTCTGTACTGATCTAGTTTTGCCAAGACAAATACTGTCAGTTCAAAATGTATAGTTTATAAAATTAAATATGTACATCTCTAGTTTGGGCTGAACTGGCAGCTACTAACAATGAGATATTGTGTCCTGTGTTGTTTTGTTAAAAACAAACTGTACAGGGGGCTGGGCTTGCTAATGCTCTAGTGGTTAGGTCGCTGGGCCTCCACTTTTCCGCATTCCAGTGCCTCTCACCAGCAACTACTCCAATACTTTCATGGCCTGCCTTTTGGAGAGCAGCAATTCAGCCCTCTGGGTGAGTCATCAGTTTAGATTGTCTCCTTTGGGGGAAACAGTCCATAGAAATATAGGGAGTCTCACCCCCTCATAACAGGAAAGGTCTTTAGCTTACCTCCAGACCTCTGCAGGTGGCTTGCCCTAACCAACATTCTCAGCGACTCTATTATCTCTCAGCATCTCCCCTCCTTATGTTGGAGAGGAGGGTTGGAAAGGAAGTTTATGCCCCTCTGCAACAAGGGTGATGGGTAGGGGAGACCAGGCACACCCAGTCCACCAGGTTCCAACCAGGATCCTATGAGAGGCAACAATATCAAATGCCCTGGAGTGCGTCATGGCTGCCTCCAGGCCACTTCCTACCATTTGCCTCCCCTCAAAGTCAGACATAAGATAGCAAAAAACAAACACCTCTCCCCAAAAACACTTAAACCTTCAGCCCAGCTGGGCTCAGCTTCTATCCCCTTTCTTGGAGTGGGGGCTTCTGTGGCATCCTTGTTCAGTATCTGTCCTCCTAACCTGTCTTCCCCATCTGAGCTGTCTCTCCCTTTTAAGCTCCTCCTCCTCCTGTTGGAACAGGCTCTGCAGGTGCAGGAGGGGCAGAACTGCTCCTTAACCCCTGCAGTTCCAGCGTGGGGTTTACACACTCCATCACACACCTCCCCCTCAAGCCAGGGCTGGGGTAATACCCTGCGACCCTTGTACTCCCCTTCATGTGAAAAAAGTCTGCATTCTAATCTTCCCTCCCTGGTCAGTGGAGTACTTGGAAGCTGTAGTGTTACAAGGAGAGGTACCATCACATAATCCTAGGGTTGGCATCTTTCATTGAGTTAAGCCATTGGACTGGAGCATGATTTTGCTCTAGGAGAAAAGAATTCCCCTATAATATCTTAAGGTGCCTATGGCTCACTTCACCACCAGGGCCTCCTTCTCAAAGATAGAGTGGGGCATTCCTGAGGTAAACAGTTTCCTACAAAGGCTAGGTCTACACTGGAGTGGGGAGGGTTGACCTAAGATACGCAACTTCAGCTACGTGAATAGCGTAGCTGAAGTCAGCGTATCTTAGGTCAATTTACCTGGCCATGAGGACAGCGGCGAGTCGACCGCTGCCGCTCCCCTGTCAACTCCGCTTCCGCCTCTCACCGTGGTGGAGTTCCGGAGTCAACGGCAGAGCTATCGGGGATCGATCACTACCCGCTGATCCGGCGGGTAGTGTAGACGTACCCAAAGAGAGAAGATGGGTTGTTCTTCCCTGTTGAAGGCCTGGGAAAGTGTGGCCCCAAAATCAATATCGGCGGTGTCAGTCTGCAGGATGAATTTCTTAAAGTCCAGGTGGAAGAGGAGGTTCCTGACTTAGCTGGTCTTTCAGAGTCCTGAAAGCTTTGTCATAGGCCTGGGTCCACTGAATTTTCTTAGGGCATGTGTCCTTTACCTGGTCCATTAGGGACGCTGCAACTGTGGCAAAAATTTGTGACAAAGTACCTATAATAGCCATCAAGGCTCAGATGTGCGGCATTTGTTTTTCTGTAGTTGGGACAAGGCATTGTGCCAAGGCTTGGACCTTGCCAACTAGCGACTGTAATTGTCAGCCCCCTACCGTATAGCTCAGATAAGTCCTTTCCTGGTTGACCAATCTACATTTGGTGGGGTTGTCCATTAGTCTTGTTTCCATGAGGGCTTGCAGGACTGCAGTGATGTGCCTTAGGTGGTTGTTCCAATCATAGCTGTAAATGATGATACCATCAATATACACTGCAACATATTGCCTATAAGGTTGGAATATAAGAACTTAAGAACGGCCAGACTGGGTCAGGCAAAAGGTCCATCTAGCCCAGTACCCTGTCTTCCGACAGTGGCCAATGCCAGGTGTCCCAGAGGGAATGAACAGAACAGGTAATCATCAAGTAATCCATTCCCTGTCGATCATTCCCAGCTTCTGGCAAACAGAGGCTAGGGACACCATCCCTGCCCATTCTGGCTAATAGCCATTAATGGACCTATCCTCCATGAATTTATCTAGTTCTTCTTTGAACCCTGTTATAGTCTTGGCCTTCACAACATCCTCTGGCAAAGAGTTCCACAGGTTGACTGTTTGTTGTCTGAAGAAATACTTCCTTTTGTTTCTTTTAAACTTGCTGCCTATTAATTTCATTTGGTGACCCCTAGTTCTTGTGTTATGAGAAGAAGTAAATAACACTTCCTTATTTACTTTCTCCACACCAGTCATGATTTTATAGACCTCAATCATATTCCTCCTTAGTCATCTCTTTTCCAAGCTGAAAAGTCCCAGTCTTATTAATCTCTCCTCATAGGGAAGCCATTCCATACCCCTAATCATTTTTGTTGCCCTTTTCTGAACCTTTTCCAATTCCAATTTTTTCTTTTTTGCGATGGGGCGACCACTTCTGCACGCAGTATTCAAGATGTGGTTTGTACCATGGATCTATATAGAGACAATATGATATTTTCTGTCTTATTATCTATCCCTTTCCTAATGATGCCCAACATTCTGTTCGCTTTTTTGACTGCTGCTGCACACTGAGTGAATATTTTCAGAGACCTATCCACAATGACTCCAAGATTTTTCTTGAGTGGTAACAGCTAATTTAGACCCATCATTTTATATGTAGAGTTGGGATTATGTTTTCCAATGTGCATTACTTTGCATTTATCAACATTGATACCTGGTCCATCAGGCATTGGAAGATGGCTGCTGGCAAACGGCATGGTCTTGAACTGGTAGAGGCCAAATGGTGGAGAATGCTGTCTTTTTCTCATGATACAGTTTTTAAATGAATCTGCCAAGAGTGGACATATATTTGGCAGCTCCTAGCTTCTCCAGCAACTCACCCACTCTAGGCATAGGATACATGTTGAATTTTGGTATTGCATTCACTTTCTGAAAACTGATGCAAAATCGTGTTGACCCATCGGGTTTTGGGATGAGTATAATGGGAATCCTCCATTCACTATGGGTAAGGCTATGTTTTAGTCATGAGTATTTTTAGTAAAAGTCATGGACAAATAACGGACAGTAAATAAAAATTCATGGCCTTTAACCCCTGACTAAATCTTGGGAATGCCCCAGCGGGTGCCGCAGGTACTTGGGGGGTGGTGGTCCAGGGGGTGCCATGGGTGCTCGGGGGGATGGTCCAGGGGGGCACCGCAGGCACTCGGGGGGAGGCCAGAATCCGTGACTTCCATGACCTCTGTGGAAAAACTCGCAGCCTTAACTATGGGAGGTCTTGATTGCCCCAACGTCCACCATGGCCTGTAGTTCTTTGCGGACTGTCTCCCACATTTTCCATGGGAGGGCCTGTAGATTTTCACAGACCTTTTTTCCCGGCTCAGTGTCCACATGGTGGTAGGCTAGGTCGATTCGTCTTGGCAATCTTGAACACAGAAGGGAAGGCTTAAATTACCCATCGTATTTGTTGTTTCTGTTTTGTCTGGAGTTCTTCCCCCATTGATATTGACCTTGCAATCTTGGACTAAGGGTACTTGAGGGCCAAGTTCATGTTCGGGGGAAAAAAGGCATGATGAGGGACACACCTTTGGCCCTTCCAAGCCTTCAGCAGGTTCACATGGTATACCTGTGTCTCTTTTCTTCTCTGCAGCTGCTGGATTTCATAATTGATCACCCCCACACTTTTTACAACCTCAAATGGTCACAACCCACCTGGCCAATAGCTTTGACTCCAAAGTAGGTAGTACTAACAAAATCCTATGCCTGGGCTTCAATTCTCACATCCTAGCCCCTCTATTGTAGGCCCATTCCTGGCTCTGTTGTGACTTCTGCAGGTTTTCTCTTGCAAAACTCCCAGTGTCTCCAAATTTTCCTTCAAATGGATGATGTAGTACACCACAGTAGTTGTTTTAGGGTCTTGCTCCTCCCATGTCTCATGGAGGCGATCTAGGGTCCTATTTGGCTGCCTCCCACATAGTAGCTAAAATGAGGAGAAACCTGTAGACATCTGTGGTACTTTGCAGATGGCAAATAGGAGGGGTGGGAGCAACCTGTCCCAATGACAGGGATCCAAGGCCACAAACTCTCTTGGCATCCCTTTCAGCATTCCCCCAGTCCATCTGCCTGAGGGTGGTAAACAGACATTTGGAAGACTTCTTTTTTAACAGATCTCACAATTCCTTCACTAGCTGTGAAGTGAAATTGATCCCCCTGGTCTATGCATAACAAAAAGAAAAAAAAAGCTACACACTGTGAAGAACAAACTGACACACTCCGTGTAAGAGACAAGGTGGGTGAGGTGATATCTTTTATTGGACCAACTTCTGTTAGTGAAAGAAATAAACTTTCAAGCTATACAGATCTCTTCTGAAAGTGGTCACAATCCAACAAAACATGCTTTAATACAGCCAAATGCAAGATAATACACCTGGGGACAATTAATGCTTGTCTGTACGTACAAGCATTGATGGGAGACTGTCTTGGAAAGCAGTGACTCAGAGAAGGACTTGGGGATCGTAGACTCTGTTAGAATACCATGTCCTGCTCTGGTATCCACACTTCAGGAATGATATGAAAATACTGGGCCACAAAAATTATTCAGGGACTGGGAAACAAGCCTTATGATGTGAACCTTAAAGAACTCAACCCATTAGCGTATCAAAGTGAAGGTTGAGAGGCGATTTAATCATGGTATATAGGTACTTATACATGGGGAAATATATCTGATAGTGGGAGGCTTTTAATCTTACTGACAGAGGCATAACAAGATCCAATGTCTGCAAGCTAAAGTTAGATAAATTCAACCTTGAATTAAGATGCAGTTTCCTAGCAGTGAGGGTAATTAAATTTTGGAACAGTGTGTGTGTGGGGCGGGCATGAACTCATCATAACTTAGTCTTTAAAGTGAGATATGATATCTTTATAAAATATATGCTTTAATCCAGGGGTTCTCAACTAGGGGTATGTGGACCCCTGGGGGTACACAGAGATCTTCCAGGGGTTACATCAACTCATGTAGATATTTCCCTAATTTTACAACAGGCTACATAAAAAGCAGTGGCGAAGTCAGTACAAACTAAAATTTCGTACAATGACTTGTCTATACTACTCTATATACTATACACTGAAATCTAAGTACAATATTTATATTCCAATCAATTTATTTTATAGTTCTGTGGTAAAAATGAGAAAGTCAGCAATTCTTCAGTAATACTGTGCTGTGACACTTTTGTATTTGGCTGTCTGATAAGCAAGTAGTTATTAAGTGAGGTTAAACTTGGGGTATGCAAACAAATCAGGCTCCTGAAAGGGTACAGTAGTCTGGAAAGCTTGAGATCTACTGCTTTAGTCCATCTTGTGAGAGGAAGTCAATGGTCTGTGTGTACAGGGGTCAGGTTGGAAAGTTATGTGGTCCTTTCTGGCCTTGGAATCTGTGAATCTATGAATTCTCCTGTTTATTCTTTTCCTTTACAGCCCACGGAGAGAATAGGAAGCTCTGCATTGCTCAGAATACTTGCAGCTCTGTATTAAGACAATGACTATAATCACATCTCATGCTTCAAGGCATTGGCCATGGCCTTCAGGTGTCAAGAGAGAATTATTTTCCCCCAATGCAAAATTGGCAAGCTATGTGGTGGGGTTTTGGTTTTTTTTGTTTTTGTTCTTTTTACCTTCCTCTGAACAATCCAAAAAAGGCCACTACAGGAGACAGGACACCAGATGGGGTGGACCAGTGCTCTGAGATGGTACAAGGAAGCCTCTTTCTCAGATGTTTGGCTGATGTCTTGTTCACATGCTCAGGGTCATACTGATTCCCAGATTTGGGGTTGGGAAGGAATTTCCCCCCCAGATCAAATTGGCTTGGGATTTTTTGCCTTCACCTGCAGCATGAGGCATGCATTGTTTGCTAGGATCTTCTGAACATATCTCACCTAATCAATTGCCTGCCACTGCAGGGGCCTCAGGCATTGGTGATATTTCAGTCTGTTCTGTGCTCTGCCTGTGTCACACGGCAGTTTAGTCTTTTGAGGACTGCAGTGCTTTAGTCTAACCTAAGTTATTGGGCTCAATACAGGAGTTACTGGGTGAAATGTAATAGCCTCTGATATACAGGAGGTCAGGTTTGATGATCTAATGATCTGTTGGCCTTAAATGCTATGAAACTATGATAAAAATAAGTCAGGCACACTATTCACTGATCTGCCGCTTAACCTCAGCTTGAAAATTCAAATTGTTTTTGACATGAGTCATTTACTTCATTCTGCGAATTCATGTGCTAACATTTCTTATCACATTGAGACTGAAATGAGAAAAATTGTTGTACCATGACATACAAAATGACACACAAATTAAAAAAATTTTAAAAACCCAAATCCCATTTACTCCCTCTGATACGTCTTTCAGTGCATCCTGTCTTCTGTCTTTTAAATTGAGACCCCATTGGGGCAGTGACTCTCTTTATATCTATAGCACCAACTACATTGTTGGTGGTGAATTAGTATTTAATAATATCTCCTTCTTATATAGTGGTTTACATCTGTAGATCTCCAAGCACTTTACAAAGAAGGTAAGTATCATTATCCCCATTTTATGAAGGTGTGATTGGTTTTACAGACCCCACACTAAGGTAAAAGGAGTGGTGGAAACAGTACTGGCCAGGAAGGCCCCACTCTTGAGCAACTTCCGGGCATGCTCCCTATGGAGGACCTACAAAAAAGGGAGCTCTGGCAGTCTGGCTGGGGTGGAAAGGGTGAGCATGGAGGAGAGATGGGCTGCAAGAATGTAGACGGGCTGCAGCCACTGAGGCGGAGCACTCTCTACAGGGAAGGACCAGGACTGTGAGTAAGAATTGGCCGGGATCACCCTTCCGCCTGACTAAGGGGAGACAATTGGACTCTGAAGGTGAGCTGGGAAGCATTCCCCGCCCCAGCTGAAGCCTTGAACTACTGAGACTGAAGGGAAACAGGAAAGGTAGAAAGTGGCCCTGGGGAGGCTGATCTGGAGTGGCAGCCAGAAGGGACTGAGCTACCCCTTGCCTCTCTCCCCTTGGGGCATGGGCCTGGGCCTGGGCCTGGACCTGGTGGAGAGGGAGGGCCCAGGTCCCCCATCCTTATCCTCTTCCATCAGCCTCCTGAAAGATCCCAGAAGACTTCAGGGCAGCCACAAACTGTAGCTTGGCCACCAGGCCCCCGGACTGCCCAGAGGAGCCTCCTCAGTTTTCAGAGAGACTTTTCAGCCACGGCCTGAGCATTAGGCCTGCTGGCCCCAAAGCAAAGCCCACTACAGAAGGGGTAAACTGAGGCAGTTGAAAATGAAACTCAGGTCTCTAGACTTCCAGTCAAGTGTTTGTTCTGTCATAGAATTTTAGAGTACATTGGTAAAACAGAATTCCTGATTAATAAAAAGTGCAGCTGATAAATGAAAGTGCACATGTGAAAAGTTTTCAGTATGCACATATATAATTATACAGAGCCAGAAAGAAGAGCAAAAGGGCAGAAGAAATAAGTTACTAGAGGATGAGCTGCTCAAGAGACAAAGTTGTAGTTTTAATTGATGAGCCTAACACTCAGGGGGAAAAAAATAAACTCTTAATTAGCAACATTAGGGTTACCATACGTCCGGATTTTCCCGGACATGTCCGGCTTTTTGGGCTCCAAATCC
>NW_020664436.1:32046167-32094477 GCF_002925995.2 Terrapene triunguis
CGCCTCCTCCCCCCACACCCCACTTACCTGCTTCAGGCTTCCCGCGAATCAAATGTTCGCGGGAAGCAGGGGAGGGGGCGGCGTTGGGGCGGGGACTTCGGGGAAGGGGTGGAGTTGGGGCATGGGCGGGGCTGGGGGCGGGGCCGGGGCCCCATGGAGTGTCCTCCTTTTGGAGGCTCAAAATATGGTAACCCTAAGCAACATAAGAATTGGTGTTGGAGAGCAAGACACAGATTTCCCCCCCTCTGGATTTAGTTGAGCTTGCTGCTTCTAATGCTGAAACAATTTTAGTGTTGTTGTTGTTGTTGTTTTTAACAGCTCGCAGATATCATTCCATAGAACATTCTTAGAAGGAGAGATTGATATGATTTGTCTCTGACGGAACTTTTGTTACTCTGGGCAGGGAATCTAAAGTAGCTGCCAAACTCCTTACACATTTTCTGAAAATAATGGCTTGGCATTATCTATCTGAATCATCGATTGGAGTTAACTATAGGAGACACTGTTGATGAAGTGGCAGACATGAATCATTTTCAGATTTTAATAGCCTCTATATTCATTCTGCCATTCTCACACAAAGAATAAAGCAGAATTAGCATTTTGTTATAAGCCTCTATCAGTTCAGTGGTTAACAGTTGGCATGAAGTTGAGTACCAGATGGGTGGCTTTAAGTTTCAGAACAGTAAAAGCTACCCTGCATTACATTAACATCTCACTGAAACATCAGAGGATCCATGTTACAACAAGACATGAAGTATATGCTTGGGGCAGGAAAGGGGCTTCAGTAAAAACTCTTAGTTGAACATCTAGAACTAACTCATGTTTGGGAATTAATTTGCTTTTCCGTAGAATTGCGAGGAGGTGTGGAACAGACTGGGTCAGGCTACTGGTTACAGCATATGGAGCCCATACCTCTGGTGGTTAATTAAAATTATGCTAGTTATTAAAGGTATTAAAGGTACTGAGCCCCTCCTGCTGGGTGGTGAGTTCTCATAACTCTTGTTGGCTTGAATGGGAGTTGATGGTATTCTATATCTTGTAGGACCAGTTCTAAAGCAGTGAGTGATGGTTCTGATCCTATAGCCAGTTGTTAAAGAAAAGATTGTCATTTGCCCTTTTGCAGCTGCTTTGCTTGTGGTGGTGGTGGGGGTGGTTCTCTTTGCCTACTCCCAAAAGGAGGGGTAAAGATGATGGCAGTCAAATTCATTGTTAGTAGGTTTACAACTATTACTACTGGGATGTGGCCTGTCTTGTGAGCTGGCACAAGATAATAGAGGAGGGGTAGGAAGCTCTCTTTACATTCTTGCACTGCTTTGTCCATACCAACCCTTTCTGCACACCGGAAGAAGCAGGCTCCACAGATCCACAGTGGGGAATGGAATGAGAGAGTGCAGGGAGTAGGTGGAGCCTTGACTCCACCTCCTCCCCCCCTCCCCCGAATTTGCCCAGTGACAACACATTAGGGAGTGTACTCAGTGGATACATATACACTGCAGCCATGGTGCGATTTGCAGGTTTTGTAGACACACAAATATGTATGTACTGAGGAAGATCAGGCAGACTTGCACAGCCTACACTGAAGTCCATGCCATGGCATCCTCGTTTCTATTTTTAGCAAGCTAGTTAGCAGGGCCAGCTCCAGGCACCAGCAAAACAAGCAGGTGCTTGGGGCGGCACATTTCTAGGGGCGGCATTCTGGCGCTGGCCATCATAGGCGCCGACTCCGGGGCATGGGGGAAAAAGTGCCCCCACCGCCCCAGCTCGCCCCCGCCTGCTCCCCTGAGCGCGCCACCGCCACTCCGCTTCTCCCCCCTCCCTCCCAGGCTTGTCGTGTGTGAAACAGTTGTTGCAGGGGGCCCGCAGGAAGCAATGGGGGGGGAATGCGGCACCCCCGGGGGAGGAGGCGGGGCCGGGGATTTGGGGAAGGGGTTCGGAAGGGGTGGAGTTGGGGCGGGGCCGACGGCAGGGCACAAAAAAAGGGGGGGGGCGGCCAAAATTTTTTTTGCTTGGGGTGGCAAAAATCCTAGAGCCGGCCCTGCTAGTTAGAGTACAGCTAGTGTGGGTACGCCAACACATGCTGCAAATCGTGCCCACAGTTGCAGTGTAGACATACCCATAGACACAGGTATAGTTTTGTCACAGTTTAGTCCCTCCCCAGAACACCAAGGACACCAGGATGGAAACTTTGTCTCTCTTATCTCCCCACCATTCTACTCCTGGAGCAACATAATAAGACATTGCCCATTATCCTGGGCTACGTCTCAATAATCTAACCCACTGGGATTTATGTGAGTCTAGTAAAGAGCTGTTTCTGAACTCTGACATTTGAGAACATGGTAGCAGAGAAGGACCAATCCATTCATTTAAAAAGGGGTCGATGATGTAGAGTGACAGTGTAGGATGAAAGTAAAATCTTTGTCACTTCATTGTGAATGTGCAATTACCAGCTGACAGTCTAAGCGCCTATCCATGAAACTAAGTGTCTCTTAGCTTGGGGGATTTGTGTTGTATATTTTACAGAGATTTGTGTAACTTAGTACTGGGTACTGGCGAAACAGAATGAAAGAATCGGGAGAAGATCAGTTGATCTAAATGTCTTTTGATAAAAATCTCAAGGTAAAATCCTGGCCTAATTGAAGTAAATAGCAAAACTCCTATTGATTTCAATGTGACGAGGATTTCACCGTCTGCCTCACATGAACCTATTAGAATTTGACTGGAACTCAGAAGCAGGACACAGAGTGAGATATCATAGAATCTTTTAAACTGAAGGCAAACCCGTCTTGGAGTAATTTAGGAAACTTTCTTAATTTTGCCAGTGGGTAGTAAAGATTAGAATGTCAGTTGTGGTCTTTTATAAAACTCACTGCTTATTTCAAATCCCAAAACCAATATTTCATGAAAGATAATTAAATCCCGCAATCTTCCTTCCATACAGTAGCAAGAACATTTCTGTTAGTAGATATGTTATCTTCTATGGTTGATCATTCAGGTACTGTATACCCACAAAGGATGTGTATCATACTGTCTACCACATGATGATCAAATGAGTTTCACTGCATAATAATACAAAATATGATGAGATAATTAGCACTTCCCATTTTTTTTTTAATTCAAAACTTGAGAATCTCAAACCAAGTATTCTGTGTTTGTGTCCACCAGATGACAAAACCGAAGTCAATAGGGAATTTAAATCTCTTATAGCTACCCACTTGGCTTCGTCCCTGTTCTTCTGAATATGCTGAAGTATCTTACCAGCTTTGCAGATATATTTTTTTTCAGTGGAGAGCTAACTGTGCCTGAAGGGAGCTGGGAGAATATATTGAAATTACACAGCATAATCACATCTGTGAAATTCTTGACAAAATAAAACTTCTCAGAGCAATTGACAATCTTGTGGTAACCCCTGGCTTATTGTGAAAAAGGCTCAGCCTGATGAATGTTATTCACGGTATAAGTTATGCTTCTTTGCAACTTGTGAGCTTGTCATCTTCAGTTCTCATAAAATGTGCTGGTTCTCCATTGGACGCATTCTCACCATCTTTTTATGTCCACTGGTGACTGAGAGGAATAAAACACACTCAACATATCTGAAAGCAAAAGTCCCTCAAGGTGATGAGAATCACAACTGTGAAACTATTGAGAAAACTCTTATGATTCTTTTTTTGTCATCGTTAGTCTTCATAGCCATCAAGATTTGGCTTTTTCAACAGACCCCTAGCAAAATTATGTGTAAATTTGTTTTTGTAATGTGAAAGCTTGGCTGCTGTAGTTTCCAGCAGGGTAAATGAGAGAAGCATAATCTATTTTGTTCATCAGTAACTGATCACCAAACAAAAGGGTCATTGTTTCCTACTGGTATTTTTTCTTTTGACAGAACATGTGAGCAAAGCAAAAAACAAAGTGGCACTAAAGATATTTGTGAATTTTTTTTTTATAAAGTTATAATAGAAACCATTCCTAGACAGTCAGACTTTTTAAATTAAATTGTTTAATTTGTCTTTGTCATATTTCTTTTTATTTTATAGTATGATTTTCCTTAATATATTATGTGCATTTCATGTTTGTGCATTATGTATGTAAATATACCATCGTTGATATTAAAAAGTCAACATTTGTCACCAGTTAACACACAACAGACTTTAAGGAAGAACAGGAAATAGCTTATCTCGTATTTGCTCTCACATTCCACTGTGTGGTAATTGTTGACAAATGCTGACTTTTTATGGAGAACACTGTATACATACACATACATGCCCAGATACTATGATGATGAGTGTCATGGTGATGGGTGTCATATAGATACTTTGAGATATATGTGTACACTGCGGTGGTGAGATCCATATCCATAAACACAGTTTAGATGCTGACAGTTTAATCAATTCATTTGAGACATATAAAAACAAGTGTTTATCTCTCTTCAATACATCCACTAACCCCTCAGCAAGGCCAGCAGAACAAAACAAATGTTAGCGGTTTTAACCTATCATGAGCCAAAAAAACATTAGATTTTTAATGAACTACAATCAAATGTTCACACCACCATAGCATTAAAAATCTTTGATATTTACCAAACATCCCCCGGCTAAAAATATTGTACCCTAAGGTAAGATGTTGGTTGCAAAAACATCTGGAAAATTGTGGTTTTGTTTGTGAAGTTAGGGCTGTGTAATGAAAATCTAGCATATCATAGAATATCAGGGTTGGAAGGGACCTCAGGAGGTCATCTAGTCCAACCCCCTGCTCAAAGCAGGACCAATTCCCAACTAAGTCATCCCAGCCAGGGCTTTGTCAAGACTGACCTTAAAAACCTTTAAGGAAGAAGATTCCACCACCTCCCTAGGTAACCCATTCCAGTGCTTCACCACCCTCCTAGTGAAAAAGTTTTTCCTAATATCCAACCTAAACTTCCCCAACTGCAACTTGAGACCATTACTCCTTGTTCTGTCATCAGATACCACTGAACAGTCTAGATCCATCCTCTTTGGAACCCCCTTTCAGGTAGTTGAAAGCAGCTATCAAATCCCCCCTCATTCTTCTCTTCTGCAGACTAAACAATCTCAGTTCCCTCAGCCTCTCCTCATAAGTCATGTGCTCCAGCCCCCTAATCATTTTTGTTGCCCTCCGCTGGACTCTTTACAAGAAGGATGTGGAAAAATTGGAATGTGGGGCCCAAAACTGGACACGGTACTCCAGATGAGGCCTCACCAATGTCGAATAGAGGGGAACGATCACGTCCCTTGATCTGCTGGCAATGCCCCTACTTATACAGCCCAATATGCCGTTAGCCTTCTTGGCAACAAGGGCACACTGTTGACACATATCCAGCTTCTCGTCCACTGTAACCCCTAGGTCCTTTTCTGCAGAACTGCTTCCTAGCCATTCGGTCCCTAGTCTGTAACAGTGCATGGGATTCTTCTGTCCTAAGTGCAGGACTCTGCACTTGTCCTTGTTGAACCTCATCAGGTTTCTTTTGGCCCAATCCTCTAATTTGTCTAGGTCCCTCTGTATCCTGTCCCTACCCTCTAGCGTATCTACCACTCCTCCCAGTTTAGTGTCATCTGCAAACTTGCTGAGAGTGCAGTCCACGCCATCCTCCAGATCATTAATGAAGATATTGAACAAAACCGGCCCCAGGACCGACCCGTGGGGCACTCCACTTGAAACCGGCTGTCAACTAGACATGGAGCCGTTGATCACTACCCGTTAAGCCCGACGATCTAGCCAGCTTTCTATCCACCTTATAGTCCATTCATCCAGCCCATACTTCTTTAACTTGCTGGCAAGAATACTGTGGGAGACTGTATCAAAAGCTTTGCTAAAGTCAAGGAATAACACATCCACTGCTTTCCCCTCATCCACAGAGCCAGTTATCTCCTCTTAGAAGGCAATTAGGTTAGTCAGGCATGACTTGCCCTTGGTGAATCCATGCTGACTGTTCCTGATCACTTTCCTCTCCTCTAAGTGCTTCAGAATTGATTCCTTGAGGACCTGCTCCATGATTTTTCCAGGGACTGAGGTGAGGCTGAATGGCCTGTAGTTCCCCGGATCCTCCTTCTTCCCTTTTTTAAAGATGGGCACTACATTAGCCTTTTTCCAGTCATCCGGGACCTCCCCAGATTGCCATATAATTGAGAGCAAACTTTATCCTTAGCTATGGAGCATCTCACAGGCCTCCATTTTCTTTTTTATATATAATTTTGTGTTTGGGTGTGTTTTGAGAATCATCTTGAAAGAAATATCAAGTCTTTATCTTGTAAAATTATCAACAGTGCATGCTTAAATATTATTTCTGCTTATTCAATAAATTATTTGATAAGAATAACTATTAAATATGTAAAAAGTAAAATAGTTTAATTTATGTAGAATTTCATAAGGAATCTGAAAAAACATGTCAATGTAACATTACTTTTGTGTAAAACTTTGTAAATTATTCAAAAGTTCATATTATTTATACCACCTCAAGAAGTCCTTGTCTCTGTCTCTAAAGCAACCTACCTATCTGTACTATGTGCCTTAATGATTGATGCCATAAGTAATGCTAAGTGAATGTCAAATTTCTGTAAATGGGCTCTCTGTAACTCAAAACTTATAAACTCCTATTCTGAACAATTGTCAAATAAATTGGCACTAACTTTTCATGGTAAGAGGAAGGGAAGGTGTAAAACCTTGGTTTTTGGTTGAATAAAAAATCTTTTTAAAAATTAAAGGCAATAAAAAAAATTACTAATTCCCACTAATGAATAGGTGACCTACTGTGGGCTAATAAAATTTTCAAATTAGCAAAATCAAGAATACTCCATCACAAAATGTACTTTGTTTTTTATTTTGACAAGTGTAGTTTAGTTTTAATTATGTGTACTTTATTGTATCATAGTAGATGGCCTCTGGAATATCCTCTAAAACTACTGATGATTTAGGGTCCTACACCTGTTGAAGTCAATGAGAAGTCCAACTGAGCAAAGCACTTAAGCATATGCTTAATTTCAAGTGTGTGAGTTATTGCAGTTGAAATCTATGGGACGATTTATGTGCTTAAAGTTAAGCATATAGCTAAGTGGTGTGCTGAATTGGTACCTAATGCCTTTCTGTACACAGGAAAATGGATTTTTTTGGAATAACTTTAGGTTTTTGGAGATAAATGGCCTTGCGTCCACACATAAAAATGTTTTTATTTTAATTATCTTGTGTCTTTTCTGCGTTAAGTAATGCTCTTTGGAAGCAAAATAGCTCTGTTCTGGAATCAGGGTTTTTTGTCAAGACATTTGTATTTCAGGCCTATATTTTTACCTGTTTGCCCTCTTTAGGGTTACCTTGACAGGATGTCACTTCCCCATTTAAATGCTGGTGTGCAGTCAGGTGCAATTCCAGCTCGTGGTGAGTTCTTATACCCGGAGCCACATACCCATTATAGAAACCATGCCCTGTGCTTCTACGTAGTCCTGTCAGGATGTCTTGTACTTCCTTGACCTTTCTGGAGAGGACCATGCCTAATCCCATCTGCACAGCAGTCACCAAAATGCCAAGTTCTACAGGAGGATTGCAGAGCAAATGTACGAGAAGAGGTGTAATCGGGACACGGCCCAGGCCCGCTACAAAAACAAAGGAGCTCAGAGGCCTGGTTTGAGGGGCAAAGATCAGGCACACTGATCCCATCAGTGACCCCAGTATAATTTGGAAACCCTAACTGTGAAAATCCATCAGTGATCTCCTGTGCATTGACAAGTTTTGTGACACGGCACTGCAGCACCCTCTGAGCAGCAGTGCACACCCCATGACAACAGCCCCAACAGTTGATCTACCAACACCAACTGGTTAGCCACTGACTGGTTGCAATCAGGGGTGTCGAGCTTCCATATAGCAATGGCCATACCTTTATCTGTGCTGAGGAGAGATCTTGTGTTGGTATTCAGCCACTGAAGCTCCAAGGTGAGGTCTGCACAGAACTCTAGGAAAGTAGCCTTCCTCATCCTGAAGTTCTGCCATGACTGCTGTTCCTTCCAGTTCTGCATCAGTATCCTCTCCCACCAGTCAGTGCTAGTTGGCCAAGCCCAGAAGCAGCACTCCAACGAGTGGAGCAGCTCCGAGAAAATGTCTTGCAGAAGTAACTGCTCAATTTCATCCTTTCTTCCTCCTCTAGCCACATAACTGTGACATCACCATGCTGCCTCACAATCCATCCAAAGTCATCTGGCTGCATGATTGCAAATACATGTGAGGCATCCTGTTGGTGTTAAGGATCATGGTGCTCAGCAGTGTTCCCTCCATGCTGCCTGCAGCAGTTCAAAAATGGGTCTGGTTTTCAAAACAAAAAACAGATGAATTCTGGGGTGCCAGGAGAGGAATCCTGGGATTGTTGACCCCAATTCCTAGAATTCCAGTAGGTTTTGGTTGGCATCTCATAATGCTGTGAGAAAAATTCCAGAATGCATAGAGCCTAGTGGTGGAACTTTGCTCCATGGGATATCTGCCCAGAATACTGTGTGGTTATTTGAAGAAAGGGCAGAGCTATGTGGCTCAATGATTCACAAGGGCTTAAGTCAGAACGAAGAAGTGATGTGGATGAACTCTTTTGCTACTGCTATTCTATGTTAGTTATAGCAGATAAACATATTCCAAAAAAACTCTCTCACGTAGATGAGGCCATAGTGATTTGACAATTTAGGGTGAAATTCATCTCTGTGCAGAGGGCCAGCCCAGAGTTTAGGCACCACTTACATTCCCTTGTCAGGTCTTAAGTGAGACTTCAGTGACGAATAGGCCTTGTGTTGGCCCTCTACAAAGGAATTTCACCTTTTTTTGCTTAAAGTGATAATCAAGATAGCCCAGTACAGACAGTTTGTTAAAAAGTGTGAGAATACTTACATGGGGCGATAGATTCAATGTTTGTAATGGCTCAGCCATTCCCAATCTCTATTCAAGCCTAAGTTGATTGTATCTAGTTTGCATATCAACTCAAGTTCAGCAGTTTCTCATTGGAGTCTGTTTTTGAAGCTTTTCTGTTGCAAAATTGCCACCCTCAGGTCTGTTATTGAGTGACCAGACAGGTTAAAGTGTTCTCCTACTAGTTTTTGAATGTTATGATTCCTTATGTCAGATTTGTGTCCATTTATTCTTTTGCGTAGAGACTGTCCGGTTTGAATATGCAAACTAGATACAATCAACTTAGGCTTGAATAGAGACTGGGAATGGCTGAGCCATTACAAACATTGAATCTATCTCCCCTTGTAAGTATAGTGGGCTATCTTGATTATCACTTCAAAAGTTTTTTCTCTTACTTAATTGGCCTCTCAGAGTTGGTAAGACAACTCCCACCTTTTCATGCTCTCTGTATGTGTGTATATATAGCTTCTCAATATATGTTCCATTCTATGCATCCAAAGAAGTGGGCTGTAGCCCACAAAAGCTTATGCTCAAATAAATTTGTTAGTCTCTAAGGTGCCACAAGTACTCCTGTTCTTTTTAATAAGAGAAACATCACTATTTTTCCATTTTTTTTCTTTATCAACATCTTTGCTTTTAATAAAGGTTATGTGATTTCAAAGAAAAGTTATGTGGCTAGGAGAGTTACTTTTAATATCTTGAAATTTTAGTACTAGGGACCTCAGGCAAGAACAGTTCTCATTGGTTAACTAAGAGATTAGAGTGCAGGTCTAAGATTTGCATAATGTAAAAGGTGTACATCTTTGTAAATATCTTTGATTTTCAGTCCTTAGGCAGTTAATAAAAGAACAAGAATGATCCTGCTTTAGGATTAGCCTTTGGGTAATATCGCTTAACATAACAAAGTATAAAAATATTATTTGTTTAATTTTATGTGACTCATGTTCCCTGGTTACATCAGGATTTTCTTTGTTGAATAGTATTATTCTAGCATTTATATAATAATTCACATTTTTAGAGGCAAGGCTAATACTTCCATAAAGGATTTCCATTAGTCCTTATACCTCAAATCTACTGTACTATCACACCGAGAAGAGTATAAATCTTTCTTTACCATTCTCAAAGCCTATAATATTGAGGTAGTTTCTGAAGCAACTGATTACTGTCAGCACTTCACTTTGACATTTAGCATGACCCTCAGTGAGAGGAATCTTTATCTCTGTGTTTCCGTGAGCTGCAGATGGTGGTGTCCTTGTACTTTCACAAACCAAAGCCACCAATTGATATTTAATTTTTTAAATTTTAATCATGAAAAAAAATCCCTTGCTTGAATGAGGAGGTCAGCGGCCATAGAATTACAGCAGACTTGCAAATCTGCTCACTTGTTTGCCCAGGTCAAGTGTTTTTTGATGGATGAGTAAAATATAATTCTTTTTCATCCTCATCCATCACTGTGATAAAGGGCAATTGAGTAAATCTTGTTCCTCAACTGGTAATTTCCTTCCCAGTTGCGTAAGGCTTGTTTACAGATGTTTGATAACTTTAAAATTAAACATTAAGGCTTCTATAGAGTTCCTCCTTTGCTCAGGTATGCTGTGAAATAGATTAAAACTGTAAGCAATGTTTCATGCTGCCAATAAGTTGAACCCTCACCATTTTTTAAAAAATTTGCCTCAGACATCAAAATCGAAGTTTCTCTGTTGCTATTCCAGGCCTTGACCAAAGTTTAGTCCAGGCTTCTAGTTTTTTGTTTTGTTTTCAATCATCCCAATTGTCTTTCTCTCTTTACATAGTCACTGTTCAGTCTTAAACCCAATCTCCTTTCATTTCAGTAGGCATTGTAGCCAGGAAGCCCTTAGACCAACTTCTGTCACTAAACTTTAAATGAGACAAAACAGAAGCCCTGATTCTTGTGGTCATTGAAGTTTCGATGACACCTTTTGCAAGAGTAAGCACATCTGTTCCAGCATCCTGGCCCAATTGCTGATAGGGTAACTATGTTTTGTTAACCTAAATTCTTCTGGTTTTGACTTGACAAGTTATTCTTCTTTGCTTATTCTAAATTGCTGTGTGTTATCACAGTTGCCACATTCCCTCCCACAGAACATGGTATCTCAGTGGTAAGTGGAAGACAATATTATGTAGATTTTGCTATATTCTGACTTAGGACATGCATGCCTGTCTCACAGTGAAATCAGATGGAGTCCTGCATGTCTGTCTGTAAGCATGTGACCCATCATTTGTAGAGTTTTTGGAACCTTTAGGACAAAAGGCAGTATAAAAATTGTCACTTGGACTTTTCTCAATTTCATGGAGTTGGAGTTATCTTACAGTTGTTATTAGTCTGTGAATATAAATCTTTTGCTGTATATATGCTCTTAAATTTGTATTGTTCATGAGCCTATTGTAATAGGGACACCATAAATTGGAAAAATACATGTAAGACACTATTGTATTACTAATTAATGCACCTCTCCCTATTTAGCACATTTCACAATAGAGATTTAAATTTATCACAAATGTATCCTTTATTTTTATTTTTATTAGCAAAATATATTCTAGCAGTTGCCAGTAATGTACAGTCATTACTAGGAACCTACCAAATTCACAGTCCATTTTGGTCAATTTCACAGTCATAGGATTTTAAAAATTGTAATTTTCATGATTTCGGCTATTTAAATCTGAAATTTCATTGTGTTGTAATTGTGGGGGTCCTGGCCCAAAAAGGAGTTGTGGATGGGGGTCGCAAAGTTATTGTAGGGGGATGTGGTACTGCTACCCTTACTTCTGCACTGCTGCTGGTGGCGGCGCTGCCTTCAGAGCTGAGCAGCTGGAGAATGGCAGCTGCTGGCTTGGAGCCTATATCTGAAGGCAGAGCCGCCACCAGCAGCAGCACAGAAGTAATGGAATGTTATGGTATTGCCACCCTTACTTCTGCACTGCTGCGTGCAGAGCTGGGCCCTCAGTCAGCAGCCGCCACTCTCCAGCCACCCAGCTCTGAAGGCAGCAGCACAGAAGTAAGGGTGGCATGGTATGGTATTGCCACCCTTACTTCTGCGCTGCTGCTGGCGGGGCACTGCCTTCAGAGCTGGGCACCTGGCCAACAGCCGCTGCTCTCTGGCCACCCAGCTCGGAAGGCAGTGCAGAAGTAAGGGTGGCAATACCGTGACCCCCCAAAAAACTACCTTGTGACCCCCCTGAAATTCCCTTTGGGGTCAGGACCCCCAATTTGAGAAACACTGGTCACCCCCATAAAATCTGGTCTTCTGTATGCTTTTATCCTATATTATACAGATTTCATGGAGGGAGACCAGTCCGTGACATATCTTTCATTGCCGTGAATCTGGTAGGGTCCTAGTCATTACAGTGTGGGTGTTTACATGTCCCAGGATTGTCTTCTTGCTTTTTTATTTTGCAGGTGTACAAAGCTTAAAACAATATAAAAGTAATAAAGACAATTTAAAAATATAACTCTCTCTTATTGACCAAAACTTAAACAACTGAGTGAACATTTATATCCTTTATAAAGACCTCAAATTACTCTTTTGGGACATAGTATAAAATGAAACTTTTCAGTTAATTTTCATTTCAGTAAGAGCATTAAGTGTTTTGTCCTGTTTGTCATCCTATGATCTACTCTAGCATGTGCATCTCTTTCAGAGGCATTGCTTGTGCAGCAGGTAAAGCCAAATTAAATAAATTTTTAAAATAATCCTTAGAAAATTGTGAGTTTCAGTAGCACCAGTGTTTGGTAAGAATAACTTAAGTGTTTTTAAGTAGCACAAGTGACAAAATACCCATATACTAAAAATAATAACCCATGTTTGGGGCAGTAGTTTCCTCCAGATCATTCTGTAGAAGAAGGGGCAGAATTGCGCCACCATGGACCAGGTAAACAAAATTGGATTTTGGCACATTCACTGGAGGTCAGTGTCATCCACATATAAGCCCCATTCTTCCACACTTCCTCCCACTCCCCTGCAGCTCTCCTTCACCCACTATCAATATTGCATGTGAGTAGCTATGTTCACAGCATTTCCCCTGCTTGAAGCTGCACCAGCACCTTCAAAGTAGATTCTACAGTCTAGAGGGGCTCACTGCAAGAGTTAATACATGCAGTAGATTGCTTATTAGTTTTCAGAAGGAGGGTGGAATGTGCATATTATACCTAGTCCAGAGGTGGATTAAGGTTTCCCTAGGCCAGAGCAAGAGGGGGGCCCCTCCCCACCCCTTCCACTTGCGGTCCCGCCCCTGTTCTCACCCCTTCCATCTGTGGCCCTGTCCACAGCCCCACCCCTTTCTGCCCCTTCCCTGGGACCCCACCCCTGTTCCACTCAGAGTCCCCCCATATTCCGCCTGCCCCACAACCCGTTTGCTCCTTTCTGTCCCCCCCATCCCCACTGCAGCTCCAAGACCGGGGAAGCTCTGTCACCACGCCACGGCCCCAGGGCTGTAACAGGGAGCGTGAGCTTCTCCAGTCCCAGGGCCGCAGCAGGGTCTGGGTGCCGCACTTCTACAGGGGACTAGGGTCGGGGCACTGGGGCTTCTCCCACCCCAACCGGCAGTTCTGCCGGAGAGCAAGGTCGGGCACGGGGGCTTCCCCTGCTGCCCCGCGGCTTCTGCCGGGGACAGAGTCAGAGCACTGGGGTCTTCCTCTGCCAGGGACAGGGTCAGGGGCCACTGTGGGGGGGGTTCCTCCACTTGGGGGCTTCTGCTAGGGAGGCTTCCCCTTCCCGCGGCTTCTGCCGGGGACAGGATCTGTGTGTGTGTGTGGGGGGGGGGGCTTTCCCCAGTTTACGGCTTCCACCGGGGACAGGGTCGGGGGGTGTGGGCGGGCGTGGAAGCTGGGGGGCCCCAATTGGTTGGGCCCCCATGGGCCCAGTAGCTAATCTGCCACTGACCTAGTGTTTTGCATTCCCACCCTAGCCAAATACATTCATGGCCAGATCCTGTAGAGGATCCTCAGCAAGCACAGGAGTTAAGGGACCATGGTGTTAGAACTCTCCCACTCCTTTTGTGGGGCCAGGGAGAGAACCATGTGTTGTTTAGTCATCATTCGGAGCTCAAGGTGCTTGAAACAGCTCTACTTTATTCAGCATCTGAGTTCTAACTGATCAGCGTTGCTTAACATGAGCCTCTGCATAACGTAACAACTGGCTCCAGCTGGCTACTGCCAGACCCTCTAAAAAGTACAGTTCCCCACAATCCATATGCAGCTGTCCCTTTGGGAACATTCTGCCTCACAGTGTGAAATTGCTAAATGTTAACATAATGACATATATGGGGAGAAAATTGAGGGTAAGCATTATCTCCAACTGCTATATCATGCTGAGTTCAAACGTCAAGGGATTATTCCAACAGTGCAGAAATGTTTTTCATTTACAATGATCTGTCTACATTGTTTTTGGCACAAAGTATTCAGTTTCTGATAATTTCACTTATCTTACTAAAAAAGTTAAAAACAGTACATGTTTATTTGTGTGGTATTGCATAGCCCAGGAGACGGGAAATGGGGAAACGCAATCCATCACCCGTCAGCAACCAGCTTGTGTTCTTAGAGACCAAAGGACATTACTGCCAGTTAGATTGTCTGTATGAAATGAAGAGTTAGTCTCATCTGTCTCATAAGGGTCAGCTATACACAACCCACCATGACAGTTGGCACGGATGGGGTATTCTAGTTGGCAGTCTTACCAGATGAACCAAGGACAGGATAGTCATGTGTGCCTACACAGCCCACAGAAGGTAGCCTCCCAGCCCGAGTCGACAGACTTGAGTTAGCGGAGCTCATGTGAGCATTCTAAAATTAGCTGTGTAAAACATGAAAACTGTGGTTTGGGTTAGAGCTCAGGCTTCGGAGCCCAACCTCCAGCTCAAGCTGCAATTTTAAAGCTCTGCCCACACAGCTAATTTTAAAGTGCTTGCACAAGCCCCCTTATCCAACTCTGTTGACACAGGCTGGGAGGCTTTTCCCCCCCAGGATGGGTAGACATACCTATGGAGATTGGAATACTCTCCGGACTATGTTAAAGTAGATGGACAGGATAGCCATGGAGAAACTTGCTGATGCTATATCCCAGAGATATCAATCCGAAACCTCTTGCAAGTACTAAAATTAAAAAAGGAATGTTACTTCCTTTATAGATCACAAGGTTTTTTTGGTTCCAAAGCATACCATGCTGCTCTCTAAAATGCTTACTTTATGTGGATGGTATAATTAGAACGAGTAAAAAAAATCATCTGTTCAGCAAAAAGATTTTTAAGGCCCGCTGTAGCATTGTGATGATGACTGGCGGTGTCAGTACTGACAACAGACGGGGGGGGGGGGTGTTAGTTCTCGGCTGTCTCAGCTGGTTGGTGCCTGACCAGTATTGGACAACTATAGAAGACTTCACTGCTGTAGTTAAGTTTTGTATTATGTACAGCTATGAGCCTGGTACGCAAAGTTTGGCTCCAGATTCAGGGGGCTTGTTTCTCTGTTTTGGTTCAACCTGCATTGAAATGAGGCCCGCTGCAAAATTTTCAGCTGGACCCAGATATGGGTTTTCCCAAAATTTCCTGAGGTTCAAGCTTATTTCTAACAATGAAGCAATGATTAATATTGGTATATTATTGGCATAATATCATCTTTATTTCACTGATTCAAATACTGCTAATAGAAACAATATCTTAACATAAACTTTTCACTAGAGGCTATTTCATTTGTATCCTATCTCTGCCACCAGAGGATAGTGGACAGTAAATGTCATTGTTCAGTCACTAAAACACTCAGCACTATGATGACAAAGGATTGTTAATTGTGTTGGTGTATGGATAGCTGCCTCTTATAATGCCAGAAATGATATTGTTATGCTGAAAGGTGTAAATGACAGACATCAGGTGGATCTTTGCTATGTAGTAATCACAGAGCCGGTTAAAGCCAATGGCGGTGTGTAGTGGGGCTTTCAGCCCTGGAGCACCACCATTGCATCTCTGCCTCAGTTTCCCTGAGTGACGGTTTTAATAAGTCCCATGAGGCTTGTATATTGAACAGGGCCCCTTCATGTGTCTTGTTTATTCAACCCCAAAGGCAGAGCATAGTACAAAGAGGCCTCCTGCTCAGCTTCTCTTGCACATACTGGGCTGTCTTCCAAACTGTCCTTATAGTTTCCCTCCTTAAGGCGGGCATTTCCCACAGCTCTTTGCTGTGATTCAGGCCAGCTGCAAGGCTTTAGCCAGTTTCTCCTCCAGGTTGTCCCTTTTACCATTAAGTACTTCCACCCTCACGCTGGGAGGGTCCAGCTGGCAGACCTTCCACTGCAGCTGTTGTCTTCCTGCTAATTCAGGGCCCTGCAGGAGCCTTCTTGCTCCCTGAAGTATCTACAGGCACTGCCTTGCTATAAAGGAAGAGGCAGCAATTATGCAGGGCCCTTCTCCCAGCTCTTTCCTTATTGGCTGGGTGAGAGGGGAGACCTGCCCTACCCTTTCTTCAAGGCTCCAGATCCTAGGCCTTGAAAGATACAGTAACATGATTCCTTCTAACTGCTACTTCTTTCTAGGACCCCTTTCCTCTCTCCCCATATCTTCTTCAGCCTTGTGTGTAAGATCAACCCAAACTCTTAAAGGGCATGTCACATGGCAGGGAGGACTGATCAGTAGGCAGTACCGCCCTTAAGGGGCAGACTACCCCATCACAGGCTTTAAGGCTAAATTGAAGGAGCAATTAATTCTTTATTTAGTGATAACTTGAAACAATAGAAGGCTACCGCCCAAAGAACTGGGTCACATGGCAAGGCCTTATCAGAAACTAAGCCAGAAGAGGTTCTCTGATTGCAAACCAGTGGCTAGGAGATTGTTCCACAAGCCGTGTGTGTGTAGGAAGCAAAAAGCGAGGAGAAAGTTTGTGAGCACGCCTCAGAGAGGGAGCAGAGAGACATTGATCCTTGGGCACAGAACTGACTGGAAAGGCAGGCTAGGGGATTTCTGAGCAAGGAAACTGCCTGTTGTTCATTTCTACTGCATTCAGGAAAACAGAATCTTGTATACATTCTTTGTAAATAAACAATTACTCCTATAGTTTACCTGACTTGTATCATCTGTTTCTCCTTCTGAAACAACCCTTCCAGGCCCCAAATATTAGCTAACTGCTCAGGCGAAAGAGACAATAGTATTTAAGTTGGACCTTAGGTTTTGATAATCATTGCACATGAACTGAAGTTAGGATGTTTGGTCAACCAGAAAAATAGGGACAAAGTCAAAGAGAACTTTGTTTCCTACCATTAGGCAAACCAAATTACAATAGTTTGGTCATATTAAGAAGCCACAAGAGTGGTAATAACCATGAATTGGGAAGTTACAAGAGCACAGCTGTGCAGCACTCAAGTTAAAGAAAACTTTAAACTTTGACACTTTTATAGACCAAAGCTTCTCTGTGGTAATTCCTGCATTATGGGATTCTATAAAAAATATTAAAATGTTTCTGACTATAGGTTTCTATGTGTTTTTATACGGAATGTTACTATATATGATAAAGTAGAGAAATGATGTTTTAAAGAACTGTGAATGCTGTATTCAAGAATTGAGATTTGGTTTAAAAAAAAAAAGGGTGAGGATCTGGATCCAGATCTCCAGCCCCCACAATGTTTGGTGATGTTTAGATTCAAGTGTTTGGTGGGGCACATATTAAGGATAGGAGAAACTGCAGAATTAGCACATAAATACTGTCTTTCATCAAACAACTGCATCTGCCTTTCCCATGATCCTCAAGTGATCTGAGTGTCACACTGTCATGAATGGCTCACAACTGGGAGTGCCTACCTCAAGGCAGACTGTGAAAAACAAGGCAAACACCCCAAACTGGTGGTATGTTCTATTATTAGATTTCTCCAAGCCAGTAACAAATGTGAACTACTGGATCACAGTAACAGTCTTACTATGGAGTCACAGACTGTCTCCTTAGACAAGTGATTCTCAACCTATTTAGCAATGTGGGCCGCATATGCAGCTCTCTATGTGTAATGTGGGCCGCCTCCACATGATATATATGCTACCTGTGTGGACCTGAGGATGTCACATGAGCCGCAGCTGTGTGCTGATTGGGCCACAGGTTGAGAACCACTTCCTTAGACTCTCCAGTCTAAGTTGCCACTCAGACAAACTGGACTTAGTGATAAATGGTCATTTACACCAAAAATCACACAATGTTCAGGTTGCTTCCAGTCCCAAGAGACCAGCTACTTACCCCAGATCAATTGGTACCCTAGATCTTACACCAAACACAGCGCCTGTAGCCAATCCTGTAATAAGCTATCTTAAAGATTTATTAACTAGGAAAGAGAAATAAGAGCGTTATTCACAAATTAAAGCAAACAAACATATACACGCCATCTAAATCCTAAGAGTGACAGAATTGTAGAGATCTGTCAATTCAAAGTGTCTTTCTGAGCGGACCAAGGAGATAACTCGTGGGGATCTCTGGCTTCAGTTTGGTTTCTTTGGCCCTGTGAGAGTTTAAACAGCAAATAAATGAAAAATCTTCACATCAACTATTTTGATTTCCCTTTTCTAGTATTCAAAGCAATGAGAAGAGGCCTTCTGCACATACTTCTCCAAGGGTGGCTGGGGCAATTAACAAAGCTTTTGTCTTATAATGGCCTACTTAAATTTTGATAGTCTACCTGGATGTGTGGGGAGGGGATGGTTCCCATGCCTGGGTTCACAAGTTCAGAGGAAACCTTTTCAGAGTTATAAAGCAAAATTTAGATATTTTCTTATAGCATGCAATACAACCATTGCAAATGAGATTAATGCATGTGGCAACTTACAAACATTTCATACATCTAAATATTACATTCTTATAAGACTAATACCTATTTTGAGCAAAACTAACATACAGGTGAACTGGTCTGGTCTCCAGCTATAAGTTTGTCAGTTCTTAGCTAATTCCTGCAGCCTTGCCAAGAGCTGGCATCTGGCCTGCCAGTGTCACAATGAGTGTATCATATTTCCAAATACAGAACAGAAATATTTATTGAACATTTCTGCCTTTTTGGCACCATTATTAATAATTTTATCATCTACTCTATCTAGTAATTGTCATATAACATTTTAGGATATCTTTTGTTTCTAACATAGTTTAAAAACTCCTTTTTTGTTCTTAGCCTGCTAATCATGATTTTTTCCCTGATGTCTTTAGCTTCCCTTATCAATTTTCTATACTTCACAACTTTTCATTTGTATTGATTGCTATCTTTCCCCATTTAGTATGTATTACATTTTTATTTCTAATTGCTGCCTTTACTTCCCACTGAACCAGGATGGGCTTTTAGCCAAACTTGTCCTTTTCTTGATTAAGAAGTCATAGGTTTTTGACCAGCCAATAAACACTTCTTAAAGAAGTCCCAATTTTCCAGTGTTTGTACAGCACCTGAAACAATGGGACCATATTCCTGATTTGAACCTTTATTGCTACTGAAATATATTTGCTTAATAATTATAATAGTACTTATTAACTAATGTCACATATTTGTAGGCAGAGTTAGGAAAATTTCCAGGAGCAGAAAAATTTTCTAGTCTGCCATGCATACAGAAATTTTCAAACACATTGCTTACTTAGATCAGGAATTAGAGGAATCAAAATAAAGCTTACAATGAAGCGCCTTTCATAACCTTAAATAAGGAGGCACCACTGTGCCGCCATAAAACATGCATATACACAGAAACTTTTAGAAAATGTATGCAAATAATTTATGTATCATTTAAAATAGTTACAAAATGTGGAAATAATAGATGAATTATTTCACCAAGTGCTAAAGTTCAACCTTCTCTTGGATAGTACCAAGCTGCTGAAGTGTTCTCCCCCCCCCCCCCCATTTCTTATATCCTCTTCATGACTAGTACAATCTCACAGTAGATTTTACTGAGATATATGCTACCTCTGGCTAATTATGTGCAACATACATTGTTTCAACAATTCCCTTTCTTTCGTGTTCGCTGGCAAAGTTCGTTCTGAGGATTTGTTAAAATGAACATTTTTATCTTGTATTTTCAAGGTTTTTTCTTATTTATTTATGTTTAGTTTAATTATTAAATATTTTGATATTATTAAATATAGTTATTTATTATTAATAAATGCATTAAAATTTATTATTAAATGGAAAAATCATATATTGAACTAAAGAACTATAATGTCACAGAAGAAGAATTTCCATATATGGAAGAGTGAAATCTATTCATTGGTGTGTGGACTGAAAGTTTTCTAGAAAGTGCCATAAATCCATATGATGCCCCTGAGTGTTAGATTTAGCATTTGGATATTTAATTGTGCATTTTTTCAAAATCTTTCAGCTCAGTCAGAGAGCTCCCAGGTGCCTACATAACAGGTTAGGGAGGGATTCTGAGACAATATTCTAAATAACTATTATACTCCTCTTCTTCCTACATCTCAGCTTAACTCCTTGCTGAGACACAGATCAGAGTTCTCTCTTTTCAGGACTTTTCAGAAAGCATTGCACAATTAAACGTCAGGGCTATTGTATGTAAAACCCTCATAACTAGATGTTATAGTTCCCAGTCAACTTCAAAGAGGGAATACTGTACAGTTTCTGAGTAACACAAACATTTCATGCACACAGAATACATTATCAATAGTATTTGGAATACTATGAATAACTTTTAAAACAAAAAGTTGTTAGGCAGTAACTACTGAAATTCCTTATACAGACTTCCCCATTTTGTTGCTGTTACATATTTCAAATATAAGTTTCCAGTATGACAAATATAATTCTGTAGTTTCGCACACATATATAAATACATTCTCTTCTGATCCTCTCTCAGATGATTTATCACTCTGTATAGTGTGGCCATAATATGTAATGTGTATTACCTGGACTCTTCATAGCTTGTGAATGTCAGCATCTCAGTCCTTGACACCTCAGAAGTCTGTCAGCAAACAAATAGTCTGGGGATCTCTATAGCTAGCAGCATTACAGCCCTTGCATTAATAGGTTGACTGGTTATCTCAGGTCTTGGAGAAACAGAAATCTGTAGCCAAAGTGTACAGGAATTGGGATCAGTATATAAAATAAGCATTCCCTGGTTTTCTGTAAGGTTCTAATTCTACAGAGCACTGTTTTTCCCATAAGCCCAGCTAAGTCAGGTAAGAATTTACAGACTTTCACCTCACTGAGCTTTGCCCCAGTTGTCTCTGAAACTGAGACAGAATCCCAGTTTAAACCAGTTAGCTGATAGCGAAATATAAATTCCATAGGCATTGTAGCCTCTAGGGATAAAAATGCTCTCCTCCCAGCTTTCCTGCTAGGTCTGTAAAACATACCTCAGTGAACCAAACGTTATCCTAAAAGAGGACTTCCCTAGTAAGTAAAGTTGTAATAGCATTAACCTGTATCCAGAATGGTACAAGTCTTGGAACTCCACCCTCAAAGCAGTTACATCTCTTGGTCCTGCATTGATCTGAGCCCACAGGTCTTTCTCCGAGTCTTGTATTCATAACATTCTCTCTAACCCCTCCCCTCCATACTTTGATTGGCTCAGCTCTCAGAGGATGACTGGGGATACGTCTGCACTACCCGCCGGATCGGCGGCTAGCGATTGATCTATCGGGGATAGATTTATCGCGTGTAGTGTAGACGTGATAAATCGATCCCTGATTGCTCTCCCATTGACTGCTGAACTCCAGCTCAGCGAGAGGCGGAAGCAAAGTCGACGGGGGAGCTGCGGCCGTCGATCCCATGCCGCGAGGACGCGAAGTAAGTGATTCTAAGTCGATCTAAGATACGTTGACTTCGGCTACGCTATTCTTGTAGCTGAAGTTGCATATCTTAGATCGATTCACCCCCCCCAGTGTAGACCAGGCCTTGGTGTGATGTGCCAGGCAACTTGTCTACAATGAAAATTTCCCATACAGCTTCAGAAACAGCTACTGAATATGTCCAGTAATTGGTACACCCTATTTCTGGATGCTGCTGGGCCCTACTAGCTGAGTGATGTTGCCCTGCACTCTGAAGATGTGCAGAAACAGAATATTCCAACTAAACCACTAACCCTAACCCTTATCGTGTGCCAAATCAAACATATGAATCTGAACATCACCAAATTTTGGCAGGCGAGGGAAATATCATGGACTCATCTCTGTATAGTAAGTAGATATAAACAAAATGTTACCATTTGGGATGTGGCATTACCCCATGAATTAGGAGGTTCAACCAATCAGATTTATTTGATGTGATGTCACATCTCTGAATTGCATGAATGAGCCAAAGTGGCAAAATCCAGACCAGTGACACTGAAGGAACAAGAGGAGGGAAGTAGGTAAGGCACTGAGATCAGGAAAAGGAAGAGCAATAGGGAAAGTGTGTGGTTTAGGCCAGGTCCACATTACGAACTTACATCAGTATAACTACATCTCTCAGGGGTGTGAAAAATCCAGACCCCTGAGTGACGCAGTTATATCAACATAACCCCCAGTGTAGACAGTGCTATGTCGATGGGAGGCCTTAGAAGGTAGAATTTGGTGAGGCTGTGCTGACATGGATATAACACTAGTTAGTGGATGCAATATATAAAATAAAAACGGTGTTACAGCATGCCCATTGTTTACGATGTTAGCAGAGCCAAATAATGCAATTAGAGCCCTGTAATACACAGGTGCCTGTTATTTCTTTGGTATATGTTGTATGAACCTGCACAATGCATGTATGCACTGCATCTGTTGGTAGGAACAGGTTAAAAATAAATCTTTTTGCAATGTATGAAATTAAAATATTTCTCATAACTAGAAGTAATTTTGTTATTTCCTGTTTGTGCTGTCTTGGTAGAACTGACTTTTACTGAATTTCAAAAGCCTTTTCTAAATGTACACATTTGAAACTCAGTTTTACAGGGTCAATGTCAATCTGTTTAGGCCCAAATATTCACCTTCTTTATGACCAACCCTGGAGTTACCACTTCTGGAGGTATGATGGTAGTTTGGCTCCAATACCCATTGTTCTTTCCATTAAGGTAGCTAACAAGAAGCCAGTTCATGATAATTTTATTGATGGTGTTGCCAGCCTTAAATCCATTTTTATATTTCTGTTTACTCTTTTCACCACCCCAATTCTCCATTTGCAGTACAGATTTATTGTTTTTATCCTTTCTCTCTTTGAGTATGCTTTCGTGAACTACATGTAGCTATTGCTTGCTTCTTACACATTTCTTTTTTTCTTCACAGTAACTAAAGTTTATTGTGTCTTAATTAGAGTGTCAGATGCTCCAGCCTTCTTTACTCCCTCTCACTAGATTTCTTAATGCCTCAAACTTTGCTTTTTAAAAAAGGATCAAGTGTCATTTCAACAAATCCATTTCTTGAATTCGAGTAACCAATGGAAATTAGCACCTAGTTTCTTTATAACATAAACAGTACACCTTCCAATATCATCTATTTCCTATTTGTAAGGAGGTGATCCAGAATGACTTCTTTTCTGTTTGAATTCTTTACTTTCAGGATAATACCAGTTTATTCAGTTTATTCAGAACTACATTGATGTAAACAGCAGGACAATGAGGCCTTTTTTTATGGGTTCTGAAACATGCATGCAAATACATGCATATAGTTATGCCCTTTCCTTAGTGGTACAAACACTTATTGTGATTGCTTGTGAAAATTAGGTGACTGCACATGCAAACTACTAGAAACCTGCCTGTTGTCATACTAATATCTTATCCAAGACAGAAGTCAGACTGTAGAGATGCCCTGAGCAACCTTTCCAAGTCATTGTCTAAATCAGTGATTATAAGGAAAAGCTATTTTCCTATTTGCTATTTGGGGTTTTCCCCACTATATTAAATCAATGCAGGAACTACATTGATGTTTCAGAAAGCTGCTAATGCAACACTTGGACTGATTAGTATTTTTTTGCTTTTGCTGACCCCCTCTCCCCCCCATATCTTGCGCTAATTTTTTTTATTCGATATTGCTGTTTAGAGTATTACATTTCGCGTCATAATAATAGAGACTGACTGAATTTGTCCGTGAAGTTCAGAAACAGCAGGTCATGTGAAGGAGAACAAATAAAGAAATAAATGTTAATCGCTACCAGGAACTAAAACAAGGAGAAATAAAAAAGTAATGTAGTTTAAAAGAATAGTCTTGATTCAGCCTCAAGTAGTGCTAGTCCCTAGTGGTGGAAGAAAAGGCCAGTGGTAGAAAAAAAATTTGAGCATGGGGTGGTTGCAGTAGGACAAAGTGCCAACAATTACAATTCCACCAGCAAACCCAATATGCATAGCTCCAAAATAGGGTAGTGCTACCTGGGGAAGGGATGTGATCAAGGATATCAAGAGATATGCTGATTCAGCACATCCCAATAGAGCCTCCATTAGTGGGAGCCCTGGCTTCAGGTTAAAGCTGACCTTCCCGAACAGAACCATGTCAAATACTGCCTGGCTTCTCTGTGGGGTATAACATAAGGACATAGGGATGGCCGTATTGGGTCACACCAATGGTCTATCTAGCCTAGTATCCTGTCTTCCGACAGTGGTCAATGTGAGGTGCTTCAGAGGGAGTGAACAGAACAGATAATCATCAAGTGATCCATTCCCTGTCGCCCATTCCCAGCTTCTGGCAAACAGAAGCTAGGAACACTTCAGAGAATGGATTTGCATCCCTGCCCATCCTGACTAAAGTCATTGATGGACCTATCCTCCATGAACTTATCTAGTTCTTTTTTTAACCCTGTTATAGTCTTGGCCTTCACAACATCCTCTGGCAAAGAGTTCTAAAAATTGTGCATTGTGTGAAGAAATACTTCCTTTTGTTTGTTTTAAACCTGCTGCCTATTAATTTCGTTTGGTGGCCTCTAGTTCTTGTGTTATGAGAAGGAGTAAATAACACTTCCTTATTTACTTTCTCCACACCAGTCATGATTTTATAGACTTCCATCATATCCCCCCTTAGTCACTCTCTTCCAAACTGAAAAGTCCCAGTCTTATTAATCTCTCTTCAAATGGAAGCTGTTCCATACCCCTAATCATTTTTGTTGCCCTTTTCTGTACCTTTTCCAATTCCAATATATCTTTTTTTGAGATGGGGCGACCACATCTGCATGCAGTATTCAAGATGTGGGCGTACCATGGATTTATATAGAGGCAATATATTTTCTGTCTTATTATATATCCCTTTTCAACATTCTGTTATCTTTTTTGACTGCTGCTTCACATTGACTAGATGTTTTCAGAGAACTATCGACAATGACTCCAAGATCTTTCTTGAGTGGTAACAGCTAATTTTATTGTTTTATATGTATAGTTGGGATTATGTTTTCCATTGTGCATTACTTTGCATTTATCAACACTGAATTTCATCTGCCATTTTGTTGCCCAGTCACCCAGTTTTTTGAGATCCCTTTGTAACTCTTTGAGACTGCTTTGGACTTCACTATCTTGAGTAGTTTTGTATCACCTGCAAAATCTGCCACCTCACTGTTTACCCCTTTTTCCAGATCATTTATGAATTTGTTGAACAGTATCGGTCCCAGCACAGATCCCTGAGGGACACCACTATTTATCTCTCTCCATTCTGAAAACTGACCATTTATTCCTACCCTTTGTTTCCTATATTTCAACCAATTACTGATCCGTGAGAGGACCATCCCTCTTATCCCATGACAGCTTACTTTGCTTAAGAGCCTTTGGTGAGGGACCTTGTCAAAGGCTTTCTGAAAATCTAAGTACACTATATCCACTGGATCACCCTTGTCCACCTGCTTGTTGACCCCCTCAAAGAATTCTAGTAGATTGGTGAGGCATGATTTCCCTTTACAAAAACCATGTTGACTTTTCCCCAACAAATCGTGTTCATCTCTGTGTCTGAGAATGCTGTTCTTTACTATTGTTTCAACCAATTTGCCTGGTACTGAAGTTAGGCTTACCAGCCTGTAATTGCTGGGGTCACCTCTGGAAACTTTAAAAAAAATTAGCATCACATTAGCTATCTTCTAGTCATCTGGTACAGAAGCTGATTTAAATGATAGGTTACATACCAGATAACTCTCCCCTTCACCACCACCACCACCATTTGCAGCACTTCCCGATGGCTCCAGATGTTAACAGATCCCATCTGGATATGCTGCTCTCTGGATCGCAACAGTGAGTTAATAATTATAATTGCAGTTGGGTGGACACCAAAATCATGATGCACTCTTTGAAAAGCATGAGGCATGACACTCTCAAGTCTTCTAAGCTTGTTTTGTTTATTAATAATTCACCCACTATGGTTAAAACCTATAAGATGTCCCATCACTTTTGAGAAAGTCCCAGGGAGCACAGCCAAATGCAATTATACATTGCATCATTCATAAGAAGTACATTGGAACGTCACTTTGTGGGGCACTGTCATAATTAGAGAGCTAACAAACCCTTAACATAACAAATTAATACACCCAGCTGTTATAATGCAAAGTGCAATCAGTGACTAATGTCCCTAGAAATACCTTTCAAACAACAGCAGGCCTGCTGTGTTTCTTCTTTAGCTTGAGTGGAGAATAAGTTACTACTTTGCTGTCGCTATACTATTGGGTATTGAAAAATCTGTGCCTAGGATTCCTTCCTGTGCAAAGCTCTCAAAAAGTCAACTGCAAATAATATTTCTTGTGGTTTTTCACAGGTGGGATCTAGCTGCATAGTTCAGAGCCAGATTATATCTCCCTAAAGTTCAGTGGTGTTCACCTCCAGGGACTTAGTTCAGCTTCATCTCTACTGTCTTTGTTGTTTACTTTGCATTTGTAGATACATGACCCTTTCTGCTTTTAATAAATTTTGTGATGTGTATTTGTACATGTCATCTACCTCCACTTCCCTTTATATATGCACACCAAAAAACAAATAGATTTTTCTTATCTCTCTGTTAAGGGTAGTTTCTTCTGACACTAGAAACACTGCAGGATGTTGTGAATGATTTTTGAAAAGAAAAGTTATCTACTCGGCATATTGAGTAATACAGATAATGCTGTAATAATCAGTTTCAGACATGACCGTCTATTAAATACTACATCTAGTTCTAAGTCCCAGTCTTGATCGACAGGGGTCTCAATGGGCTAGGACCAACCTATCTCTCTATACTTACAGTCTCCTGAGGCAGCTATGATCCTCAAGGAAGATAACACTTTTTTCAGACAGGGTGAAATTAGCACAAGTGGGAGATAGTCTCTTCAGTCCTAATGTGCAGATGACAACTAAACTGGATACTTTCAGGGCAAAGCGAGACCTGTCTTTTTGATATGGTTCTCCTATAAATAGGATTTTGCTCCATCCCTCATGTCCACCTGAAAAAAAAATCCTACCCTGTCTGCTGTCAGGGTACACCTGTACAGTAGCTGGGAGGCTGCTTCCCAGCACAGGTAGATAGATCCACATTAGCTCTGCTCAAGCTAGTGTGCTAAAGTTAGCATTGCAGCCACAGCAGCTCAGGTAAGGTGCCCAAGTACGTACCAAGGGAGCTGGGCGGGATTGTACTTGGGTGGGTAGCCCGAACTGCCATGACCACACTGCTATTTTTAGCACACTAGTTCAAGCAGAGCTCTGTTTACCTGTGCTGGGAGGTAATGCAGGAGAGAAGAACCAAAAAAAGGACATGAAGAATAAATCCTACCAAATGCTATCTAGCCTTTGGCCAGGGGAAAGAGAGAGAAAAGTGGAAAATTAGAGCTCTGAGTAAACAAATCATGTAGATTATTTAAACCTTGTGGAGGGGTGGGGCCTTAGATACTACAGTTATGAACGTGGATAAGAACCTAGGTGGAGTAGAATGCTCAAAGTTTGCATGTGTATTTTTAAAGTCTGATAAATATTTTTCTTTTTCCATTACACACATTGTTCCACATCCAGTTAACTTGAACCATTCAGACACAAAGCTTTGCTCTCCAGCCTTACAAGCTCCCTCTGTAATATTTAGAACACAAGAACAGAAACCTCTTCTTAGACCTCTTTTAACTATTTCTCATATGCTTTTACTAGTAGGTGACAGTAACAATGCATATATTTTTGCTTGTCCCAAGATGGAGAGAAACACTAACATTATATATATAAAAAACTATGTGAAAGGGACATTATTAAGGTTGCAAAGTCAAGCACGAAAGAGTCGGGAAATACCAGAATTAAGGTTGCCAGTAAAACCTTAATTCATTCCCCTTCTTTGTTTTCTTTATGATACATTCTTTAATTACATCATCACATAATATTTTTCCACAAGTCACTTGCCTCAGTTAGAGTACAGAATTTATGGTGCTCACTTAATAAGCATCTGTTCAATGTCTTGTTTTTTCCTTGTTGTTCAATGTATGGCCCTAGGCCTTATTTATTGCACACTATTCAAACCCTGCTCTGAATATAGATTTATTAATTTCCTTATGGGCTGTTCTGCAATGGTCACCATAGTATCTGAGTGCTAGACACACATTAAGAAATATATGTTCACAATATCCATATTAAGTGAGGGGCTATGATTTATCCCCACCATTAATGGCCCACACTTTGCATAGTTACAATAGGACTTCAGAGTAATACTTCATCTTTCTAGCTTCAAATACAAGAATGATACACTCATACAAATAGGATGAGCATACTCAGTGGATTATATGCTTTGTAATGATACCTTACAAGAGACCTTTTGCATAAAGCATATTCCAGTTACATTATATTTACACTCATAAGCATATTTCCATAAACATATGGAGTGCAACATCACATACAGGAGGTCAGACTATTTGATCACAGTGATCTCTTTCCATTAAATTCATTTCCACTTATGGTAGCACAGAAACCTGTATAATACCATGAAAATATAACAGACGTGAACATACCAAACTTATTTTACATTGTCAGTAACATGAAATCGTTTACTGAGTTCTAGCAGATGAGAAGAGTGTTCTCATTCTTTATTTCTGTCCAGTTTCACTGGTCATCATTACAAACTGTAATTGCCTCACTTGTTTGTAGTGTACCTTCCTACTGCATGTTCTGACTTCTGTATGCACTCATGGTGCATACCTTGGGAGTTGGGATTACTTGAGACGATTGGGTTGGGACAAAAAACATATGCAAATACTCCTCCCCATAGATGTCTCTCTTTCAGGCTGAAATGCCCATTAGAGAATCTGAAGAAGCCATTATAATTTCCTGCCCATATCTGTATATTCAAATTCTGAAGTGATAGTAAGTTGGCAAATGTTCTCATCTTCTCAAAAAGGTGTCATCATGCCTGCTCAGTTTTGTGGACTCCACTCACCACAGGCAATTATTATACACGGACTCAAGATAAGACCATTAGGTTACACCCTGCTCTATGCAAAATGATTGGTTATCTTTTTACCATCAGTTTAAAAAACAAAGGCTCCCTGAAATCAGGTACTGTACAATTTTTGGATCTTGCAGTAATTTGAAAATCATTATTACAAAAAATACAGCCATTCTGTTCTTACGTGCTGTGTTTTGAAACAGATGTCACGGGAAACAGCATTTCTTTTATTTACTATGCTCAGTGAGAAAACTAGGAAAGTTAAAGTGCTTTAGTAACTGATTCTCCCTTCTTCAGGTTATCCAAGACATGGGTTTGTTAAAACCAACCAGTACTTATTGCCTAAGGTCAAATCGTGGAGCCCTTCCTCGTTCATAGGTAAACTTGCCATTAAAGTCAAGTTGCTAAGAGAAAATCAAAAGGAAAAGCAATGAGAGCTTTGCCTCAGGAAGGGATGAAAGACTTTAGTTTTGGGCCTTAACGTAATACCCAGACTTTTACTTAAACCTTCAAATGAGAAAGGATCTCATATATTGTCACCTGTCTAGACATCCAAAAATGTTAGTACATTTTTTGCCTTTTTTCATCAGGCTTAACAGGAGTATGTCTAGCTCAAGTTACATGCTTTCTCAATGTGTGTTTACCTTATGTTAGGCATTTCCTACAAGGAATAGATTCCCTTTCTTCCTTATCAACAGTGACTAACACTGGGAAAATTCAATTATCAAATGCAACAATTTTCCTTGTGGTCATCCTATAAAATATACAAACCGCATTATAAAACAACAAGGATAAGCATAAATAGCATAATAGGAGACAAAGTATCTGGCTTCTGTCCCCAGATCTGCCAATGACCTGCTGAAAGACCTTGATGCAAGTCCCTTAGCTTTTCTCTGCCTCAATGCATCCATCTGTAAAAAAAAAAAAAAAAAAAAAGGTATAATTATACTTACTTTTTCTTGGCAAGTGCTATGGGATCCTTGGATGTAAGGTGCTATATAAGTACGAAGTATTATTTGTATTTTATAGCAACTGTAATTTGTCACATGTAATACTAATAATACTTTGCACTAATATAGCACCTTCCATATGAGGACTCAGAACACTGTACAATCAATGAATTAAGCCTCAGAACACTCCACAAGAAAACCGAGGCACAGTGAAAATAAATAACTTGCTCAAGATCACCCAAAAAGCCTGTAGAAGAGCCAGGAATAAGAAATTAGGGCCCAGATTCACTGAATCTGTTGCATGAAAAGGTAACTTTCCTCCCTCTGAAAGCTGATCCTCTGCACCCTAGGGAGATTGATCCTGAAATTACTTCTGCTATGGAGGCTGCTTTAGGCTACAGCCAGGGCTCCACCGGAGCCCTGCCTGGGGAAGGCTGCTGTGAACTGATGTACTGATTTTGTGCATCCCTCAGCTGTACTCCCTAGTGAGTGATGTCCAGTTCTTGGGTTGCATTTGCCCACTAAGTTCATTATGGGGATATTGCAGCTCTCTCAGACATTATGTATTGGCCACTGTTAAAGTTCAGATACTGGATTTATTTATTATAATTAGTATTATTACTATTATTATCTATTATTGTTACTGTAGTGTCCAAAGGCCCCAATCTGGGTTTGGGCTCAATTATGCTAGAAACCTTACAAATACAGAAGTCCAACAATCCTTGCCCTGAAGAGCTCCCAGTTTAAGATTTGAATTGTCTGATGCAGTATGGCAAATCGTACGTTCCTAAATTATCTCCTAAAAATGGGTATTTATACTGGAAACAGTGACAACATTTCCATGATGGTGATATATTTGAATTCCAATGTAAAATTCAGCCCTCTTTGTACATAGCCTGGGTAATAATTATTGGCCTTTTTGTAGGAACCTAAGCAAGAGATGGGCTAGGGGTCTGCTATTTCAGCCTGGGCTAGAAATGGCCACTGCATCAGATGGTTAGAGGTATGTGCCACTGAATGCATGTAAACAAGGATCCAGTGACCTCTTCCTGGCATGCTTTACAGATGCCTCCTCCTGTGATACATGGGATGTGAAGAGACTTTCCACGTGGCTATTCTGATTATACCCTAACACTTTTCCCAGGCAAACCCCACTCATGGCTGAAGCAATGGCGAGGATGTTGCGCCGCTTCACTGGATCTGTGTGAATTTCACCCTGAAAGGATTAGTTAAATGAAAAGAAAACCCTTTCCCATATAATTATTGGTATAAAATGTTATCACATGTGTATCTTTTCAAGATCTGTCTACCTCAACAATTATAAGGCCCCAAATACTGAGGTACATTGGAACCAGTTCAATGTGTTACCTATTTGCACATGGAGGCCAGATCCTCAACTGATGTAAATTGGTATAGCTCCACTGAAGTCAGTGGAATGGCCCTGATTTACACAAGCTGAGGATCTGTCACAGACAGGGCCGCCCAGAGGATTCAGGGTGCCTGGGGTCTTCGGCGGTGGGGGCCCCCGCCGCCGAATTGCCGCTGAAGACCCGGCACTTTGGCAGCGGGTCCTGGGGCGGAAGGACCCCCTGCCGCGGTTCTTCAGGGCACTTTGGTGGCGGGTCCCGGAGCGGAAGGATCCCCCGCCGCCGCCGAACTGCCGCTGAAGACCCGGAGCGGAAGACGCTCCGGGGGCCTGGGCCCCGCGACAGTTTTCCGGGGCCCCTGGAGCGAGTGAAGGACCCCGCTCCAGGGGCCCTGAAAAACTCTCCTGGGGGCCCCTGCGGGCCCCGGGGCCTGGGGCAAATTGCCCCACTTGCCCCCCCCTCTGGGCGGCCGTGGTCCCAGAAGCTTTAAAAGCTCAGCTGCAATGTATTCTGTTCCAGCTGTAGCTGGTTAGGACACATAATATACTTTTAGAATATTTTTACTTTTTTTCTCCCTACCAGCCTGGGTAAATATAAAATGAAACTTCAGACTGAAAAACTCAGAACACACTATGGGTTCAAGGAGGTCAAGCAAGCAAGGATGACAACCTCAGCACTGTACTTTATGGGTGCTTTGATAAATGTTTATTCTCTTTCAAGCTTGATGATCATGTCAGAGAGGTATCAGGAAATTGAGTCCACTGTGAAATCTCTTGTTTCTCCTCTTGGAAATGTTCTGTAATAGAAGCATCGCTTGAAAAAAAGAAATGCAAACACATTCGTGTAGACGTGCACACATGCTTCCCTCCTTTGTCACTGTATCTGGCACAGTGGAATCATTACATGTGTTTCTGTTGTTTGGAGCTCTGCAGGGTCATGACACGTTCTTCAGACCTACTTTTTATTTCCCGATCAATGGAGATGCAGCTACAGTGGAGTGTAAAATGATATTCATGTACCTTTCACCAAGAAAAAGGTAGGGGAAAGAGAGAAGCTTTTGTGATAAGAGAGAAATCAGAACAAGATTGCTTTTGATAAAAGATTGATGAAGAGGCGTTCAGTGCTTACAGGAGAAAACTTGTGAAAACAACTCATGTCAGGAGCTTTTGATAAGATGCAAAAAAAATTCATTTTAATATTTATTGCTTGTTGCAAAATTGATAGGCAGCTCCTACATGATGAGGTCATGAAACTGGAGATTGGTTCAGGCAAATTCATTATTTCTGTACCTTGTTTTTTCTGTTTAGATATTAGTCTGCTTCCCCTCTTCCCAACTTAATATAAAGTAATTTTTCTCTCATCTCTCATTAAATACTTGGAAGCCCATCTGGTATAAAGGTAGGCATAAAAATATCTTTCAGAGCAAAGAGGGCTGAAGTTGACGCACTAAGAATCAGATATAAGCTCAATAAGATCAATCCTCTGCCATGGATTTTTATTAAATGACATTGACTGGTACTATAGCAGTCTGCCCTATTTTTTTAATACATGAAATAGACTGTAAGGGCTTAAATCAATAAAAGAAATTACGTATGTAGATGTTCTGAAATATTCTTGTAGAATTATTATGTGGTACAGGATTGCATTTTGTGTGTCTAATGCAGGGGTGGGCAAACTTTTTGGCCTGAGGGCCACATCTGGGTGGGGAAATTGCATGCAGGGCCATGAATGTAGGGCTGGGCAGGGGGTTGGGGTGTGGGAGGGAGTGCGGGGTGTGGGAGGGGGGCGGTGTGCAGGAAGGGGCTCAGGGTAAGGGATTGGGGCAGAGGAGGGGTGCGGGGTGTACGAGGTGGCTCAGGGCAGGGGGTTGGGGTGCAGGAGGGGTGCAGGGGGTGGCAGGGGGCTCAGGGCAGGGGGTTGGGGTGCAGGAGGGGTGCAGGGTGCGGGCTCTGGCCCAGCGCCGCTTACCTGGAGCAGCTCTGGGGTGGCCCGGAATGGGGAACCGCGGCCAATGGGAGCTTCGGTGTGAAACACACAGGTGAGGGCAGCGTGTGGCGCCCTCTGCCCCCCCCCCCACCTCCCCCAGGGGCCGGCCACTTCCCGGAGCAGCACGGAACCTGCGGCGCCACAGGGATGGCAATTCCGTGGGCCTGATCCAAAGCCCTGAGGGGCCAGATCCGGCCCGCGGGCCATAGTTTGCCCACCCCTTGTCTAATGCATATGTAAACAAACAGAAAAAATAAATATGCTTCAAAATGCAGGAATGTGAGGTGTAGAGAGTTTGAAGAGGCAAATGTGTGCAATAGATCAATATTGCACCCTTACTATATCACTTATCTGTCTAATTATTTACACTGTATCGCTCATCATAGCATCTTAGCATCTTATTGAAGCTGTACTGAAATATTATGTTGCCATTATATAAATTAATGGTATGCCCTGACCTGAAAGATTGTGTTCTGACCCTGGAATCTCCCGTCGCTTCAACAGATGAGTTTCAGCTAGTGTTGACTTGAGTTCTGGGTTTATTTTTTGTTGTGGCTTCACTTGGGAAGCAAGCCCAATCCTGGATTTGCAAATCTGGTTGCTTGTCTTGCAAGTGTAGTAGTTGTTTTGGGAGAAGGTTTGAGGTGTTGGTCTTACAATGTGATCTCTCCTCCTGCAGAGACCACTCCTCAAAAGTGGACGTGGCCTCCTGGCACAGATGTCTCCATCTGGGTTTGTCCAGTGCAATAATTTAAATAAAAAATAAAAAATATAAATTAATGGAGATATCCTATCTCCTAGAACTGGAAGGGACCTTGAAGGGTCATCGAGTCCAGCCTCCTGCCTTTATTAGCAGGACCAAGTACTGATTTTGCCCCAGATCCCTAAGTGGCCCCTTCAAGGATTGAACTCACAACCGTCGGTTTAGCAGGCCAATGCTCAAACCACTGAGCTATCCCTCCCCCCCTAAATTTGCTAGGTTTTAATGTCTGTCTTGCGTGCTTTCGGGTTGGCCTTCAAGGTGTTTTTATATTTGAGGATGGGTTAGCCCTTAGAGCAAGTTCTTGTCCAAAGTGGCTGTAGAACATTGCTTTCGGTATACAGGAAGCCTCCATGTGGACCACGTGTCTGACTCAGCGAAGTTGAACCCTGATGAGCATACTCGCGATGCCAGGGATTTGGCACCTCTCAAGGACTTCAGTGTTGGGGATCCTGTCCTGCCGCTTGATGTTGCAGATAGATCTTAGGCAGCGAAGGTGAAAGCTCTCCAGCTGTTTGATGTGGTTTCGGTAGAGCATCCATGTCTCACAGCCATAAAGGAGTGATGGGAGTACAACAGGACTGTACATTTTTATCCTGGTTCTGAGGCAGACTCCACATTCCCTCCAGAGTCTGTGGGTGAGCCTGACAAATGCCAGGCTGGACTTTGCCAAGTGCTGAATGACCTCATCATCCAACATGGCACTGCTGGAAAGTATGCTACTCGGGTAGCAGAATTTCCTGACTGAGTTAGGGATGTGTTGCCAGTTGTGATGATGGGGTCATGGTGTTTGTGAGACTGGTGATCTGGTGCTGGCTGTTACATGACCTCTGTCTTTTTCAGGCTGATTGAGAAACTGAAGCATTTTGAGGCATAGGCACAGTGATCCATGATAAGCTGCATGTCCTTGAGTGTGTGTTCAACAATGAGCACACAGTCATCAGCAAACAGGAGCTTTCTTATGAGCTGTTCAGTTAGCTTGATGCAGGCCCTCTGTTACTGTAGATTGAAATGAACCCCTTCCAATCTAAACCAGATGTGTATGCTTCCGTCAAAGTCCTGGAATGTGAAAAAGAGCCTGGCTGAGAAGACAATGGCAGAGAGGCCAGAAGTCATTATGTGTCCTTGTTTGGTGCCATTGGTGACAGGGAAGGCTTCTGGTAAGTCACAATGCTCCATCACCCTAGCCATCATGCCATCATGAAATGAGCGAATGACAACAATCATCTTCTCTGGGCAGCCAAATTTATGAAGGAGTTTCCATAGGCCCTCACAATTCACTGTGTCGAAGGGCTTGGACAGGTTAACAAACACCATATACAGGTCCTTGTTCTGTTCACAAGCATCCTCTTGTATTTGTCGGGCTGCAAATATCAGGTCTATGGTGCCATGGCCAGCATGAAAGCCACACTCTGACTCTGGGTACACCGAGTGCACTAGGTGAGAAATAAGGCTATTGGGGAAAACCCACACAAGTATCTTCCCCGCTATAGACAGTAGTGAGATTCTGCAATGGTTGTCATAGCTAGATATGCTTCCCTTCCTTTTGTGTTAATGGGCTATGAAAGCATACTTATACTCATGAGGCATGGTATCCTGTTCCCATATAGTTTTGAAAAGGCTGGTGAGTTTCCTGACAAGGTGGGCACCTCCACATTTGTACACTTCAGGTGGAATGCCATCAGGGCCTGGAGACTTGCCCAGGGACAGCTGCTTGATGGCATTAGTAACCTCACCTAAACAAGAATCCATGGACAGCTCCTCCAGGATAGGATGCTTCAGCAGACATAGTGGATTGACAGTTCAGGAGACTATCAATGTGCTCTACCCAGCGAAAGAGAATATCACCTTTGCCTTTAAGCAGCTAATTACCATCTGCTGTAAGGACAGGGCTGTTCCACTGGATTTTGGGCCGTGCACAGCACAGAGACCTTTGTCGAAGGTCTTCATGTCATGCTTGTCAGCCGCTTCCTGCAGTTCTGCACCCTTCTGCTTCTACCAGTGGTTCTTCATTAGCCATAATCAGGTTTCCAGTGTACGTTTGGTCTGACGGTTCCTGTCCTCCTTCATTGCTGTTCTCTTGTTCAAGATGAAGGACTTGCATGTTCTGTGCATGGTCTCCAGTAGACAGTCTATCTCAGGGTCATTCTCATCAAACCGGTCTTGGTGTTTCCACCTTAAAAATCCAAGAACCTTGGATACCATGTTATATGTAACATCTCTGAGCTTCTGCCAGGTTGCCTCAGTGTCAGTGGAGTTCTCTGGGACATCATCTAATGCAGTCTCCAGTGTCTGTTCCAACTTCGCCTGTTTACTGGGGTCTTTCATGGCAGCCACATTGATCTTCTTTGATAGTTTGAGGCATCTTCTTGAGCACTTTGGTGAGAACAGTAGCAACATGATGCTTCTCACAAGCATATGGTCTGACTAACATTCGGCGCCTCTCAAAGAGCAGGTGATATGCACATCTTTAATGTCTCTAGACTGTACAATTACATAGTCCAGCATTTGCCACTGTTTTGACCTGGGATGCATCCATGTTGTTTTATATTTGGAGGCATGTTGGAAGACTGTGTTGGTAATCGTGAGATTGAACTTGGCACACTTGGAGAGAAGCAGTCGGCCATTAGAGTTTGACCTTCCAATGCCGTGGTGGCCTAGCACCCTGCTCCATGTGTCAGAGTTGGCTCCCACACGAGCACTAAAGTCTCCAAGGACAATGAGTTTGTCCTGGTTTGGCACACCTCTAAAGACCCTACTGAGATCTTCATAAAACTCCTTGTCTGTATGACTTCGCCTATATGAGTCATTGTCAGCGCATAGACACTGCTAATGGTGTCTTACCGGTCCCTGGATAAGTTTATGTGGAGCATCATAAGTTGGTCATTGACTCCCTTGGAGAACGAGTCAAGCTTGTGGGCAATGTCAAACTGTATGGCAAACCCTACCCCTGACCATCTTGGCTCATCCTTGTCCTTTCCAATCCAGTAGTAGGTGTAGCCTGCTCCTGCTTCCTCAAGGTGGGACTCATCAGCGAGTCTGGTTTCACTGAGTGCAGCAATGTCTATGTTATACCTCTTCTGTGTTTTGGCAATAAGGGCTGTTCTACATTCTGGTTTTTGGTCATTGTCAAGAAGAGCTCTGACATTCCATGACCCAGTGTCAGTCTGTGAGTCTTTGTTTTATTTCGACCACTGAGTTGGACAACCAGCCAGGAGTGGTAACCTGACAGGTGCAGAAAGCTAAGGCTACATTTAGGGTTTCTTTTCAGTCCTTTCCCTGGACTGGGGAGAGCAGCGCTGTGCCTAAAAAGGCCTGTTCTGTCACCTAAGGAGAATTAAGAGTTCCATATCTGCCCTGATCTCTGGAGAACAACCATCACCCTAAGGCCACCTGCGTGTGACTAAGGATTGCCAGCAGCATCTTCTGCCTGTCCCCATCTCCACAGGAGTCTGGCAAGTTGATTGAGTTAAATGTGTTAAATGAGTATGTTGGCTGAATAACCTGCCCTGTGAATGGATTTAAGTGAGAGAGGTTTGTGCAGAGCCTTTCCCACTCTCTCCCTCAAGCAGCTATTGCTGCACTGGAGCAACAGATGCCACAAGCACAGCAGCTGATGTGGGTGCAGGATTTGTATTCTGAATTATGCTTCTCCTAGATGAGCTGCCGACCTGAGCTAAAGAGCTTCATCTGCCCAATGGTGTAGTGATTGGCCAATTACTGTGTAGATAATGCAGGTTGCCTTTATATGCCATCACAAGGCATACACTTCATCACCGACCTCTCTGTTGACAGTAATGTGTTTTTCCTCATCATCTGCCAATGAAGACTTCACTGTGACCCTTGCAGGGAGGTTTAGGGGTTACTCACACTTACTCAAGGTGTGACCCCAAGACTAATGGAGGGTGGGAACCTCTAAGTCTTCCCATACAGACCCATCAGGTCTGTCCATTGCCCTGTGTGTTCTGATCATCCTATCTCAGAAAAGATAGAGCAAAACTAGAGGGATTTCAGAGATTGGTGATGAGAATGTTCAGCCGTACAGAAAAGCTTTCATATGAAGAAATACCGACCAGATTGGAACTGATCACATTAGAGAAGAGATGAAGTAGAGAGGTATGATGAATGTACAGGGGCATAAACATTTTTTTTATTGGGGCGGGGGGCTAGAGTTAAAAAATAATTAAATAACAGCAGTTGAATATTGCTCTAGTAAGTGGTTTTGTGCCAAAATTACATTTATCCACCTTTAGTAAGTGAGATAAACAAGTTTCTGTTCCTAACTCAATGCTTCCATTATTTATTAATGCAATTCCTACAATTAGAGGGGTGGAAGCAAAAAGGGAAGAGGTACAAACCCTTCCATGCACCCAGTTCTCTACGCCTATGATGTATATAAAATAATGAATGGTACAGAAAAGGTATATCAGCAAATTCTATTCACCCTTCCTCATAATATAAAAACAAGGGGATATTCAATGAAATTGAAAGATGGCAAATTTAAAATTGATAAAGGAAATACTCTCTTACACAATGCAATTATTCTCTGGAACTCATTGCTATAAGACATCATTGATAACCAGAGGTCAGTAGGACTCAAAAGGATTAGATGCTTATGTTATAAATGTATGTCTGTATGACAAAAATATCCAGAAGGATTAAAAAATGACTTTGTGGGGGGGATATACACCTCATACTTCAGGGTGTAAGCCACCCTCGAACTAATGGAGGTTAGGTAGAAAGCCTTCCTGTGGGCAGTTTATTCTGTAACTGCCTTCTGCAGGGTTTCTTGCACCTTCCTCTGAAGCATCTAGTACTAGCCATTGTCAGAGACAGAACAGGGCTAGATAAACCACTAGTCTGATCTACTATGGCAATTCCTATGTTCCCATCAAATTAATATTATATTGCATGCTGCTTCCTCAACAGAAATTTGTTGCAATATCATTCTATTCCTTGTAGCCACAAAACCTCTCCTGCTCATGGTAATCCATCATTTTTCAATGACAAATGAAAGGGAGGAATAATAAATACATAAAAGAAGCAAATCAGTTTTACACGAGAAGATTAAAACTGAAAATAATATTTTCCATACTACAAAACACAACATAGACAGTGAAAGTGGTCACACTCCTCATTTGGTGGGGGAGAATGTTTTAAGAGTCTGATTTGCAGCTCAGAGGAAACAGGTCTCCCATAGGATATGTTGGGTGTTGACAAAAGTAATTTCTGATGTTTTACTGAATACTAGATTAAATATTAGCTTGGAAATCTATGTAAATGGCCTGTGTATGAGAAAGAGCTGCCCCAGGCAGCAATCATTTGCATAGGTTCATCTGGAGAAACTTTCTCATCTAACTTAAATATGTATAACTAGGTATCTTTCCTCTCTGACCACCACTTACTGATTTGTACACCTTTGGGGCACAGGGTAAAGTTAGCTTTTTGTGCTTAGGTGAAGAAGGCTTTTATTAACTGTGGAATGGCTTCATTTCTGCCTTTGTGAGTAAAATCAACAAACTGCCCATTTAATTGGAGTATAAATTTTTGTACTGAACAAAAATTAGAGTGTGTGTCTGTTTTGTATGCATCTTTCCTCTGCGTATGTCCTGTGTGGGGAGCTGCTGGCAGAGGATTCTTAATCCTGCTGTGAGTCTGGCGTGCCACAGAAGAAACCAGCTCCTGAAATGCTAATACATTAAGACTGTCACCAATATTGAGTGACAGGTTTTTTAAGTGCTTAAAATATAACTTAAAAAATATGTCTTCTATACTCGTTTCCCCTTTGATGTAATTGTACCCCCTTTCAGGTACTACAGAGGAGAATTATCAGTGATCATCACTGTTGAAAATTATGGGAAACACTGTTTGACCGATATAGTATAGTCTTAGCTTTATGAAAATTCACTCCCTGTGGTGGACTTAGTTGGATCTTACAGGATTTGTTGCAAGATTTTTACAGAAATAGTTTTGCAGAGTCCATGGTGCAAAATTCTAGAATTCGAATGAGTTCTTTTCATTGTGGCTATAATTTTAAGTGTGAAAAATAACAACTCTGTAGATACAAAAGTCCAACAGGAAGAGGAAATAGAATAAATTGATTATAAAAATCCATCTATAATTGGTATATAATCATGATTTGCCGCATAAGTTGCCATCACTTTATTGTATATTTCCATAGATAACATGGAAACAATTGTTAACACACAAAATACTTCATATTTTTACCCTTAAGAGTAAAGAGGAAGGTTATCCATTTATTTTAAGTCTATATAGGATATGGTACTTGATGGTGAAAAACAGTGTTGTATAAATGGCGATTATTGCCCTATATTAAACCATTCCGTTCTTTCTTTTAAAGTGAATGTACTGCTTGTAAATCTCTTGGAGAAGGGGTGAGGATCCTTAATAGCAGGGATGAGACCCTAGTCTTCTATAATTTCAAGATTCTTTAGTCAAATCAAAACCTTCTACTCTGATGTCTTGTTTAAAGTTCAGCTAGCTCATTCTCATCCAAGTCTCAGTCCCAGCCATATGTTGGGACAGCAAAGACACAGCACCATCCCAGACAGGGGAATATGAGACATAAGGCCAGATTTTCCCCTGCATCCAAATTCCAGAAGTTGCGGGGGCTTGTCAGATAGCTAGTTATGTTTCCCCATACTTGTAGGCCTGTCTGTGACAACCTCAGAATGAATTAGATCATCCTAGGGCCCACTTTAACTTATGCCACTGTTGTGTGTGTGATTCTTTAGGCTTATATAAAAAGCAAAGAGAAAACAATGACAAAACAATGACAAAAACATGATTTGCTAAAAAAATCACTGAATTCAAAGTTATATTTGGAGTTATTTGTTTAATTTTTTGAAACAGTATCTTCCATCTGCAGATCTCAAAGCACTGTACTGACATTAATTAACTTAACCTCGACACTTGCCTAAAACGTAGGTAATAATTATTCCCATTTTATAGATGGGGAAACTGCGGCACAGAAAGGCTTACGTTTTTTGCTCAAAGTCACACAAAATCTGTGGCACAACTGGTGCTAGAGCCCAGATCACCTGACTCCCAACCCTCTACTGTAAGCAAAAGACTATCTTTCCTTCTATTTTAGAGATGAAGAATGCTATTTATTTATTAAAATTTGAAAAAGGTTTGCCTATTGTCCCTTTGATTTCACTTGCCCAAAGTCCATTAAAATTGGGTGCGGCAACATCATCAGTTGGACGTGAACCAATAAATGCACACACACGTGAACAATTTTTCTGGTTTAAATCGAGGGGTAGCTGGTTTCAGAAGAACAGGATTACTTGTACTTCATTATTAAAAGTCTTTCATTGTCTGTTTCCTATTAGACATAGCTAACTGCCTAACATCATTTGGATACATGGCATTTCAAATGTATTTCTTTAAAACTCAAGTTCAGCAAAGCACTTAACCATATACTTCATTTTTTAAGTATGCTAGTCCCATTGAAATCATGGAAAGCTGAATCAGGGCCAAAAAATGTTCCCATACTTTGGAACTTTGGTAGACTTGCCAAAGTCTAGATGCTTCCTATCAATTTTTGAAAGGTGCCCAAGTTAAAGTTGGACAGTATGAAAGACAGGCATGAAGGTAAAAGTCTAACATTTGTACTGGAAGCTAAAATATAGATCCTTATGGAATAAGAACAATGTCTGCAGTTACTCTAGCTAAGATAAAAATTCTAAGACTATCACAGTTGATCACCAGCTGGCATCACAAAAAAATCTCACTCCATGATACACTATTTAACAAAAAGGTATGCTCTTACATCTTACACATTGGATTTGCATAGCTACTATCAGAAACATGATACTGAACTACCTGGACAACCATTGCTCTGTTCTGACATGGCAGTCACTTTGTTACAAAAAGTTAGAAGCTATCCTGATAGAGTTTGTTCAAATTTAATTCTAAGAATCTTGTTTATCTCCATAACTTTTAGTTTCCTAACTAAATCAGAACACTAACTTTCTCCCATAATGGATAATATATCCTTGAAGATTTCTATCTTAAAATTGAGTCATCTCAGGGGAAAACAGGGCAAGCGTTTTTTTGTTTTTTTCCAAGATAAGGATAAAAGACCTCTCTTAAGGCAGATTTTCTTTATCTTTTTTATAGGTCATTATTTTTTTTATTCTGACATTCAAAAACATCTTTCATCTGTGACTCAACAAGTTTTTCTTCTCTCCCTTGTGTAGCAGTGCATTTAGTATATGGGTTCATTATTTAACTGAATATGTATAGGGGCACATTATTTCATGAGGTTCCCCATTTATCTTAGACATTTTGGGAAAATCACACAGATTTTTTGATAAGTAAAACAAAGGAATACCAATTTGAATTTGACCTTTTAGTTGTTTACAGTGAATTTTAATTCCTCCCACTGTATCTTTTTCTTGGCATTCATCTTATCCTCTAAATTTCCTGCTCTTGTTTGTAGTAATTTGCATTTTGTTTTTGTTTTTCTGTTTAAGACTTGGTTATACATAGGAATGGGGAGGAAAGAGGCAAGACAATAGATTGTATGTATGTAGTGGAAATAAAGATATACGGAAAATGTAATATAAATATTTCCAATCAAACGTTGCAAATCAACAGTAAAGGATGGTGAATAATCAGTAACTCATGTAACCATTTTGAAAAGTACATAACTACGTCATTAACATTACAAAAACAAACAAACAAAACCCGACAACAACCAAACCAAAAGCTCTATAAACAGATTTTGACACCCCTACTCTCACTGAGTAGCATCTTATTATGCAGACAGAATCATTAATTTCAATGGGACAATTCTAGGAGAAAAGTATTATTAATTGTTAGTAAAGGTATTAGAAACTAGTCCCTAAGTATTACAACAAAATTAATTAATACAAATCTGCAAATGACCCGTTAAAATAATTTACATAAATATTCTTTTCCCCTTGTACGTCATAGTTATTTGACAATAGAGACATGAAAATTCACCTTACACATTCCAGTAAGATTACCTCTGACCCACAGACATACTTATGAACCCTTTAAAAATTACATTACTAATCTATTAGTATGTAGTGGGGAGGATTCTAGTCCCCGCCCCAGAGCCCCAACAGTATCACCTTTTGTTTGTTACTAAGGGCCTGAACCAAAGAAATCTATTGGAGCCTTTCTAATAATTACAATGGACTTTGGATCAGCCTTAGGTGTCTCCCCACTCAGTCCTCTCAGCCTGTCAAGCCAGAGCTTCTATCAGAGATCACTGAAAGTCCGTCCTATTCTGGTCTCCCACCATTAGGGGCTGCTTTCCTCTCTGCCTCTCACAGGTCTCATTTCCTTCTTGCATACAGGCTGAACACAGGGTAAAGCAAGACCCAGATAAGCAAGTCTTGGCTTACTGAGCACTAGGGAAAGGGCCTTTCCAGATGGACTTGAGAATTGGAAGAAGGTGTGTAGGGACTGAAGGAAGAATAATACAGGAAGGGGGGAGCTGAGGTCAGAAGGAGAGTTAAAGCTCAGTAACAATATTCAACCAAGGTGATCTACAGGGTGTGGAACCCCTTCTGCTTGATGCAGATTGCTAGACTCATTGGCTCAAAAGCCCACTTCTAATGCTACCATTTGTGGTTATTATATATGTCCCTGTGATATATTATCATAGAGTATTTGCCCATAATTTGGCTCTATATGTTTTTATGTCCATAAGACCTCACTCTCAGTTGCACAGTACCATGTGAAATTATTTACTCAATCAAAGTGGTGGAATTTTACACCCATGTTGCACTCACCATACAGTGGTGTAATTGACTAAATGAGGTGCAAGGCAATGGGAAATGTGGGACTGAGTATATGACAGGTCTTTTTATTTTATATTTGACTGCTGTAATGAACATGTTTAGAAGATTTAAGTTATAGCGGGTTGTGCAGTATTGAAATAAAAGTGATAGCCATGTTCAATCAAAATCACAAAGGAAACTAGCTTGATGAAGGGAGCATATGTAGAAAAAACCCAGCTGTATTCATTTTTAATTTAGTCCTATAAACCTGTCATTGATCAGTTCTTTTCTGTGTAGATACTGAAATGAGTTATAGTTTTATGGTCTGTTATTTAGTGTATGGTAGTGTAGAAACTGCTAGCAGGAAAAAAATAAGTTGACTTACTCCACTGATAAATTTCATGTGGATTTAGTGTTCATTTTATGGTAGTTCTGTACCATTTTAGTATCTGCTTGATAAGTTGTTAATGTCATTGTCAAGATACTAATAGCTGCCATCACTCTGTAAACCTAATGTCAGAAAGTTTGGTCTTCCTCCATCTCTTTTATAGACCATTATGATGGATCTTAGAGGGAATAACAATAAATTAAGCAGGTGTTTTTAGTAAAGTTGCAGACCACCAGAAATGCCTCCAATATAACATTTTGATTTCATTTATAGAATTAAATTGTCATTTTGAGAATATGGAAATTTGTGTCAGATAATATGCTATAGCCAGCCTTCAAGAAAAGTTTTGGTATTAATGTCATAATATTAGTAATGCCATTTGGAAATATATATATGGCATTGTTAAGCCCTTATCTTTTGTGTGAAAAAGAATCACTCTGCAAATTTCCTAACTAAAAAATATGTGCAGGCTCACTGTATTGTGCTAGAAATTAATGCAAAGGTTTTGTGGCTTATACTGTGAGAATGGTGGAAATGGGATGTGAAGTAAATCCTAAGGGGGGAAGTTTTGCTTGAGTTTACATTCATACTGATAAAGTTCAGATACCATCTGTTGGATACATTTGTATCTCCAGTAAATGATTAACTCATTATGCAGTCAGTCAGCAGTAGAAAGCCCGAAGACCAGCAGTTCTGTTTAATGAGCATCTTTCATTGCAAGACCTTTGTAATCAGTTACCTCCAGTGTAATGCTGTAAATCAGACCTCTTTTTTACTCTGACTTGTGCATCTATCAGTCTTAATCAAGACTTCCTAATGCAAGAAGGAACAATTAGCTGCAGGAGATTTGCTAAATTAGGGACTGTCTACCTGCATATCTCCTATTCTCAGGATCTGTTGTTATCATGCAAAACACCCAGTATGGATATTTATTGGTTAACACCATGCAATTATTGGGACTGCTCAGTGCTGGAATACACCAAGCCCTTATGGTGCTAGTAGTGTGCCTGTTGTACTGCAACTCTGAAGCAAGGACTGTAGGTGCTTCAGCAGCAAAGCCTTGTAGGTGCTAGCCCTGGAGAATCCCAATAACCACTCAGACACATGGTTAAGTGAAAGGATATGTGATTTCGGCTACTTGGGCTGGGAGGCGAGGGAAAGGTTTCAAATACCCTGGATACAGAGGCTTACCCAGTTATCATTCAAGTGAGCAATAGCAGTTCTTGTGTGGGCCCCTGCGGCAGTCTAATCCAGAGTCAGGGCTCTTCAAGCCTACTGTCTGGGGTGTCCTCTCTAATCCAGTCTCTATTCCAGCAAATAGGAGCTTGCGGGTTTCCAGGCTAGAATCATTTAGTGTCTCTCATCAGGGGCCACCTGCACGGGCTCCCTGCCCAGCCACTGCTGCTCCCTTATAAGTCCCACACAGACCTGGACCCAGCTGTAGTGTCCAGCAGTCACAGTCTGTTCCACATATGGCCACTGCTTCCCTGCAGAGCATGGCCACATTCTGGTTCAGGACCTTTCCCCTTGCCTAGCCAGTGGGAAGGGGGCTGATGGAAGTTGCAGTCCGTTCCTTAGCAAATCCAACACAACACATAGCATAATATAACACAGAACAAGTATCCAATAGAATCAAACTGAGTATGGTTGTAATATCCTGCTTACCATTTTCTATATTGTGGTGCAAAGCAGTAGTCAGATTTGGGTCTCAGATCAAATTTCTTAGAACTCTTTGGATCATTTTCTATCTTCCGCTGTGCAGGTGTATGGGGGATATGGATCAGGGGTAGGCAACCTTTCAGAAGTGGTGTGCCGAGTCTTCATTTATTCACTTTAATTTAAGGTTTCGCGTGCCGGTAATACATTTTAATGTTTTTTAGAAGGTCTCTCTCTATAAGTCTATATTATATAACTAAACTATTGTTGTATGTAAAGTAAACAAGGTTTTCAAAATGTTTAAGAAGCGTCATTTAAAATTAAATTAAAATGCTGATCTTACGCCGCCAGCCTGCTCAGCTCGCTGCCAGCCTGGGTTTCTGTTCACCTAGGCTGGCAGCGAGCTGAGCGGGGCCTGCGGCCGGGACGCCGGCTGGCAAGGGGCTGGCAGCCGGGACCCCAGACCTGGGGGGGGCGTTCAGGGGTCAGGGCAGAAGGCTGGGGGGGGGGGGGGGGTTCGGGGGGCAGGGCAGAGGGCTAGGGTGTGTGTGGGTGCAGGGCAGAAGGCTGGGTGTGTGTGGGGGGGTTCAGGGGTCAGGGCAGAGGGCTGGGGTGCTTGGCTTGTGGGGATGCTCCCAGCCCCCTGCCCTGAGCAGCTCACGGCAGGGGGCTGGAAGGGATATGCCCTGTTCCACCCCCTTCCCCAAGGTCCCGTCCCTACCTCTTCCCTGCCATTTGTCCCCCTCCCCTTCGCCACGGCCATCAGCTGATCGGCGCAGGGAAGGAGAGGAGGAGGGACAGGAAAGCACCATGCTGGGGGAAGAAGCGGGGGATGGGGGAAGCTTGGCTGCCGCAGGACCAAGCTTCTGCCTCCTGCCCCTGCAGGGGAGAGCGGTGGGCGAGGGGGCTGAGTGGGGCTGGGGGCCGGGACCGCGGCAGGCAGCAGCGTGCCACTCAAAATCGGCTTGCGTGCCATGTTTGGCACGCATGCCATAGGTTTCTGACCCCTGATATGGATCTTTCTCCATCCACTGTACACCTGCATAGGCAATAGCCAGCATTCTTTTTTGAGGTTTTTTGGGAAAGTTTAATTAAGCATCCTCTGATCACCTTCAGAGGAAATAGGAGAAGATACCAACGTTACCCCTACACTCTTTAACTATTCTTTCTAGTGCTGGGTTATGTATTTGACGAGCATGAGTAGGGTCTACTAGACCCAATTTGGATTTCTTCTTTGGGGTGGAGCTATTATGGGAGCTATTGCTTTCCTCTGATGCTTGATACTCAGTAATCTTCTCCTGGGTCACATTAAACTGCCATTTGAATATGTAAACAAATGCTGCTTTTAGGTCCAAGACTGTACCAGGCTTTTTTTTTTTTAAATTCATCCTCCATTTTCTTGATCTAGTCTACAGATTAGCTGTTCTCATAAGAAAACAATTTGACAATCCAATTCACTTATGTTTTTTGGGGATGAAAGTTTTATTCCCCTTTTGACCCAAGCGGCTCGCCAAAAATTTGGGTTCTTGTAGACTGTTCCAGTTGGAAGCAGAAATTTGTAATGGATCAGGTATTTCTTTGGTGCCATTTTTTTTATTTTGAAACACAGGAGAAACTAAACAACAGGAGGTAATTTCCTTTCTTACAGCCCCAAAATTTTTAGCTAGCACCGGCCCAAAAGTCTGCTCTTTAGATTTCTCTCAGGACCATACACCGGGCTTGTCCAGGCTGTGTCTGTAGCTTCCTTCTCTGTCTGATTCTGTGCTCTCTCTCTTGCTTTTCCCTCACCTACTCACACTGCCCTCCACCCAAACAATACCCAGTGAAACCCATTGCCCACATAGGTATAATTACTGAGCAGACACATATGTGTCTTTGTTTTGAGTGATGGCACGTGTCTGTGTTTTGGTTTAGGCTCCCTATTGCTTTCTACATTTAATCTGAAGGAAGGGTGCCTGTTACACTCACCAGCTTCAACAAGGTGTAACCTAACCTATAACAGTTACCGAGCTTCCTTTTGAATGGTTAAAGTGGCAAATGATCCAGACACAGCAGGAATTACTTACACTATGTGAGATCAGGTCACCAAGTCAGTCAGTCCCAAAAAATGAGACCCCTTTGATGACAAGCAGCTGGTTACCTGATCTCCCATTGAATAGGAGGCTCCAATATTGAATGGGATTAATGTCTGCCAAGTCCTCCACTAATTAAGATGGCACATCATGTAACACTGGTCTACAATTTTTGAGAAGTCGTCTGCTTCAGAGATAAA
>NW_020664436.1:32094877-32147233 GCF_002925995.2 Terrapene triunguis
TTTTAAGCATCATTTTCGTTCTCAGTGACCCAGAATTAGTAAAGTTTTACTACATTTGTTTCAGAAGCATTTTGGCTGTACAGCAGTGTAATAGAGAGAGGGGACTAAGTATAGAAGGTTATTGGACGGTCTTTTGTGAGGCCTGAAAGGTTTTGATCATTCAGATAAAAAGCCAAACTCAACATGAATATCACATATTTTTAGGTTTGTCTAAACATACATTCTGTTCATACCATATATACATATTTACAATTGCGGATCTAACGCATGAACGTTCAAAAGTTGGTTCAGACACAGTCACTTTCTCTTTCTTTTCTCTTCCTTTCCTTTCCTAGCACAAAAGGGACTTTTCCCAAAACTTGCTATGAAACTTTTGGGCTTCTTTAATGAAAAAAGATAAGTGTCTTTTTGCTGGTACAAAATTCCTCAATGCCAAAATCTCATTGTTTAGGTCAAGGGTAGTCAATAGGCAGACTGCAGGCCAAATCTGGACCGCCAGATGCTTTTGAATTTACCCCCCAAAATTTTATTTACTTATTATTACCATTATTTTTATTATTTTTTCATTATTTTCTCTGGAGTCTGGACCTGGACTATATCTTGACCAAGAAATTTGGACCTTCACAAAAAATAACTGGCTACCCAGTTTAGGTAGATATCCACCAGGACAGAACGTCACTGGATGTTAATCAATTCTACGTCCTCTTTGCACTCTTTCTAATTCTAAGAATAATGTCCAGCTCCTAGGAGGGTAAACTCCTGGCAGAGGATCTGTAAATGTGGATCATGGAAATTTCTCTGCTGTATCAGAACCTACATTAGTTGTGGAAAAATTCGTACAGTTAGGAAACATATAAAGTCACTGAGGATTCTAGAGATGGGTTTTGAAAAGTAACACATCTAAATATTTGTGCATTTTAATTCACCTGCAATTTCGTCTTTAATGAACCTGAAAATGCATCTAAATGCACTTTTTCTTCATTTAGATTTCATGCATTATGCAAAGGAGTGAGGAGTGAGTGAGTAGCTAGCAATTTGAAATAACCAATCCATTTACCCTGCCTGGAATATGTATGCTCATTGTCCGTCATGGTTAAACCTGCTATTACACACATTATGGCTACTAACTTAGCAGATGCAGATATATTTACATGTATAATGTTAAATCTTATTTACAGCCGACATTCTAGTCCAGAATATTGAATGGATGCCACAAACAGCAACCTACAATGATTTTGGAGTGAGGATGAGTTTTTCAGTTTCCAATTTGAAGTGGCTAGCAACAACATTATTGGGCACTAATTGTTTAAATGTGAGGCACTGGAATTGCTAAAATACAGGTACTCATATGCAGAAGACATATTGTAGCTGCATATGGAAGTAATTTATTCACTGTACAATAAATAAGATGAGTGTAAGCTAGTGCACCTTATCACCAACCTGGGACAAATCATCAGCCCACACAGTTACATTTGTAGCCCATTCCTCACAGCTCTATTTATTCATCAGAATACAGACAAAAAGGAAATATGGAGTAATAACAAAAGCAATAGTTGGGTTCTGGTCCAAGACTCTGGTGTCCCCTTAGAAGGTCAGGACCTCTCCCACATAGAGGTTATGCGGGGCTGGCTTGCCTCATCTTCTGCTGCAGCCACAGGAGCAGATACTATCAGCTTTCTCCTGGGCCCTACCCTCCACATGGAACTGGAGCCTTTGTTTATATCCTCCAGCTGGGAATTAGACCCAATCATGATGTGCTCTCCAACTGTGTCAGCTGATCCTCACCACCTGCCTGCTGAGCTTCCCTCCAGAACAGGGCTGGCTGTTCCCTGGCCCCCCTCATCCTTAAAGGGGGCAGACTGCCCTGTTACCATGAATATAATTGTACTAGATATTTCTAAAATGTTTTTTTCCCAAGAGAATAAAATTTGAGGCTGTTGGACATTATTATGATGGATCCTCTCAAATATCTTGTTTGTTTCTTTTGTTATTCCTAAAATAGTAATCATAAGAAAGGGCTCCATCATGCTTCCCTGACATGTATGAGTTCATATCAGCTTTTAATGCCCCTCCCACATGCTAGTGGGGCATATCCCTTAAGAGGGTCTCTGGGGAAACCACGGCTTGATGAATCCCTGACTGTGCAGTTTCAGTGGAGCCATGTTGTCAAGGAGAGCAGGACTATAGTTGTTAGCATGGCACAGACCCTCCTTGCAAGAGCCCTAACCCTCTCTACATCTCCTGGGATCCACACAATTTCAGTTGGATTGCATAGTTTGTGACTGGCCCCCATAACTTGTTTCATGAGGAAGGGGAATATCTAACATCTCCTACATTCCAGTTGAACAGCTAGGGCAGAATCACTGTGAGGAGAATATTGCAGAGTTTTCCTCCACTTTAGCTCCTTCCTGAAGGAAGGGATGATCAGGTCCAAATTCACTTTTATTTATTAGGCACGTATGCCTGAAGTTTTGTGAGTGTCTTAAGCACACTAAAAGCAGCAATCATCAGAATGCAATGATAATACATAAAATAGCAGAAAAACACACAACTCAAACTAAAAATAGCCACAACACAACTCCAACCCCACACTCATATCTAATCACCTCCTGTCTCCTAAACAATTAAAACATCTCAGCCTTTGTCCAGAAAGTGCCACAGGTTACATCTGTTATATATAATAGTCCAGGGGCTTTTTGCTTGAATAAGGAGTTCAGGAGTGAGCACTGTGGCTCTGTGATTAACAGAATAAAAGAACAGGTGTACAAAAAGATTTTTAAAAGCTTAAGGAACAGCAAATTAAAATTGCACCATGTGATGTACATAGAACATGATCACTTACACCCATGTTAAAACTGGATCCCATTTTGCGTTCCTTACACATCCCTAATTCCTATTGAAGTCAATGGGACTATTTAGTGCTCAAGGAATATAGGATCAGTCTTATGTGGGGAACAGTTAATATCTACTCTGGTCTGCCATATTCACCCCATCTAGATAAGATGTTAAAAAATAAGTTTCAGGGGTCAGATTAAACTGCTAAAATCTGTGAATAAAATGTCATAACTTCAAGGATATTTTGAAGGTTCCTTGTTCTGATTTCCCCAAAATCAAAGTGCATTTACTATGCTCCATCATTTGACTTTGTTCATAGCAAAGGTTCCCCTCTCCCTCACTGGTGTTTGCCTCTGGAAGGAGTTGAAAGCACAATGGTTCTGAGTAATTCATTTGCATCTAGCTTTAACTTTGCATTGAACTTTAATGCTAGCGACAGAGTTTCAACTTCTTATGCTTGCATTCTTTAATTTCTTATGAAACCCTGTCTTTGGAACTCTAATGGAAATCCATAAAATAATACTAGCTTTTTGGTTAAGAAAAGGAATGAATCCTTTTTTCATTCCAGGATAGTTCATATTTTTAATCTTTCATTTTATTGTTTTCCTATTCAATATTTAAACTAAATGTAAAAACAGAATAATAAGACTGACATCTGACAAACAGGATACAAATGCGCTGACATATTTCTTTTATGTATTCTTAAGGCACGATATGTTTATATATTACCCAGTAAAGCTGAGGTTTTGTGCCTTTTCTATCCATTACTTTTCTGTGGGAATGTGGGATTCTTAATAGTAAAGTCCCCATTTTTTGCATCTGTCCCTAGATGTTGCTTAGCACCGACAGTGTATGGAATACTGTGCAAATTCAGTCATTTATAACACCCTAATATGTTTAATAATGTTAAATAGTAATTCTCAGAAACTGAACTCATACCAACTAGAGGTATACTCTATAGCATCATAAAACAGCATGGAGTTTTTGAGTGTTGCAATTTAAAATGTAAACAATCTGTGAATAATTTCTTTTAATTTAGGACCCAATGCTGCATCAAGATCTGTCCCTACTCCCATATAGAGTGCTATTTACTTCACTGAGATTCAGCACCAGGCAGGAGCCACGCTAGTGGATCCCAATACCAGATGAGAGCCTGAGTTTTTCATTATCTGAATTATGGAGTGATTAATTGTTCCCTTCAGATTTTCTCTAGCAATGATTTTCAGCTGCTGCACAGCCACAGAACTTTTCTATCATATGGAATCATATGGAATCTCTAGTTTGAATTTGAAATAACATCCCATCTTTTGCTCCTCAGTGATAAAGGATTTTTTAAAATTGTCTTCAAGTTTCTCATCCTTTTTTGGGTCATTGGGCTGAGATCTGGGGAAAAAAGAGTGTTGTTGTTCTTCCAATTGATTTCCTTTCTGTGCAAGCTGCTTTTAAGACATGATCTCTGTCCTTGGGGTGTGAAAGGGTTACAATAATAGTATAGTCATGTTTGGTGAGTTTATTTTTCAATCTTGTGGGGACTTCATATGCTTTCCCCGCCTATTTAGAGGGTCACATTTAATGTCTGTTTGCAGTATCCCTGGAAATAGATTTTCTATTAAAGCTAGTATATCTACTGCAATTTTATGTGGATCTATACTGATTGGCTAATATTATATGGTTAGCTCTCTAGGGGGCATTTTTATTACTTTCCTTATTCGTGAGGCATAAAAAAGACCCTCTTGTTTTCCTGTATGATGATGTAAGGGAGCAGAATGAAAAATGTCTGGTTGGAGAGTTTCTGTGTTGATCTCCATTGCAAGGTCCTGGTAGGCTGGAAGTTACATTGGTTTTATTAACTAGTTACTTTGTTTTAAGAGTCTGTGTGAGTCTCTTTTTGTGTGGAATCATGGGGTCACTCAGAGAGAGTTTCTGTTGCCCAAAGCCAAACCGCTCAAAATAGAAACCTGGCCCCTCACTCCGCTCTAGTCTTCCTAAGGTCCTGGTGCTGAATCTGGCAAACAAGCAGATCTTCAGGTAAACCGAAGCATCAGCAATGGGACATAGCTTGCTGACTCAGATTCAAGGCTCCAGATTCAAACCAGCCTCTGCTGGTTTTGTTCCAGTGTTCAACTAAACCTGTAATGGGGTTATTTTGGAGGTTTGCTTGGACAGGGAGAAATACAGCAGAAACTGTTGTTCTCCTGGCATTTCCTTAACACAAAGAAAGTGCGGCACTTAGCTGGCACTTGTTAGTAGGGTTGCCAACTTTCTACTTGCGCAAAACCAAACACCCTTGCCCTGCCCCCTTCCTCACCCCTTCCCTGAGGCCCCACCCATGCCCCACCCCTTCTCCAAGGCCCGCCCCCACTCACTCCATCCCGCCCCCCCACTCGCTCTCCCTATCCTCTCTCACTTGCTCATTTTCACCGGGCTGGCTCAGGGGGCTGGGGTGTGGGAGGGAGTTAAGGCTCCGGCTGGGTGTGCAGACTCCAAGGTGGGGCCAGAAATGAGTAGTTCAAAGTGTGGGAGGGGGCTGAGGCAGTGAGTTGGGATGCGAAGTGGGGGGAAGGCTCTGGCTGGGGGTGCGGGCTCTGGGGTGGGGCCAGGGATGAGGGGTTTGGGATGTAGGAGGGGGCTCTGGGCTGTGGAGTGAAGCCGAGGGGTTTAGAGTATGGGAGGAGTCTCCGGGCTGAGGCAGGGGGTTGGAGTGTAGGAAGAGATATGGGCTCTGGGCTGGGGGTGCGGTTTCTGAGGTGGGGCCAGAAATGAGGGGTTCAGGGTGAGGGAGGGGGGTCTGGACTGGGGCAGGGAGTTGGGGTGTGGGGAGGTGTGAGGGCTCTGGCTGGGGGTGCAAACTCTGGGGTAGGGCTGGGGATGAGGGTTTTGGGGTGCAGGAGTGTGCTCTGGGCTGAGACTGAGGGGTTCGGACAGCGGGAGGGGGATCAGGGCTGGGGTATGGGGGTGGAGCCCTGGAAGGGGTCAGGGTGCAGGCTCTGGGCAGCGCTTACATCAAGCAACTCCCGGAAGCAGTGGCATGTCACCCCTCCGGCTCCTACGCAGAGGCGCAGCCAGGCGGCTCTGTGCACTGCCTGTCTGCAGGTGCCGCCCCCACAGCTCCCACTGGCTATGGTTCCTGGCCAATGGGAGCTGTTGGGGCGGTGCTTGAGGTAGGGGCAGTGTGCAGAGACCCCTGGCTGCCTCTGCGCATAGGAGCAGGAGGGGGGACATGCCGGCTGCTTCCCAGGAGCCACATGGCATGGACGCTAGCAGGGAGCCTGCCAGTCCCACTGCACGGTGCCACCAACCAGACCATCAATGGCTCGGTCAGCAGTACTGACCGGAACCACCAAGATCCCTTTTCGACCGGGTGTTCCAGTCGAAAACCGGACACCTGGTCACCCTATTTCTTAGTTAGGCCCGCACTGACAGGGAAGGGGCCAAGGAGGGTCTATATACTACGGCAGCCCTGCCCCTCCGCCTCTGCTAATAATGCATGGAGAGCTTTTAAAGGAGGAAGCTGCAGACAGCTAGGGAGAAGGCTGGAGCAGGGTGCAGCTAGAGCATCTCCTGAAGCAATGAGAGCAAATCCTTCCATGCTAGTGACTCTTCAGCCTTATAAAGAATTCAGTGCATGCTGCTAGTATCTTGTGAAGTAAGCAAGACTGGGAGAAGCTGCGGGGAAACACTGTCGGGGCCCCACATGAAGCTGCTACACAAACACCCCTGAAGTAAGGGAGTGCCAGTGACCTTTGCCCTGGCCAGTAGGCTCTAGGAAGGGGCATATTCTCAGTGGTGTCATAACATTTATAGTTTTTTTTCTTTTATTTTTCCATTGGCAAACAACGTGGGGAGGCTGGCATGTGGCAGGGCTGCCACAAGGTCTAAGATATGGGAGCCTGACAGGGTTGACCCAGCATTAGTAGCTGGATGTAACTAGGGACCCGAGCCCCACTGAGAGAGGGTGTATCAGGGATTGCCCTAGAGAAACATGTTTACAGGCCCCTTGACTCCAACTGGGTCCTCCCTAGAGCTCTCTACAAACAGAAATGATAAAGCCTGAGGTTTTCCTTTTGGCTTCCCTTTCCTTTGCTCCTTATCTCCCTCTCCACACTTGGTTTCCCTCTCGAGTTCTAAAAATATTAACAGTTACTTTGATTTTTTTTTCTGTTTAGTTGTTTTAAATCAGGAAAATATCTTCTATTCTTTGAGGTTTGTCTCGATAGCACTCTTCTCTCTATTACTCCTCTAATTATGTGATGCAGCTTTCATGGTCATGATCATGGCCACTGAATCCCAGGCAATTATGGCGCTGATAGCTGTGGCCAAACCAAAGCATTCCTACCAGCCCGTGAAGTCTCCAAGACACTGAGGTTATGCAGATATAGTTATCCTCCAGGCTCCTCCATAAGTTCTCAAGTAGAGGGGGACAAAAGAGACCTCCATATTAGCCCACCAAGAGCAGAGGATGAAGACAAACCTCTGAGGACGCTCCTCAAGGAATGAACAGGGCTCATCCCACCAAACTTACCCTGATCCCCATTTGCAAAATGGGTGGGTAGGAGGGAAATGAGAATCATCTCTTGAGGTATTCCATTTTTTGGCTAGAGGAGATGAGAGTGAAAAAGGCAGAAGAGAGCAGTAATTAAGAAGCAGGGCAGATAAAGGGAAGATGGTCCATGTCCCTGTACTGTGGGGAAAATAGAGGATGAAGCCCTTCCCCCTGCTTTGCTATGATTTTACATTGAAGTCTATTGTGGAGACTGGGTGGGCTTTAAACCGCCTCCCTGCTCTTTGCCCTCTTGGTGAGATTGGGTGGTCCTCCTCTTGTGCCATCTTCAGTGTTTGCAGGCTGCTAAAAGGGATACTGTGCCTCCAATCAGTGTCATTGAGAATGGAACCTAGAAGGCACTGTTCTCTCCTCAAAGCTTCAGCCCCTATATAGGGCCTGGTTGTAAAAATGAATGGAAGCCAACTACAACCTTGCTTTCAGGGGCAAGTTATGAGGGAAGTCCCATCCTAATGGGGAGGGTTTTGCTAAAGCCAAGGAAGCTGAACCAAAAATCCTATGTGTAGCTTGACAAAGCTGAGGTGAGGGGTTTGGGATGTTTCAATGTTAGATGCTCCTTTGTGTGCTGGGGCAATAAAAACAATGCAAGTTTTTTATTTTAATTTCCTCATAGTCAAAGCAGCAGGACAAGAATTAATCAAAGAGGAAATGGATATGATTATTGCAGACTGACTTTATCACAGTGGCCTATTTCTAGCAAGAATGCTATAGATACAGTGCTCACTTGATCAGAGTCATACAGTGAGCTGCAGTGAAAACATGTCTGTCAAATTCAAGTGAAATAGTTTTCCTCTTAATACCGCTGACTATTGCTTTTGGTTCACTGTTATCCTGTAGCTAGACCCATAACTTAATACTTTACTGAACTCTGGGACTATGAGCGTGTCTTGTCAGAGGTAGAACAATTTTATCCCCAGCTCTCACATTTTGGATAGGAACTGCTTTCTAGATACTTGATCCTTGTTACTGAAACTAAAGGGCCTTTATCTACACTTTTTGGTTATTGCAGCTTCAGCCGCCATTTCTTTTTTCCAGCCTTTTTCTCTTTACCTCAATGCCCTTGGGCATTTATTTACCTTTCTATGTCAGACATTCTTTCTTCTTCTCTTTTTCACTGCAGTGAGTCTACCTTGCAATAAGCTGCTTGTTTTATTATTTGACTGTTATGAGCAGTTCCCTTATCAATTTAACTTCCAGCAGAGCTGGATCCAGTAGCTCAGATGTGCCAGGCATTCTGCACAACAGCTTCAGCTGTGTAGGAGTGCCTGGATTTTTTATTTTTATAAAGCCCAACTTTTGAAGTTATTTTCCATGTGGTGTCTGTTTCTCCAGGATTATGAGGCTCAGGATGTCATTTTGTATTTCTTAATCAGAAAGAGTTGTCTAGCTAACTCACAATAATTCTTAAGTTGGTTACAAATTCAGATGACATTTGTCCTAGTCTCATTTGTTGATAGAGTGGAGCCTAAGTGCTAAATCTCCCAATGGTTTTAAATTAAACATTTTATTAAAAAATGTTTTATTTCATTGAAGATGATTTCCCATTAGTCTGTCCATTTGTTGGACATAAATGAACAACATTTCTTCTTTCAGCAATGTGTCACTATGACAATATCTTGTAAGTGGGGAAAATAACAAGTGAAAGATTTATAGGAAACAGAGGTAGATAGGACTGTAGAAACTGTCTCAGCTCTTCCTTCTCCTTCTTTCTTGCAAGTTGTCTGTTCTAACTGTTCCACATTGGCCTGCTGGTCAGCCTGTAGCTGGCAGCACTGAATAGTCACCTATCAGTCATTCAAAAGATGCTAGTTTAGCCTTGTGGAAGACATTTTTTTTTTTTTTTTGCAAAGCTGGAAGAGGATATGAAGGCAAATACCTTTGAAAAAGAGTTTGAATACTGAAGTAGTCTGTTATGAAGCCACCTGTTCAGCTTGTCCCAAATGCATTCTGTATAAAGTACCAGCCTATGACATGTGGTTTAATCACGTCTGGATCTTGTGAGTTCCTTTTGTTCTGGTGAGAGAAGAAGCACTTGATAGTCTGTGATATTTACACACACAGTATTTCCCTTTGGATAATGGATCACGGATAAGCATTAATTTGGATGAACAGATAAGACAAGACAATATCTTTAGAATTATTAACAACAGATATTCACAAAAGAAACCTTTCCCGAGGCATAAAACAAATATATGTAGAAAATGAAAGAGATATTGACAGAAAAAATTACATATTAGATTCGTGTCTACAATACTAACCCAAGGCAAAAACCCAAGGAAGTTATAGAAGTAGTTTGAATAACATCATTTCTGTCAGTGAAGAAAGTGCAGGCCCACCCTGTCTTCTGTCTATCTAATCTATGCTACTTACAGTGTGCCAGTCACTACTGATTATAGGAACTGTTCAGAGAGATTCTAATACATCCTTTCTATTTCTCAATAAGAGAACAAACACACAATTTTTCTTGCCCTTTTGTCCTACAAGGATGGGTGAGTATTTTCTTCCCTGAAACTAAAGCCAGGTTCAATTAAAGTGTGGAAACAGGATATTATAAATGTGGAATTTTGGGATTTCATATTTATTATTTCTTAGTGGTTTCCATATCTAATTTACTCAGTTTACAACTAAAAAAAAAAAAAGAACTCTTCTTCCCCCCCTACCCCCCATGCTGCCAGTCTTGCAAACTCAGCCTGGGATCTGCCAATCAAGCTGATCTCTATCTGGTTGTGTCATCATCAGTCATCATCAATCATCATCATCACTCATCATCATCAGATAAAGATTCTGCAGTCAGAACTTTGCTGATGTCTCTGATGAAAATGTGTAAGGAAGACTAGAGTCCAATCACCCTCCTACAGCTATTAGCTCTGCAGTAAAAACATGTTTAAAATGAAATCTTTATTAAAGTAAAAACCACTAGATGTACTGACCCAAGAACAAATGTCCTTCCTGCTCATGTTAATGCATAATGGCCCAGTCCAGGGAATTTACATCTGATTTCAAAGCATGTGGTACTTGCCACTGCCACAGAGAGGATACTAGACTAGGTGGACCATTGGTCTGATTGGATGTAATTCCTTTTGTTAGTAAAATAAGCAGGGGTAAATCAGCCTCACACTGTTTGCTTTCCCCCTCTGTATTTACTTATCAATATTTTCAAGGTAGGCCTCAGGGCTGGCCCAAGGAAAGCTCCTCCACCAAACAAAAAGAAACCAATTTACAAACACAAAACAAAGGGGGATATCTTTCCCTGCCCCCTCGTTGGGGTGGGAGTTGTCCTGTTGTAGGCCTGAGGTGTCAATCCCTCCTGTAAGCAAGCACTCATTTTTGGTTGTTTCCCCTGTAGGTGGGAGAGCAGCCTCTGACCCTGGAGAAGCCAATCTCCCTGCTGTCACTAGTCTTTCAGTAGCTTGACTCTCCTCCCCCCTCACTCACCAGAGGAGGGGTTTTTAAAGGTCTCAAGCAGCCCTTAATTGGACTCAGGTGTCCCTAATTGACCCAAGGTAACCCCTTCTCAGTTTGTAGGAAAAAGGGCTTTTATCATTCTAGGGATAACATACTGGACCACGCCAAGGAAACATCTGTACACGCTCATGCTCCACATCCTTCATTTCCTCACCCTCGTGTCCCGCCCCGATACGAAGTGGCGGGACCTATTACCACCTCTTGAGGGTGAGGAACCCCGGTGGGCCAGCCTATACTCCACCCTAGTCCCAAGGCCCACCGGGGATATCAGTTGGCGGCTCCTCCGTGGAACCGTGAGCACCAGCGTGTACCTGGCGTGGTTCACCCCCGTCCCTGACATCTGTCCCTTTTGCAGTGTGAGGGAGACCCTATTGCACGTATATCTGGAGTGCACCAGGTTGCACCCCCTATTCCGGCTCCTCCTGGACATCCTTTTACGTTTCTGGCTGCACTTTTCCTCTCACCTTTTCATATACACACACCCTATCTGTGGCCCCATAAAGTCGTGAGACCTCCTTGTCAACCTCCTCCTAGCCCTGGCCAAAGTAGCTATCTATAAGACCAGGAAGAGGAGGTTGGCTGAGGGGGTTTCCTGTGACTGTGTGGCCTATTTCCAATCCTGCCTTCGCTCACGTATCCAGGCAGAGTTCCTCTGGGCGGTGTCTGCTGGCTCTCTTGACACCTTTGAGGAGCGATGGGCACTGTCCAGGGTTCTCTGCTCGGTGTCCCCTTCAGGTTCCCTTTGTTTGACCCTTTGACCTTCACACCCATCCCTGTTATATTTTTGGTTGTCCCCCATAATTATTTGAGTTCCTGGACCTTGTGGATCCTCCCCACAGGCTGGGGGAGGGTACTTTAGCAGTGGGCCGGCATAAGCCTGCCCACTTCCCAAAACCCAATATGAATACTCTCTTGCAGCTGCCCAGCCTGACTTTGTCATACACGAGAAAGCAACTGATAAGGACATGTATTAAAGAACAATATTTCCATATTGGTACCAAAATCCTTTCAGAATAGTACAGAACAAGTTTAGCATTTTGTGATACGATTTTGTTTGCTTGCAGTTTAATGTATTTCTTCTTTAAGAATGTTGACATACCATGTTAAATTAATTCATTTAAACTTTTTTAACACTATCATGTAACCATATTTATTTTACTTTCTGTAATTTCTTATTTATCTTAACTTTTATTAATCAAAATAGAATTTAATCATCCAGATTCTGCAGCCCTTACTCATGCTGAGAAGTACTTTGAAACCAATGGGACAAACTGGAGAATTAGGTACTACTTAAATTGAGCTATGGCAACATAATCTGGCCGTATACAAATAAAAGAAGTGTTGGCTCAGTACTTTAGGCTAAGCTCCCTGAAATTCAACAAATTCATCAGAAATCTGATATAAGTAATTGCTTAATTATTTATACCACAGATAAAATTTTCCTAAGTGCCCAAGGCCCAGATTTTTAAAGTTGTTTGGGCATTGTTTTGCTCAGTGTTGCAATGCTTAACTGGTTTAGAAGCCTATATCTCATTTTTAAAGGGAGTTAGGCACTTAGGAGTCTAAATCCCATTGACTGTCATTTAGACTCCTAAGTGCCTAAACGTCTTTTAAAAATGAAATTGAGGCTCTTAAATCAGCTGCTGAGACCCTGACTGCAGCAACACCTAAATACTTTTTAAAAATCTGGCCCTAAATCATTTTCAAATTTCATTATTCTCATAGAGATTTAGGTGCCTAAGGCCTAGATGTTCAAAGGCATGTAGGTGCCTAACTCCCATTTTGGGAGTGAGAAGGTTTAATACCTTGGAGGATCTTAACCTAAGTACCTAAGTCACCTTTGAAAAATGAATTTAGGCTCCCAAGTCACTGAGACACTTTTGGAAATTTTACCCCACATCTACCCCAACATCGTTACAATGTCTTTATTTTGAGAGTAGTTTCAAAATAACAACTAGATGTGTGATGGATTTTGTGTTGGTGAACTAAATTTATTAAGCAATTTAAATATATTCTGTTAAAAATATTATGGGCAACAAGATGTAAAAAAACCCGCAGGTCTGTTAGTGATAACATGATGCTTTCAAGTTGAAACCTAATAACAGCATTGTTTCAGTATTAAGTCTGCAAAGCCCTTACTCTGACAAATCTTTGCTGACTAGGTTAATGCTCCATTAGAGAAAAAGCGCGTTATTAAAAATTCAATAAAAAAACAGATTTTCATATTTTAGAATTGCATTATATGAAGAAAAAAACACAGACTTGCTGAGAAATTATTCAAAGGAATATGTCGAATCAAACCAAAATTAAACAACAATTATCAGATTTTGGTGAAAAAACAAGATTACAAAGTATGCTGAAATATCTATAAGGGAACCTTTTTCAATTAAAAGTGTACCTGATGATTGGTAACATGTAACTTTCATAGTGGGACAAATTCTGCTGTTAGTTACACCAGTGTAAATCTTTAGTAACTGTATTAACTTCAGTGAAGTTACTCTAGATTTACATCAGTGAAACTGGTCCAACTTTCTCTCCTCTATGTCCATATGTGGAGAAGTGTCTGCATTAAGGCCTGGAGCACATGGAAGGGACAATGCTGCCCCTGTGATATTCTTCCCCATTCCTACAGAATCCTCTTGGTTTTGTACCTCATTATTTATCTAAAGTATATAGCAGGGATGGCCAAACATACAGATCCTCTGAACCGCATACGATAATCTTCAGAAATTCGAGAGCCGGGCATGCCTGCCAGGGCTCAGGGCTTCAGCCCCGCTCCTGCTGAAGTCCCGTGACCCACCCTTCCCCGCAGGGCTGAAGCCTCTAGCCCCACCATCCTGCTGCAGAGCAGAAGCCCTGTGCTCCCCCTGCCCCAGTCTAGTAGGTGGAGTACAGGGTGCGGGGGGCACTGCAAGCTGCACTTTAACTGTAAAAGAGCTGCATGTGACTCGCAAGCTGAAGTTTGGGCACCCCGGTATATAGCATTTCTAAGATGATTACCACCACAGAGTTGGAGGGAGCAGAGAGAAAGTGGGGCAGAGGATCTGCCCCAGCTTTTCAGGATTCTTCCATTCTACCCAAACCCAAAAGGGTAACCAGCTAAAGTTAATACAGACCGTCTGTATATTAACTGCCATTGGTTTTTCCCAACACAGAAACATGCAGGGTTATTCTGGGACAGCTGTGTTACTCCACCTTTGTGGGCCACTCCACACAACTGGGTGGGCCTGCAAAATAATTGTTCATCCCTTCCCTCCAAACCAATCAACTGTCCACCGAGATCACACCAGTGTACACAGAGCCAATGTGATGAAGCTGAGGAAGGTTAGCGAAATGATTCTTTGGGGGTATAGCCAAGTTTATTTCTGTGTAGAAATTATATATATTTATTATTATATATAACACATTATATATAACTCAGTTATAATGGTTAAAGACAGCCGTGGGCCAATAGAGGTAACACCTGGAGAACAATTTCTGCTAAAAACTGTGAAAAGGTCAGCACTAATCAGAACCTATCTTATGCAAAGCAGAAAGGACCACTCTGAGGGCTGTAAAGGTTTCAAGATGGACATCTGGTTTACACGCAAATGAGAGAGATGGAGAAAAACAAATGCTGAGTGAAAACCAGGTGTTCAGAGAGAAATTTACATTGTGAATCCAAGTATAATAGTGAAATCCCGGTAATCTGAAGGACTGTTAAATTACTGGAACAGTCATGAGATGGTAATTTGTTTATTTCATTAGTTTCTTTGGGAAATGTGCAGATTCATCTGGGATCTTTTGAGAGAAGAGACGTAATAAGTGGGTGCACCCCTCAATTGGGTGAAAAGCCCTATCTGGCCTTAAATGTTGCTTCTCATAAAATGAAGAACATCTAGAAATAGTTGCCAACTGAGATGCCATTCCAGTTGGCCGCTGAGGGAGAGGAAGACTTTTTGAAAACCCAAGACCTGTAGAAAAACAAGCAGCGTCCTTTCTTTCAGGCTGAATAGAGAAACCCTTTTGCACTACTAGAAAAAATTATCGTGATTGTGACATCTTTAACTGAACTGCAAGTTCCCTCTGATTCTCAAGATCCCAGCTGAATATGAACTGTGGAAAGGGCTGCAGAATGCGTATAGAGTTGATATCTAATACCAGGTTAAATTGATAAGGTACATTGGGAGCAAATAAATAATTATCAGTGCTCAAAGACACCTTCTACCCCTTTTCCTCCTGCACAGGCACATTAGGTGGCTCATGATTGAACCCAACCTGATTGTCAAAATTGACTCTGGAACTTATTATATGGAATGTGGGGACAAAAAACGAATTTGTGATACCACATGAGAATAGTTCATTCTACTTAAACAGGAAGCTGTGGTCCATGGGCACACAAAAATATAAGGAAGCATGTCTGAGGGAGCACATGCAGTAACTTCAAAGAATTTAAAAATACCTACATGATCTGATACCATCTGAATTATGAGAAGCTCAGAGAAAGGAAAGCAATATCTTGATTTTAAAATGTAAAGATTAGAATCCTAAAGAGTTTATTATTATCTGAGCTTGTTTCAAATATAAGTGTATGGTAAACTTGAAGAAAAATGTTTCTTAATTAATTACTTGTGCTTATAACTAATTGGTGGATTTCAGGGGAAAGAGCAGTTTTAAAATAATTCAGACTGTGTATTTGGAATTACTTTTCAAAATACCATATATAGGTATGTATATGGGAAAACTTGATTTATGGTTTGTTTTTGTTAATAATACCTGAGAAAAAATAGTTTGAAATTTAGATTTAAGGAACAAAGTAATTGTTGAAAATATTTATATTTCTGACTTTAGAGTTAGTGTTGGCAATGGTCTTTGAGAAACGTAAAAAGCATCTCTTTTAAGATCTGTTTGGACAATAGCTGTTTCTTAAGAACAGTAGGATAAAGCAAGATTGACACTTTGCCAGAATAATTGGATTACTGTGCATAACATTTGTTGAATTTAATTATCAGGTTTTGATAAACTTTTCAGATTTCCAAGTTACATTCAATGCATACAGTTCTTATTATTAACTGTCATATAACTTTCTTTATTTCACTTCCGAAAGCTTTATTTTGTTTTCTCTTTTAATTTTGTTTTAATTAATAGCAATTGTAAACACAGAAAAAAGTCTTGAGCCTACTTTCTTAGTCTAGACAACATGGTTTCCAAACAAATTTGGAAGTCTAGAATGATTAAGTAAAATGATATAACTGTAGTGTTTACCCCTATGTATCATGCACAGTGTTTTAAACTGGAAAAAATAAAATGACAATGCTCCGCAATTTTTTTTCAGTTTTCCAACATGTGGCAGCAAGAAGTGGGAGGATGGCAATACTTCATTTATCCCTCACACACACTAATTCAAGCATTGTTATGAACACTTTTAATTGTTATTATTGTTAGTAAAAAAGGGGTCACCTGTGCTTTGTTAAATATTAATATTATAAACTTTTTTCATCCTTGTCTGTAAAAACGCATTTTATAGATTGAATTTTCTTAGCATCTGACTTAATAACACTTCTCTCTGTACATCCGCCAACAGAATTATTCAGAGTTGTTGGCTCTGGTCCACCATTTCTTTGTTAAATGTTTAGAATTTGTAAGCATTGTGAACCTGTTGCCAGTGCAAGTAACTCTAATTCTTGCAATTTATATTTGTCACTTTTCTCTGAACTCTGTTAATGCTTATTGAAATTCCACATGAAATGGGTTGGAAATGGCTAAACAAATACCAAATTGGAGACAGAGTGATTTTTTTCTTTATGTGTCAATCATATTTGGGATTTTGTTTTTGTTTTTCAGAACTGTGACTTGGCCCAGCAGAGTATAGTTCATATTGTTCAGAGTCCCCTAGACAGTGGTCAGAAAAGGACTGATGTTGAAACTGCCAACGCTGGAGGTATTCTAGGAGGCATGGAAAAAGAGCCTGAAAGTCTAACCCGTGTAGATCTTAGTACCAGCATCCTCCCATCTTATTCTGCAGGGCTGGCTGTTATTCTAGATACTACAGACAACAGCATTTCCCTTCCATCTGATAAATCAGGTAACTCACTGAGACTGTACAATTCAAAACTTAGCATTGACGTTTCAAACTTATCCTTCATAGTGTAATCGTTCTATGCAATGGCACAGCCACAGTTTCTTTTAGTCTTTTAAACAAACAATACAATGTCAATAATCTACGGTGAATATGTAGCTGAACTTTTGCTGTGTCTTCTAATAGGCTACGTTGTATCTATGCTTGGGGGGTGAACTGAATGGTTTGCTCTTCCTTTTCTTAACTTTTATGATGCTATTTAGTATTATGGATGAATAAAAGAAGCAACCACCGTCTGTTCTTGTAACTGAAGCTGAAACCGGTTTCCTTGACTAGAATATTAGACAGCTCATGCATTGAAATATTAATTTAATTTAATTTACAAGTTTTATGGCAGTTTTATGTTCACAAATTTTATTAAAATACTTCTATAAAAGTTTTTTAAAGACATGACAAACACAAATTAACATATAAAGACAGATGACTTAAGGTATGGATTTAAAAAGTTCTTATTCACAAAATTACAGTTTACAATATCCATGCTTCATTCTTGGCATCTATATTTGGAATGAATGAAGTAACATAAAAATTGGCAAAAATATCAAGAGCCAGTGTATTAATAATTAAACTGAATTTTGAAAGAGATTCCCAGGCCTCAATTTTTCTTAGAAGGATCCCTAAAATAATATTTCAATCTTCTAAGGGGAAGCATCCTTACTATAATCCCCCATTATGCATCTCCTAAATGAGTAGCAATCTCTCTTTGGAACGCTACAGTACTGAGGTGACATTTTTTGATAATTCATTGAAGATGCCGTTTAAAAGATCAATACACAAACACTTTTTTTGTAGAAGCAGAAGAGTCCAATTCTAGAAGTAAGGCAAACAGGAAACCTCTGAGATTAACCTGACCAAAAAAATCATCTTTACAATATATGGGTTACCAAAACTGTTAAAATAACGTTTAGAGAGTGTCGTAAGTAAATCATGCAGAAAGTGTACAGTTCATGGGTGGGTCACGGAAGTGTTCCACAACTGACTTGATCAACCTATCACTGCCAACTAATGATGAATGAGTGCAGTTTAGGAACAAATTAGTGCCTAGCTTAATGATGCACATCTCACATTCTGAATGAGTAATGAGACAAGAGGGGTGCATGCTAATTTAAATCTGATCAGTTGGGGCAGATATGATGAGATTGGGCTTGTTGTCTGAAGCACTGTGATGTGAACTGCTGAATTCTTCTTTTTATTTATTTTTTATTCCTGCATAAAATATTTACATGAACTTAATAATTTTGCCTGACATCGCAGGGCAATTTACACGTTTAAGGCTTCTTGTGGCACATCTTCATATTTTCATGTTGTGTCTCTTTCACACTCCGCAGTCTCCACGAGGCCTCTGACAAAACAAAGTATGCTCATTTGTCATAGCAAGGACCCCCAACGGCAGGATGATAATGTAACTGAATGTAGATTGCCCGTGTCAATGGACTAGGTCTATCTGTGATGCAGCTAAATAATTTCTTTATTTTATGAACAAAATAAAGAGACAGTTTTACTAAGACTATATATATATTTAAAACACTACAGCAGCACAGCTGTAGTGCTTCAGTGTAGACACTCGCTGAAGCAATGGGAGGAGTTCTTCTATTGCTGTAGATAATCCACCTTCCTTAGAGGCAGTAATTAGGTCGACGGAAGAATTTTTCCATCAGCCTAGTGCTGTCTGTACTGGGGATTATGTCCGCTTAAATACATAGCTCAGAGGACGTGGATTTTTTCACTCCCATGAGTGACATACCTGGATCAGTGTAGATTAGCTCTGAGTGATACTTCTGCCTGGCTAGTTGTTAATGACAGGTACTTTGTGGTGGTCTTTTCTACTCAGTTTGCTATGAGTCTCACTGTTATTAAAGAGGTAAAAAAAATTTTCTGCTTCTAATCAATTGGTGGCTGCACACTCACCTGCATTGTTGAGGGTTGAAACATCTGATTCCTGTTTACGGATTTCTGCCTTTTTCTTTAAGTGAATGTAATGCTGGTGAAATGTATCAGACTGATAGTAGTAGAGAGTGAACTCCTCCATTTCCCCCTCCCTCCCACCCCGCGAAAGAAATATATCATATGCATCTGCAATGAGAGCTTCCATTTACCTCCTCAATAGTTTGCCTCACTCACTCCTGTGGGTGAGAAAGCAGTTGAGTCCCAAAAACTATTCAGTCAATTGCTTTTCTACTGAGGCTGCTCAAAAGGCTGTCAGTTGTGATGGTGATTTTTGCACCTTAGAAACATCCACTTGGAACCAAAGCATCAACTCAGTGCACATACATAGGCCACAAAGCAGTGGGTGGATGACAGATTTAAGTTTGTGACTTAGAGGTGAAGGTCTCCTTTAATTCTTTATTACCATCTACTCTAATATGCTGAGTGATTCTTTCATAACAGTACCAGTAGTCTCCAACATGCTCCAGCTTATTCCAAAGCCTTGCATACTTCTTTCTGTTACTGCAGGATGATTTTGTTTTCTTTTAGCACAAAAACCTTGGTTTCTGACAAGAAAGGACTGTTGAAATCTGTTATCTTCAGAAAGATTCTCTCCGAAAGATGTTCTTAAAATATTTAGTAGTCGAAGTGCAGAATGTCACCAGTCAGTCAGAGGGGAGGAAATGTTCACTGTATAGTATTGCTATTATATTATATTATATTATATATATTATATTATATTTATTATACGGGGGGGGGGAGGGATAGCTCAGTGGTTTGAGCATTGGCCTGCTAAACCCAGGGTTGTGAGTTCAATTCTTGCGGTGGCCAATTAGGGATCTGGGGCAAAAATCAATACTTGGTCCTGCTAGTGAAGGCAGGGGGCTGGACTTGACTTGACTTGACTTGACTTGATGACCTTTCAAGGTCCCTTCCAGTTCTATGAGATAGGTATATTATATTATAAAGTCACCTTAAATGACTGTTTCTTGGAAGCTAGTCCTGGAACCCACAAGAGGAGAAGCAATTGTTGATTTGGTCCTAAGTGGAGCACCGGATCTGGTCCAGTAGGTGAATATAGCTGCACTGCTTGGTAATAGTGACCATAATATAATTAAATTTAACATCTCTCTAGCAGGGAAAACACCACAGCAGCCCAACGCGGTATCATTTAATTTCAGAAAGGGGGGCTACACAAAAATGAGGAAGTTAGTTAAACAGAAATTAAAAGGTACAGTGCCAAAAGTGAAATCCCTGCAAGCTGCATGGAAACTTTTTAAAGACACCATAATAGAGGCTCAACTTAAATGTGTACCCCAAATTAAAAAACATAGTAAGAGAAACAAAAAAGTGCAACCATGGCTAATCAACAAAGTAAAAGAAGCAGTGAGAGGCAAAAAAGCATCCTTTTAAAAATGGAAGTTAAATCCTAGTGAGGAAAATAGAAAGGAGCATAAACTGTGGCAAGTGAAATGTAAAAATATAATTAGGAAGGCCAAAAAAGAATTTGAAGAACAGCTAGTCAAAGACTCTAAAAGCAATAGCAACAATTGCTTTAAATACATCAGAAGCAGGAAGCTTGCTAAACAACCAGTGGGGCAACTGGATGATTGAGATGCTAATGGAGCACTCAAGGACAATAAAGCCATTGGGGAGAAACTAAATGAATTCTTTGCATCAGTCTTCATGGCTGAGAATGTGAGGGAGATTCCCAAATCTGAGCCATTCTTTTTAGGTGACAAATTTGAGGAACTGTCCCAGATTGAGGTGTTGTTAGAGGAGGTTTTGAAACAAATTGATAAATTAAACAATAATAAGTTACCAGGACCAGATGATATTCACTCAAGAGTTCTGAAGGAACTCAAATGTGAAATTGCAGAACTACTAACTGTAATTTGTAACCTACATTTAAATCAGCTTCTGTACCAAATGTCTGGAGGATCGCTAATGTGATGCCAATTTTTAAAAAGGCTCCAGAGGTGATTGCGACAATTACAGGCCAATAAGCCTGACTTTAGTACTGGGCAAACTAGTTGAAACTATAGTAAAGAACAAAATTGTCAGACACATAGATGAACATAATTTGTTGGGGAAGAGTCAACTTGGTTTTGGTAAAGGGAAATCATGCCTCACTAATCTACTAGAATTCTTTGAGGGGGTCGACAAGCATGTAGAGAGGGGAGATCTAGTGGATATAATGTACTTAGATTTTTAGAAAGCCTTTGACAAAGCTCTTAGGCAAAGTAAGCTGTCATAGGATAAGAGGGAAAGTCCTTTCATGGATTGGTAACTGATTAAAAGATAGGAAACAAAGGGTAGGAATAAAGGTCAGTTTTCAGAGTGGAGAGAGGTAAATAATGGTGTCCCCCAGGGGTCTGTACTGGGACCAGTCCTATTCAACATATTCATAAATGATTTGGAAAAAAGGGTAAACAGTGAGGTGGCAAAATTTGCATATGATACAAAACTACTCAAGATAGTTATGTCCAAAGCAGACTGCGAAGAGCTACAAAGGGATCTCACAAAATTGGGTGACTGGGCAACAAAATGGCAGATGAAATTCAGTGTTGATAAATGCAAAGTAATGCACATTGGAAAACATAATCCCAACTGTACATATAAAATGATCGGGTCTAAATTAGCTGTTATCACTAATTGCGTCAACACTAGTGGTTAGGTTGGCATAGCTATGGTGCTCAGGGGTGTGAATTTTTTATATCCGTCAGCCTAAGTTTTAAGTGTAGACCAGTTGTTAGAAGCTCAAATCACCTACCTCATTGAAGAACCAGAGGAGAATGCAGTATCTCATCTGGATAAGATGAGCACAACCATTTTTGTTATTATTATAAAGAATATTACGAAATATGTTGGCTAAACTTGGCCCTTGCTTTAATCATGGACAGACATAGCTGTATGACATACATCCCTTTTTCCATCACTTTTTCCTTTCCTTGTGACTGACCACTCTGCTCTACATGGCAAAGAAGTGGGAGGGGAATTGAAAAGGTGCAGCTAACAGTAGCAGTTTATTAACATAAAAGCATTGCCTGAGTACAAAAAAATTAAAAGTTAAAAAGCATTGCAGCCACAGCCCAAGCAAAATATAACTTGTGTGAACACAATCCTTAAAGGTATTATGAAGAACACCTCAGGGCTGGAGAACACGTTAAGGCAAAGTGTACTCACTATCATAGCAGCCAGTAGGTTGGAGATCTTATTTTGCTCCATTCTTGCTGAAGCAGAATTTTTCACTCAGTAGAAATTGCAGGAGGTCTGTCAGATTTCTGGACAAGGAAACCTCCCTCTGCTTCCTCTGTAACACTCAAACTCACTCCAGTCATTCATCAGTTCATCCAGTACAAGTCACAGAAGGATTTCCCTTGTATAGCCAGAAGGTCTCTACCAAGAGTCATGGAATAAATATTTCCTTTTTTATTCTTGGATCCCCAACAGAACTACATCATCTAAGGGCATAATGGCCCCTGGAATAAGTTTAAAATAATCACCAATGCTGTTCTGTTTCATGGGGAATGCCCCCTCCCTCCTCTTAAAGTCTCCACTATCAAAGTGAAATTTTTGGAAGTGGGAGGATTTTGGTAACTCACAGATCTTTTTCTTTGAATATGCTTTAATCAAGCTTGCAGTCTGCAGAAGGTAGCTGCCATTGTGAGCTAGCAAAAGGAATGGCATTTGAGATAAAAGTTGCTGTTTTTTCTTCCAGCTATGTAGAAAGTGTATAAGACCATACTGGGACTCAGGACATTCACAAACTTTTATTTTGCTTTGTTAAAAACCCCAAGATAACCTTAGATTCAGAGAGGGAGGGGAGGATGCCAAGGAGTCTGCTCTCTGTGAGCCAAAGGCTGCAGAATCTGAGGGACAAGCGGTGGAGGACCTGGACACATAGGATTTGCTTCTGATGGGCAGACCAGCACCACAAAAAGGAGCTCAGGCATCAGTGTAAGGACATAGGGATGGCTGAAAAGAGAAGAAAGGAACTATTGGAGTTGGAGGAGAAGTGAACCTGAGATGAAAGAGATGCTGGCAAAGTGACTCCACCATGATTGAGAGATGAGCAACTGAGACTTGGCTTTTCAGTGTGACCAACTTGAGAGACTTCTGGGGATTGTGAGCTAGTTGACTCAGATCTGTTCTAAGCAAACCATCTGCCTACCTATACTCAATGCCATCACTTCCAACACTTCCATGGTACCATGTCCTTCAACCTGTGCACATCTCTGGTTATGGGGGAGCTAGTCAATGAGACATGAATCCACACACCATAAGCAATATCTGCTGCATTCTACTTCCATTCCAATGCAGAGGAAAGAACCAATACCCTAATGATATATAAAACTGAACATCGCTATTTTCAGTTTATTTTGTTCTTTGATGTTTGGAGATTTTTTCACTATTATATCCCTGCATGTACCTGTTGCTATTTTGTACTTGCCTGTTTTGTTTTCCACACCTCCTCACCTTTGTAAAGGTGTTGAACTGCCCAAATATGCTTACCTTTAATAAAGCTTTGTTTAGTCACATACTGAGGTCTGGAGTTACAATGGATAATTACAACAAACAGAAAATGACAAGTCCACCATATTTCTTTTACAGAAATCATACAAGCCTAAGTTTCATTTCACTCACCTGGCCCAAGGTGCAGCATCAACTCCAGTTAGTCAACACCATTAATCAGCCTCCCTGCCCCACTGTACTCTCCAGGCAGCTTGAGAATGCGGGCGTACAAGGCATCCTGTAACGGGCCCTGCACCAGCATCAAGCAGTGGAGCAGGTGGTTGTTTGTAAGCAGACTTCAAACCTTTATTGTCCTTGATCCATTCTGTCCCCAGATATTCCCTTTTATCTTCACATGTATTGTGAAGCACACAAGAAGTCCCCATCATGTATATGACCCTATATACATCACAGTCCAAATGAGTCTGTAAGCAGCTTCATCTTGTCTTCATTCAGCCAAAATCACATTCCACCACCACCCTGCATCTTCTCAGTGTGTAGTTGTACTGTCTCAGTGTGTAGTTGTGCCAGACTGGTGAAAATCAGGATAAGTTTAATCACTCAGGGCTGTAGATGATAGGGCAGGTTGGCACCATCATACTGGGCACAGATACCCCATTTATAACCATGTTCCTACGTGGTAATAAAGTATCAGCTTTTATTGTGGTGAAATAGACCACACCTCCAAAACTCATAGACAGTTGGAAAGTTGATATTAATTAATATAAATTAGAAACTAGAAAGAATGGCTGGAAGAAGGGCCAAAGCAAATAAATACTATAGCTGGCACACCAATGAGGTTAGCCCTTAGCCCAGCTTAGCTGCTGCCACTGTGTCAGAAGGCCTTTTTCCATTAATCCTGCCTAAGGAAAGCATAAGAGGTGCACAAGTGTCCATTGACACAGGCATAGAAAGGTAAAAAATAAGAATAAGACACTCAAGTTTGGATTTGCTTCTTCTTCATACTAGTAGTGAAGGCCTCGCTAGAGCTGCAGAGTCTATGTTCAAGGCATCCTTCCTGTGTAATGGTAGAAAGTTTGAGTAAGGGTGGGTAGAATATCCAAAATGTAATCTGGTGAGGTGTAAGAAAATTTATATTTAATTCAGGATATTACTGTAGTTTTATAACTATTATTTGAAATATGAATATATTTGTGTTGTGTAATTGTTAAAAAATTTATGGTATTTTATAATCTATAAGGCATTTTTGAAAGCATCTTCTCACTTAAATACAGTAATAAAATAACTTAGCATTGTGCTTTGAATTGTTAGGAAGCCTGTAAAGGATAGGAAAGTGCTTTGTGTCCCAATTTTGCTTGAAGCAAGTGGGCAACCCAAGTTTCTGAAGTAGTTTTAGAAATGTGACAAGAAATTCTAAACATATACTGTCAAATTAGTTCCAGGTCAGGTAACAGTATGATGTTCATCTCCACTTCCCCATTTTAATATGGCATTAGTCTGAGTACTCCTAGATATAAAATATACTGCTGTTTTTTTCTCATCATCTCCTTGAGAATATCATCAAAACGTGGGCACTGATCCATCCAAAATGGCCTCCAGCATTGCATGAACATCTATACTGATACTGTGGGACATGAACCCGTATAACTGCTCAACAACTGAACCAGACAAAATGAAGACAAGTACAATGATGCAGTTATTTTTTGCTCATGACCTGTTTTAGCCTGCTGTGTCAGAAAACTGGATATCTAAAATTTACCATTCATTTTAAAAAGAAAAAAAAAAGTATTCTAAGCAGATTTTTCTGTCATTTACTAGCACTTTTCAAAAGGAAACTACTCTGAATAAAGAGTTTTTTGGGTTATTTTCCCCTTGCTTATTGGGAGAAATCATTGATGGATTAATAATAAAATTAATTCATGAACTAAATCTACTTTAGGTCCATGCTGATCAGTGTGAATCAATACTTGAAGTGGGTAAAACAGTATCCTCTTCAGTTTACATTAAATAATTAGCTCTTTTTTCCCCCCAAAAGCTTTATCAAGCTCTAGGTCTAATGACAAGCAAGCACCATTGTATTTACATTGAGTTTACTTTTTTTTTCACTTTCACTTTGGTTTTTTTCTCTTTATCCAGTAATATTCTGTTTAATGCAGAGTTGCAAAGCTGTACGGTAATTCAGTTCTTTAGACAGGTATTCATTTAAAGGAAGCTCCATTGTTCTACAAGCAAATGGAATAATTCATCTGGTACACAGCAAATGTATTGTTTCACCAGATGAATTCATGTAACTAGTCAGTTTTCTGTGGTATTTTATGATTTGGAGCACTGGCAGTTTTTCTAGTAATAGGGTTAAATCCTTTAATTGGCTTTAATTTAAAATAAAATACATAGTATGGTATAATATTTGAGTACATGTTCATTTGGGGCCTGGAAAAGTTGTTGTTCTAAGAAGTTTGTTGATTTAAAGGTGAAGTGAAAAATCTGTCTGAGGATCAATCCTACGGCAGTAATAGAATAGGAATTGAATTGTGGCTCTTACAGCACTGTCTATGGCAGGGTGTGGGAAGTTACCCCAGTGGTAACTCCCACGGACATTGTCCCCTACTTTGGCAAAATGCCTCCAGGAGAACGTGGGCTGCAGCAGCCAGTCTTGCACCCTTTGCAAGAGTGCAGTGTGTCCTCCTTGAGCAGTCCCAGCTCTGTTAATCTTTTGATCAGTGATGGGGAAAACATGTGGCCATGGCTCTACTCTCTCTCTTCCGGGCCCCCTGGAACTACCATGTCTCTGATAGCCATGATTATGCAAGAACCATAACTGTGACTAGTACCTACACAGAATGCGAAGAGGGAGGAATCTTTGTTTTGCCGGTAAGTTTTATTCACATTACTAACACTTAGAGCAAGAAAGACAGTGCTCTGTTTAAAATGTAGGTAACATCAGCTGTTGGAGAGGAAACAGTGATTCCTGAACAGGAAATGAAGAAGGAATTGATTTTCTAATATTTGGTTTTCTGATGGAACTGTATTTGTAATTTGGAATTCAATGTATGTGTTAGGAGAAAAGCATGGCCATAATATGGTGCAGTCTTCTTATATATACATTTTTTTTTTCAAATTAGGCCTACCAAACACTTTTGGTATGTGATCCAGAGTTTGTTTGGAGATTTGGTCCAGACCCGAAGCCAGTTTCCAAATACTGCCTGCCTTTGCTTTTTTTATGCTCACCTGTTTCTAGTGCAGTTGTTCCCAAACGGTGGGCCATGGATGAAACACTGGTGATCCACAGAGCTCTTCCTGTTGCTCCACGGAGAGGTTGCTGGTCACATGGAGCTGTCTCCTTCTACTCTGCTGGAAATAATCCCTATTTCCAGCCAAGGGAATTGATGCTTTGTGGAAATCATCACATCTTAGTAGAACTAGGAGATGGTAACATAGGAGCTGCCATAGTAGTGCAAACCATTACTTTATCTAGCTCTAGTATCCTTCCTTTGGCAGTGGCCAGTACCATACCTGATCTTTCAGAAGAAAGAAACCTAACTCTGGAATGCAGCACTCCGACTGTGCAGTGCTGTTTTTAGAGATGAAGTATTCTTTCTTGACCCTTGCAGACACACCCTTGAAGCATGAGATCTGATTACCCTTAAAGCATGTTGCCACCAGTAGATGTGGCACTCTTTAGTTTGGTCCTCTTTGAAATGAGGTTTTCTAAACAACCCTTAGTACTAATTACTGATTTTTTCAGCCACTAGTAATTAACTATTGCTGTTTCTATCAAGTTTTTTAAAAACTAGTTAGGTCAGGTCTACACTTAACATGATATGATTTTAGAAGACATTAGCATAATGGAACCTTTTCAATAAAATGATTCTGTAGCGCTTTAGTGAAGATGGGACAGGAGAACTTCTCCCACTGGCATAATTAATCCACCTCCATGAGAGGCAGTAACTATATCAACAGGAGAAGCCCTACTGTCGACATAGCACTGTCTACACTGGCAGTTAGGTCGGTGTAACATTACTCAGGGGGGTGGATTTTTCACACCCCTGAGCGACGTCGTTATACCAATATAAGTTTACATTGTAGACCTGGCTGAAAACTTAGAAACATACTAACATTATTGCACTTTAGTTAGGACTGTATTAAAAAATTGACATTACAAAGTCCTTGAAAGTTGACTCATATCCAATGTGTCTTCTTTTAGGCTTATTAACCCTTGGTAACGCTCTGCTACACTACTTCCTGGTTCTAAGTGTAAAAATGTACATCCCCTCTCGACCTTCCAGCAACAGCAGAAAGTGATTTTATAAGACATTAGCATAATGGAACCTTTTCAATAAAATGATAAATCGAGCCCATTTCAGAAAACAGAACACACACTTGGTAATTTATTGCAGTCAGTGCCTTGCCGGGAACCTTCTACATATCATATGCTTTTAACTCTGATGAGAATGCTGCCATTTTTCCATATCTTGCATGTCTGTAACATTCACTGAGAAGAAAAATGTTCTTTCTAATGGAGCCAGCAGCACTTTTGGGAATGCTTATATGACATAATTATCTCTCATGAACATGTCTATTATTTCATTGTTTTTTAAAGCTCTTTCATGTTAATTAAAGCCGATAACATTTGCTAGCTTTCTCATGTTGAGGGTTGAGGAGGGAACACGGCTGTCTCTCTGGAATGAATTTTGATAATTGATAGGTGAGAGCATAGACGGGTTTTCTTCTGAAAATGCATAACTTCAAATCTTTGTGCAACCAGATGGCAGTGACATTTGTAGATGGCAAATGTTCTGTTTTAATTAAACAAAGCTACACATGTAATGTTTTCAGGAAGAATTGTTTCCATAAATTAATTGTTGATGGTAAAAAAAAAAAAGATTAACTTACATTTAGGTAACACTTCTTATGTGTAAATATACACAATAGGTCATGAATATGTAGGGTAGAAAAAATCTAATTATAAGGAGAAAATAGAACAGGATCCTTAGTTTCAAGTCTGTTAACAGTATGGAGGCAACTGCTACCATGGGCCTTTGGACTCACATTATACGCTCAGTTCAAGTTCCTACTTCTCAAAATGACATAGGGGATTTATTCTCCTCACAAAGCACATGCTCAGGTTTCATTAATGTAATTGAGAGTTCTGCGCACACAGCAAGGGCAAGAGGAGACAGGCGTGAGCTACAGAAAGTAATTACATGCAATAGATAGTTTCATAAATTCTGTTGATACTACGGAATAAAAAATAGCCATACAAACCAGTTCCTACTCTCTCAGACCTTCTTTGTAAGGACGTATAACTTCAATGGGGCTAAGTCTGAACTTTTGTGAAAGAGAAAGGCCATTAGAAGAAAATTCACTAATATGTTTGGCGTGAATGTAATGCTTGTGAAAAGTAAATGGACTGATAATACCAGTGACTGAATTCTTCTATTTGTCCACGGAACAACACGGGCAATGGCAACGTAGCACTTGCCTTCACTGCTGTGCCAATATGCCTTGGGTTAAATCCTGGTCCCACTGAAGTCAACAGGCATTTTGCCACTGACTTCAGTGGGGCCAGGATTTCACCTCCTATCTCACACCTGGATAATTACCTCTGGTGTGATAAGGCAGTGGTCTCCAAGCCAGTTCAGTCTTTGGCTTCTCTGCTGAGACTGCCAGCAAGGGTACCAGTTACGCTTGCTGTCTTCTAATATGGGCACCTAACAACAAGGAACTGGACTGAGATTACCAGTCCATTTCATATGGGTCCCTGAAAAGCCTTCAGTTGTTAACAATTTTAATTCACTGCTGTCCTGGTCTGGATTTAAACCAGTGATTTAGAGGTTTCTATCCCAGCATCTTGGTAATGATCTGTGTTTAGAGCTAGCTTATAAAATATATTTGCAAGCCACTGAACAGATACACCAGACTGGGAGTTCAGATAAAATCCAAATTACTTGTAACAACCAACAGAGGCATTTCCAAATTTCAGCAAACTTGGGGGGGATACGACATGCCTCTTCCCTAGGTGCCTCCCTTTTCTTTTACAGCTCTATCCCAGACCACCCATGTGCTAGGCAGAGAACCTGGCTTGTAACCCCTTACATGCAGGAAACTAAGGAGTGCCTTTATACCTTGTCATAATATTATTCAGAGGCTGGCATGATATACGGTATGCTGTAGTCATGTAATTATTGCGTAATAGAAACTTCTATTATATAACAAAAATGCACACACAAATGTACTGTACTCCAAAGGATTATAAATACTAACATATAAAATTAATAATACTTGTGTTGTTTTCTATGATACTTTAGTGCTCTGTCCTGCTATGTTTTAATCAAGGTCTCAAATTACATAACTAAAATTCAACAGTCTGTATTTAAATTATAATTCCAAATACATGGCAATCAGATTAAATCTTTTACACCTTGGGATTTTAAAGAGAGAGACACTTGGTTCAACATATCTCATTTAAATGTATCTTAACTCCATCTCCCTGCTTCTTTATTATATTCTTCTATCCACCTTATCTACATAAAATTGTCTGGTTTTCTCTTTAACTCATTAGACTACTTACTTCAATGGCCTTATTTGGCAGCTCATTCCATATGTTCATAGCTTTTTGAGGAAAATCAGGCAGCTCCTTGTGCATTCCCTGTTCACCTCCAATTTTCTGATATTTCGATTGTGTTCTTCAGGTTTGGCACACCTCATGTTCCATTTTAGCAAATGCCACCATTTTGAATTTCTGCTGTTATATTTTCTTCTAAACTATATTCTTGAAGAGAAATCTAAAGATGGAGAGAGCAAAGGAATAATATAATATTAGATACAAAAGCCTCATGCATTGAGAGCTTTCCGACACTGATCAATGTACACTTGCAATTTCTATGATACAATAGCTCAATATTGTAAAAGGACATCAACAATAGAAATCTTTAATTATTTCCCATGCAAAGTAATGCTTTGCTGGCCAAATCCTGCTTTCCTTATTTGTGAAAGTAGTCCCATTTATTACATGGGAATTTCCATATGAGCAAAGAAAAAAGGATTGGTCCCAAGTGCTCAGTGCTGCTCTCATTGAAGTAAATGACAAAACCTCCATTGACTTTGGTTGTGCAGGATTAAGCTCTGAATCTACGATTTCATGTCAGCTAATGATTATGAATACGGTCCTTCTATCATTCAAACCATGCAGTCTATTTTAGGATTTTTCTGTAACACCCCATCATTATGTTATCTAAATCTTTCACAGGTAAATTAGATGTACATAGCAAGATCTTTAGTGGATTTCTAATCTCATTGGAACACAGGAATTGCCATAATTGATGAGAACTGTGGCCCATCTAGTCAAATATCCTCTCACCAAAAGTGGCCAGTACCAGATGTTTAAGAGGAAGTTGCAAGAAACCTTAGGCAGAAGTGGAATAATCTGCCATGTACATTAGGTCTCCTCCTAGTCTCTAGTAGTTAGAGATTGGCTTAAACCCTAAAGACCCAAAGTCTTATTCTCTATATTGAGAAATCAGCTCAATTTCTTCAACTTTTCTGTGTAACAAGCCCTGTAAGAATGTGTACTCATTTCAGTTCCCACCCTCTGCAGACCTCTTTTTATTGTTGTGCATTATTTATATTAATGGAGCACCTTAAGTGAATACAGACAATGATTTATTTCCTCTGAAGTGATGATGTCCAATACTAAAAGCACCTAGCCAACTTCCAACTGATAGCTTGGAACTTATGAGGAAGAACATCCAGCCATTCTAATACTTAGAACGACTAATAATGTTCTTCTTCACTCTAGAAAATATGACTTTTCCAGAGTCTGTTGGCATATTTGAAAAGCCTAATGGTTTGGGGGCAGTTCACCACTGTTTGAATTCCAAATCAGCCCTTTCCAAAACCTGTCACAGATTTTTGTTTGATGTGACAGACATTACAACCACAGGCTGTATCTTTGGGAACCACATTGTATTTCATGTTTAAAGCGTGAAACCCTCAAAAAGCCATTATACTGAGATTCATAGAATATTCATAGCCCATTTTATCAATATAGATGTGCATTTGGATGTTCCTGGCTCACTGGTGGTGGTGTGAGGTTTGTCTTTGATAATTTGGAATCATTTGGGGGTGATGAATGCAAAATTTTAAGGCTAGCTATGTATTCCCTAGCTTTTGAATTTGACCTTCTGGGGAATTGGGAGAGAGACTGGTTTTATCTATTTTCAGTGGTCTAGGGGACAAAGCAAGACTTGTGTATAAAAGGCTGAGTTGAAACAGACTCAGGGGCTTCATTTAGATTTGGCAAACAGACAGGACCTTCTGCCCATGGAAAGGCACCAACCCTTGCTGAAGGGTTGGAAGGGATTTTGGCTTATCAGACCCCTCCCTCCCGATGTGGAAGATAGTGATTTCTGCTACATTTATTGTTCTTACTAATGCTCTTACCCTAAGAATAAATGTATTTTGCTTTGGCAGAGCTGGGTGGTAACTTGTAACTGCTGGCACACACTGGTCATTGTCCTCAGAGAGAGAGCTCAGCTCTGGTGCTGGCCTTTAGGCAGTCTGGCTTGCTGGGGACATCACAGTGTATGACAGGACACTGTACAGTCTTAAAACCTCCAGTCAGTTGAGAGGGAGACACGGATTTCTGCCCAAAAAAGGTGATGGTTGGGAGAGTGAAATGTTAAGTGAGTGGCCTCGAGGGACCATAGAGGGGAATATGGGTTCAGTTACCCTGAAACTGTGACATTATGATGACAGCATGTGTGGTATGGGATCTATGACAGTGTGAATTGCCATAAATGGCAACAGCAGTGAAAACAAGTACTGTATAAGGGAAGAGCACAAAGAAAAGTGCAGAGGAAAGGAAAATGAGTTATGAACAGCTTAAAAAAACATCAGCTGGTTGAGATATGCCTAGAAAGGCAGCTTAACACTGAGAAGTGGACAAAGGCACCTAATTGACCTGCTACACTCTGAGAACCTGAAAAGAAATGATGATCCAGGATCACAGAGAACACCCAACCCACTGGCAGAGGATCCAGCAGGTGGGGGAAATTTTGGAGACAACTCCCTAGAAGGAAGCAGGGAAGAGGAGACAGAATTGACAACCATGCTGCACCCAGACTTCAGTGGAGATCCTGGACATATCTACAGGTAGAGCAAGAAAAGCTGCAGCTAGAGAGGGGCACGCTGCATCTGGAAGCCCAGCCACTTGCAGTGTGGGAGAAGCAACATCAGCATGAGGAGAAGCAATGTCAGCATGAGAAGAGAGAGAAGGAGAAGCAACAAGAGGAGAGTTATGGACAGGCAGCACCAGCAAAACCCGAATCCACTAGGTGGAGACAGACCCTATGTACCTGTCCCAGTGGGTGGTGTAGACTCCAAATTATTCCTCACTTTAGCGAAGGGGATGGCGTCAATGTGTTTTTAAATGATTATGAAATGGTATGTGAATTGAACCAGGTGGTGCAGAAGGACATGTTGCAGTATCTGGCTCCATTACTATCAGAGAAGGCCTTAGATGCTTTCATTCATATAAACAGAGAGGACTATAAAGATAGTGGGTGATCCAAACAAGTTTGTTGCAAAAATTTAGATTGACCCCCTGAAACACAGGAGGAAGTTTCAGGGAATTCAGAAACAAGGGGATTTGAACTACACTGAGATTTCAACCCAAATTAGGGGTTATGTAAGAAACCACATTGCGGGGTTACCACAGACTATGAGACCTACCAATTAATTAGTTTAGAACAATTCTATAAAATCTGCTCTGCTCCCCCACACCCCTGACCTAAAACATGTTTAATAGACAAAAATCCTAGAGAGATGTGTTTAGTGGGGAAGTTGGCAGACCATTATGCAGATAGGCAGCCTGGGTTTGATAGAAAATCTAATTGAGATGGCATGGGATCAGAGGTTGGGGATTGGGCTCAGTCAAGCAAGACACCCAAGGGGGAAGGAAGCCACCTCTGAGAATCCCCAGGAGGGGTGGGAAAAAGCGGTATCTTATCTGTGACCAGCTGGGTCACTTTGCCTGGGATTGCCCAGTCTGTCCACCAAGGCTCAGAGCAGTGCTAGAAAGGCCAACTGCACCCCAGCCTCAGAGAGTTAATCGTGTGAGTGAATCTCCAGAGAGAGGGAGTCACATAGCCAGACAACCGATGGCATAGAATGTTCCCGCTGAACCATTCACACCCCAAACCACTGTCCACATGTCATGCTGCACCCTCCTGGATGCAGATCTATTTGATCCCCAGTGGGAGCAGAAATTGTTAGTTAATCGGGAGACCTACATTGGATGGAGAGATACTGGGATTACTAAAACTATTGTTAACTCCCAAGTCATGAAATCCCATCAAATGCTCCCATGGTGTGAAATCCATGTTAAAGTTCCTGCTGCAAAAGCCATTGTTCTACCTACATTACATATTGATATGAAGTCCCAGGAAGGGTCAGCAGTGTTGGTTGTAGATGTGTTGGCAGACATTCCATTTTTCTTTTTCTTTTTTTTGTTACTGGGGAATGATATCCTGGCTTTAAAGGCAGAAGACATGAATCAGACCCCCTCAGTTAGCTCCAAACTTGCCAAAATGCAAATAGCCTAGCTGACAGGGAGAAGGAGAGCTGTATCCCTTCCCTGCCCCCCTCTCTCCCTGCCAGTATTGGAGAGGAAGCACTGTCAAGATCAAGTTTCTGTCCCTGTGTATGCAAGCAAATACCTGAGACTGAGGTCTCCATAAATTTCAAGGCAAATTCTCACTATATGTTCCATTCTATGCATCCGATGAAGTGGGCTGTAGCCCACGAAAGCTTATGCTCAAATAAATTTGTTAGTCTCTAAGGTGCCACAAGTACTCCTGTTCTTTTTAAGGCAAATTCTCTTGAGTCTTCAGTCCCAAGCCAGGGAAATAAGCACTGTACCCATTCACCAAAATGAATTGGCGTGAATGCTGGAGGGCAATAGTAATACACCAGAGCACTCTGTAATTAAGCCAGAGGGCCTCTTGTTCAATGTTCTCAGTAATCAGGGAGCAAGGATGTGACTCTCTCTGACCCATTGGTAAGACTGTCATGTATCAAGTAATTGGGTTCTCATTAACTCAGATAGTAGAACTCTTGACTTGGGACAGAAGGTCTCCTACATTGACAGGTTGAAGAATAATAATAGGGCTTGATATCAATGAATCTTCTGGAGAAGTGAATTGCTGTGCATAATAGTATCTAATAAATGCTTAATACATAACACTAAAACACACTTTGAAAGTTCATTAAATACAGTAAATTTCTAAACAAATTGATATTTTGATCCCTTCTTATGTTGAAAAGTCCTATGGACTAAACGTTGGGAATGGTGAGACTTTATGTCCTTCCCAGTCTGCTGCAGAAGTTGAGGGCTGCTGTTTGTTCTGTTCAATGGTAATGATTAGTTTATTTCTCTTTATTTTTTTTTGCCCTCTCAAGGCCCACTTCCAAGCAGGGCCGGCTCCAGGGTTTTTGCCGCCCCAAGCAGAAAAAAAAAAAAAAAAGTTACGATCTGCTCTACCGCCACCGCTTCAGTTTTTGGCGGCAGGTCCTTCGCTCCGAGAGGGACTGAGGGACCCGCCGCCGAATTGCCGCCAAAGAGCCGGACGTGCCGCCCCTCTCCATTGGCCGCCCCAAGCACCAGCTTGCTGGGCTGGTGCCTGGAGCTGGCCCTGCTTCCAAGAATAAGGCATATAAGCTTTTACATTTTTAATATGAAAACAGAATTTCCTTGACTTTTTTTTGATTTCCCCCAAATCAGCTTGTGGCTAATGGCTGGATCCAAACTCAGCCATTTTCATTGTCAGTGATAGCTACAATCAGCCAAAAGACACAAGACAACTTGAGCAGGTCCTCAAGGAATCCATTTTGAAGCACTTGGAGGAGAGGAAGGTGATCAGGAACAGTCAACATGGATTCACTAAGGGCAAGTCATACCTGACCAACCTGATTGCCTTCTATGATGAGATAACTGGCTCTGTGGATATGCTGAAAGCGGTGGATGTGATATATCTTGACTTTATCAAAGCTTTTGATACGGTCTCCTACAGTATTCTTGCCAGGAAATTAAAGAAGTATGGATTGGATGAATGGACTATAAAGTGGATAGAAAGCTGGCTAGATTGTTGGGCTCAACGGGTAGTGATCAATGGCCCGATGTCTAATTTGCAGCCAGTATCAAGCGAAGTGCCCCATGGGTCAGTCCTGGGGCTGGTTTTGCTCAACATCTTTATTGATGATCTGGATGATGGGATGAATTGCACCCTCAGCAAGTTCGCAGATGACACTAAGCTGGTGGGAGAGGTAGATACGCTGGAGGGTAGGGATAGGGTCCAGAGTGACCTAGACAAGCTGGAGGATTGGGCCAAAAGAAATCTGATGAGGTTCAACAAGGACAAGTGCAGAGTCCTGCACTTAGGAAGGAAGAATCCCGTGCACCGCTACAGGCTGGGGACCAACTGGCTAAGCAGCAGTTCTGCAGAAAAGGACCTGAGGATTACAGTGGATGAGAAGCTGGATATCTGAGTCAACAGTGTGCCCCTGTTGCCAAGAAGGCTAGTGGCATATTGGGCTGCATTAGTAGGAGCATTGCCAGCAGATCGAGGAACGTGATCATTCCCCTCTATTCAGCATTGGTGAGGCCTCATCTGGAGTATTGTGTCCAGTTTTGGGCCCCACACTACAAGAAGGATGTGGAAAAATTGGAAACAGTCCAGCGGAGGGCAACAAAAATGATTAGGGGTCTGGAGCACATGATTTATGAGGAGAGGCTGAGGAAACTGGGATTATTTAGTCTACAGAAGAGAAGAGTGAGGGGGGATTTGATAGCAGCCTTCAACTACCTGAAGGGGGGTTCCAAAGAGGATGGAGCTAGGCTGTTCTCAGTGGTGGCAGAGGACAGAACAAGAAGCAATGGTCTCAAGTTACAGTGGGGGAGGTCTAGGTTGGATATTAGGAAACACAATTTCACTAGGAGGGTAATGAAGCACTGGAATGGGTTACCTGGGGAGGGGATGGAATCTCCATCCTTAGAGGTTTTTAAGGCCCGGCTTGACAAAGCCCTTGTTGGGATGATTTAGTTGGTGTTGGTCCTGGTTTGAAGCAGGAGATTGTACTAGATTACCTCCTGAGGGCTCTTCCAACCCTATGATTCTATGATTGTGTCATTACCAATTAAAGTGTGTCTTCACACATCCATAATTTCATTGGATAGTTCAGAGTTTACAGGATAGTCACCTGTAAAAAAATTCCGAACTGAATTTGGAATAAAATCCACTTATAAGCATCAAAATATTGTCTTGGTGATGCATTCTTAATTTGCATCATTAATTGTGAGAATACAACATGATAAAGTGTCATGACATTGTGACAATGATTTCTGGCTTACTTGACAGCTCTTAAAGGGGCAGATCAACAGCTGATGTAAATTCTCATACTCCACTGAAATTAATGGAATTATGACACTTAACACCAGTGGAGGATTTGCCCCAATATGTTACTCTTTATATATTAAGGAGACATCCATGACATTAGTAGGAATTTTTATAAATGGAATAACTCATGTTTGAATCATTGGTACTGATTTCAGTATATTTTCACTATAGTATAAAATGTTGCATCCAAGTGAATTAAAGCTACATCTTTCTTGAGCCATTTTTCTGGTCCTCATTATTTCGAAGAGGAGTAAATCATCTTTAAAAGCCTACTTCTGTGTTAACAGTGTGACACACAGGGCACTGAAAATGAAAAGAAATACTGTAGATCAATGGAAAATGCAGCTTCTGTGGTACATTGTTATTGTGTAGAATTGTGTAACAAAGAAATATTTTATACAACAAAAGTGCTAGCAAGTTATTTAGTACTTTAATAGACAGCCCTAATTTCCCTGGTCAATTCTATGTCTGCACCCATAATGATGTAGTGCTTTTTAAGGCAAGGGAGAGAGTCTGCAGTATTGCTATCTAATCATGTGTCAGATAGGCAATTACATACCAGGTTTTTTATTTAAATACAGTGATAATTTAAAGAATAGTTTTGACTTTGAGAAGCTGCTCTCCAGCTTTTTTAATAAATACTCTCCTAGGGGATGTCTCTATCTGAACCATGTGCTGCTCCTCCTCATCTGCTGGCTTTCCCCGAGCCCTTACTTTTAAAAACTCCTCTACAACTTCTTTAGTTTTACATAGCAGCAGTCTGATTTTATTTTCACTGAGATGTAGCCCATTCTTCCTGAATAGGCTCCTCCTTTCCCAAAAAGTTCCCCAGTTCCTAATAAACCTAAATCCAATACCATCGTCTCATCCACACATTGAGACCTTGCAGTTCTGCCTGTCTAACTGGCCCTAAGTGTGGAACTGGAAGCATTTCAGAGTATGTTACCACAGAGGTCTTGGATTTTTAAGCTCTTATCTAGCAGCCTAAATTTGGCCTCCAGGACCGCTTTCGTACGTTTCCCTATATCGTTGGTACCAACATGTACCACGACCACCAGCTTCTCCCCAGCTCTGCACGTAAGTCTCTCTTGATTTCTTGAGAAGTCTGCAACCTTCACCCCCAGAAGGCAGTTCACCATGTGGTTATCCCAGTCATCACAAAGCCAACTATCTATATTTCTAATAGGGCTGTCAAGCAATTAAAAAAATTAATTGGGATTAATTGCACTTCTAAACAATAATAGAATACTATTTATTTAAATATTTTTGGATGTTTCCTACATTTTCAAATATATTGATTTTAATTACAACACAGAATACAAAGTATACAGTGCTCACGTTATATTTATTTTTGATTACAACTAGATGCACTGTAAAAAATAAAAGAAATAGTATATTTCAATTCACCTAATATAAGTACTATAGTGCAATCTCTTTATCATGAAAGTTGAACTTACAAATGTAGAATTATGTACAAAAAAAAACTGCATTCAAAAATAAAACAATGTAAAACTTTAGAGCCGACAAGTCAACTCGGTCCTACTTCAGCCAATCGCTCAGACAAACAAGTTTGGTTACATTTGCAGGAGATAGTGCAGCCGGCTTCTTGTTTACAACGTCACCAGAAAGTTAGAACAGGCATTTGCATGGCACTGTTGTAACTGGTGTCGCAAGATATTTATGTGCCAGAGGCGCTAAAGATTCATATGTCCATGATATGTCCCTTCATGCTTCAACCACCATGTATCCATGCTGATGACGGGTTTTGCTCGATAATGATCCAAAGCAGAGCAGACCGATGCATGTTCATTTTCATCATCTGAGTCAAATACCATCAGCAAAAAGTTGATTTCCTTTTTTGGTGATCCAGGTTCTCTAGTTTCCGCATCGAAATGTTGCTCTTTTAAGACTTCTGAAAGCATGCTCCACACCTCGTCCCTCTCAGCTTTTGGAAGGCACTTCAGATTCTTAAACCTTGGGTCAAGGGATGTAGCTATTTTTAGAAATCTCACATTGGTACCTTCTTTGCGTTTTGTCAGATCTGCAGTGACAGTGTTTGTAAATCAAACAACATGTGCTGGGTCATCATCCGAGACTGCTATAACATGAAATATATGGCAGAATGCGGGTAAAACAGAACAGGAGACATACAATTCTCCCCCAAGGAGTTCAGTCACAAATTTAATTAACGCATTATTTTTTAACGCGCGTCATCAGCATAGAAGCGTGTCCTCTGGAATGGTCGCTGAAGCATAAAGGGGCATATGGATGTTTAGCATATCTGGCATATAAATACCTTGCAATGCCGGGTACAAAAGTGCCATGCGAATGCCTGTTCTCACTTTCAGATGACAGTGTAAATAAGAAGCAGGCAGCAGTATCTCCCGTAAATGTAACCAAACTTGTTTGTCTTAGCGATTGGCTGAACAAGAAGTAGACTGAGTCAACTTGTAGTCTCTAAAGTTTTACATTGTTTTGTTTTTGAGTGCAGTTACGTAACAAAAAAATCTACATTTGTAAGATACACTTTCGCAATAGAGATTGCACTACAGTACTTGTATGAGGTGAATTGAAAAATACTTTTTTTTGTTTATCATTTTTACAGTGCAAATATTTATAATAAAAACTAATATAAAGTGAGTACTGTACACTTTGTATTCTGTGTTGTAATAGAAATCAATATATTTGAAAATGTAGAAAAACATCCAAAATATTTAATAAATTTCAATTGGTATTGTATTATTTAACAGTGCGATTAATCACGATTAATTTTTTTAATTGCAGTTAACATTTTTAGTTAATCGCGTGAGTTAACTGCGATTAATTGACAGCCCTAATTTCTAATAATCAAATCCCACATTACTATTACCTGTCTCTTTCTAGTAACTGGAGTTCCCTCCCACAGAGGGTTATCCTTAGTGTGTTATGGTACTATGACATCATCTGGAAGAAGGATCGCAACTATGGGACTGTTTCCCTCTGCTCCAGCTTGATCTTCTCCTTCCTTGAGATTTTCATCTTTCTCAACAACACAGAGGCTGGGACCACTCTGCTGTGTCCTGGAAAGTCTCCTCTATGAACCTTTCTTAGCTCTTCCTGTTCAGCCACTCTGGTCTCCAGAGCCCATACTTGGTCTCTGGGGATCATGAGTTGCTCTCACTGAATGCACACATACGCCACCTGCCGAGAAGGCATGTAATCATAAATAGGGCCCTACCAAATTCATAGTCCATTTTGGTCAATTTCACGGTCATAGGATTTTAAAAATAATAAATTTCATGATTTCAGATATTTAAATCTGATATTTCATGGTGTTGTAACTGTAGGGGTTATATACATATGTAGATATATACAGATCCTGACCCAAAAGGGAATTGTGAGGGGGTTGCAAGATTATTATTGGGAGGTTGCGGTATTGCCACCCTTACTTCTGCGCTCCTGCTGGCAGCGGTGCTGCCTTCTGAGCTGAGCAGCTGGAGAGCTCTGAAGGCAGTGCCACTGCCAGAAGCAGCGAAGATGTAAGTATGGCATGATACGGTATTCCTACCCTTACATCTGCGCTGCTGCCTTCAGAGCTAGGCCCTTGGCCACCAGCTCCCACTCTCTGGCCACCCAGCTCTGAAGGCAGCAATGCAGAAGTACTATGATATGGTATGGTATTGCCTCCCTTACTTCTGCACTGCTGCGGCAGGGCTCTGCCTTCAGGGCTGGGCGCATAGCCAGCAGCCGCCACTCTCCAGCTGCCCAGCTCTGAAGGCAGCGCAGAAGTTAGGTTGGCAATACCACAACCCCCCTACAATAATCGTACAACCACCCCGCAACTCCCTTTAGGGTCAGGATCCCCAGTTTGTGAAACGCTGGTCTCCTCCATGAAATCTGTATAGTATAGGGTAAAAGTACACAAAAGACCAGATCTCACAGAGAGACCAGATTTCACAGTCTGTGACATGTTTTTCATGGCCATGAATTTGGTAGGGCTCTAATCATAAATGCTGCATCCAGTGAAATAAATTGAATAGCCCCAACTCTGCTGCTGGACTTCTGCCTGCACTATTTTTTACTCTTGCAGGGGGGTTTGTTTGTTCTTGGTTTTTGGGAGGGTTATTGGCCTACGTTTAGAGTATGTTTGTTAGATGTAGCCGCTTCTTGCACTCCCTCTCTATACTCCCTTGCAAAACTTCCCTGTGTGCTCAATTTGTCTCTGCTGTATCTAACCAATGAATAAATGGGAAACTTTGGTGTCTTTCTTTTTGACTACTGTAAATACAAATATGCATCCTTAGCCCCAAGAAATACCTTCCTAGACCCCCTGAGTTTTATTTCTCAGGCTGTCCCGGTTTTCTCAGATGGAAGTTATCCCATATTCATATCTATATCTCAATATTAGATATATACAGAATGTATCTCAAATATTATAGTGATGATGTGCACCTGTCCTTCTTTATGACAGTTGTTATAAATAGTTAATACTGTCAGTTATAGATTATTAAGAGTTTATAACACCATCTATAACATATTTATAAATTTATAAACATGTCTCTGATTTTTATGTTCTATGAAGTATTTATTACTGACCCTTTGAGAAAGTGTTACAGATTTCTGTGAATAATTTATACTTTTAATCTCAAATTTAATGCTGCAGATTTCTGTCATAGCTGCATTAGATTTTATGACATTTATTCTGTTTCCCTTATGACATATTTTGTGGGAAGAATCTGTTGAGTTAATAGTGGTGGTTTTAGGATTTTTTTTTTTTTTATTATTTTAATTTGCTGTGTGGATCCCAGACATCTGTCTTTGTTCTCTCCTTGCATATTGACTGGCATTGGCTGTGGGGTTTCTATCACAAAGCGCTGACATAGTGTATTTTACAAGGTCTTAATAAGATCCTGGAGTTCTTCATTTTATTGGTTTATAAATCTACAATACGCTATAGGATAGGTACCATTAATAGTTTCAAAAATGAAGATTTCTCACAAATCTGCATCATTATATGCAGTCAGAAGTTTTTTACATAGAAATAAGTATATGTGAATTGTAAGATATTTTAAAAAATAAATGTGGCTGAATGTGGTCTTTTGTTTCTTTATGTTGTTAATCTTCAATTTTAAAGCACATAGAGGAGAGGAAAGTGATCAGGAACAGTCAGCATGGATTCACCAAGAGCAAGTCCTGTCTGACTAACCTAATTGCCTTCTATGAGGAGATAACTGGCTCTGTGGATGAGGGGAAAGCAGTGGACATGTTATTCCTTGACTTTAGCAAAGCTTTTGATACGGTCTCCCACAGTATTCTTGAAAGCAAGTAAAAAAAGTATGGGCTGGATGAATGGACTATAAGGTGGATAGAAAGCTGGCTAGATCATCGGGCTCAACAGGTAGTGATCAATGGCTCCATGTCTAGTTGGCAGCCGGTATCAAGCGGAGTGCCCCAAGCGTCGGTCCTGGGGCTGGTTTTGTTCAATATCTTCATTAATGATCTGGAGGATGGCGTGGATTGCACCCTCAGTAAGTTTGCAGATGACACTGAACTGGGAGGAGTGGTAGATATGCTGGAGGGTAGGGATAGGATACAGAGGGACCTAGACAAATTAGAGGATTGGGCCAAAAGAAATATGATGAGGTTCAACGAGGACAAGTGCAGAGTCCTGCACTTAGGACAGAAGAATCCCATGCACTGCTACAGACTAGGGACTGACTGGCTAAGCAGCAGTTCTGAAGAAAAGGACCTAGGGGCTACACTGGATGAGAAGCTGGATATGAGTCCACAGTGTGCCCTTGTTGCCAAGAAGGCTAACGGCATATTGGGCTGCATTAGTAGGAGCATTGCCAGCAGATCGAGGGATGTGATCATTCCCCTCTATTCAGCATTGGTGAGGCCTCATCTGGAGTATTGTGTCTAGTTTTGGGCCCCACACTACAAGAAGGATGTGGAAAAATTGGAAACAGTCCAGCGGAGGGCAACAAAAATGATTAGGGGTCTGGAGCACATGATTTATGAGGAGAGGCTGAGGAAACTGGGATTATTTAGTCTGCAGAAGAGAAGAATGAGGGGGAATTTGATAGCTGCTTTCAACTACCTGAAAAGGGGGGTCCAAAGAGGATGGATTTAGACTGTTCTCAGTGGTAAGAGATGACAGAACAAGGAGCAGTGGTCTCAAGTTGCAGTGTGTGGGGGGGTTAGGTTGGATATTAGGAATAAATTTTTCACCAGGAGGGTAATGAAGCACTGGAATGGGTTACCTAGGGAGGTGGTGGAATCTCCTTCCTTAGAGGTTTTTAAGGTCAGGCTTGACAAAGCCCTGTCTGGAATTATTTAGTTGGGGATTGGTCCTGCTTTGAGCAGGGGGTTGGACTAGATGACCTCCTGAGGTCCCTTCCAACCCTGATATTCTATGATTCTATGAATCTGATTAAAGTTTCATCCCAGAGAACTATTTATGTCATAGCTTTAAAGCCCTGAATAATGTGGGATTTATAATGGACGTGCTGTAACAACTTTAATTGTAGGCTATTATATCTATCTAATCGATTCTTACATGATACTTAAGGCTAGTCTACACTACCGATGCAGCTGCGCCACTGTAGCGCATCTGGTGAATAGGTGCTATGCTGATGGGAGAGCGTTCTCCCATTGGCAAAATTGCTCCACCTCAATGAGAGGCGGAAGCTATGTCAGCAGAGAACGTCTCCTGCCGACACAGTATGGTGTAGACACCGCTCGAAATCGATGTAAATTAGTCGCTCAGGTAGTGGCTTTTTCACACCCCAGAGCGACTTAACTTACATGGACTTAAGCGGTAGTATAAACAAGCCCCTAGTGTCAAGCTTTTAAAGCGGCCTTTGACTCTGGGTATGTCTACACTGCAATGAAACATCCACGGCTGGCCCAAGTCAGCTGACTCAGGCTCATGTGGCTGGGGCTACAAGGCTGTAAAGTTGCTGTGTTGACATTCGGCCTTGGGCTGGAGCCTAGCTCTGGGACCCTGCAAGGGCCAGCCGTGGGAGTTTAATTGCAGTGTAGACACACCCTCTGAGGTTAACTGCAGAAAGTACTGTGGAATGTTTGCTTGTGCACACGGTCTTGTTCAGGAAAGAAATGAATTTTCTGGGTTGGGATTTTCAAATGGAAAAGTAATGTGGCGTTGGAATCAGCTTGAGGAGAGGGGCAGAGGCTGATGGAATCTTGAGATGGAATCTACCCTGGCAAATAGGACAACAGCAAAATAGCTGGATCTAAGGATAGAAGATACAGTTGTCCTAACTTATTATTAATTATTATTATTATTTATGTGGGTTATCATAGCACGTAGGAGTCCTATTCATGGATCAGAACCCCATTATGCTAGGTTCTGGGCAAACAGAGAACAAAAGAACGGTCCGTGCCCAGCATGTCATGGCTGTGTAGGCTACACAAATATGTAACTACTAGCTCCTAGTATGAATCTGATTCCATAGAAGTCTAGTTAAAGAAAAAATTATTTATTTATGACTGATCAGACAGTTTTTATTTTTAATTATTGTTCTCTTTATTTATGTTATTCAATTATTATATTTGAAAGCCTGGTTTATCACTTTTTAATAGTTTTATGTCTGTAAATATTTAGCGTAGGATATTGTCAGAGCTGAAAATAAATTTATACACCTTTGTTCTTCCCTTATCTGTTGGATGCTGTCTTTAATCAAGGAGCAGTAATTGGAGAGGAAGGGAAGCCCTAGTCTAACTAGGTTCTAGTTTGCATTACATTCTCAAAAAACAAAACTCACCCAGTCTCTTGGCAGAGCTGGCCATTAGGTCTGTTTCGGTAGCTGTGATAGTTTCAGTGAAACCAGACTTTAATATTTGACTTGCAATTTTGAATGTGTAAATATTTGCAAATATAATTTTTACATCTAAGTTTTTTGTCTATGAAAATATCTGATTTGTACACACAACCTGAATTTACACATGCAAATTACTTAGTGAGATATCATACTACCTGTGTGTGCAAATACAATTAATAAACAAACACACTTGAGTAATCAAAATTACATACTCAATATCTTAGGCCTGTTTTGAAATTTGGTCCTTAGTTTGCTTAGATTGCTTCGAGATGGTTAGGTGTACTGTGAATTTCTCTTTATCACTAATAATTTTCATAAGAAAACATTACAGGCAAATGGTTCAAAGTTCCTTACATGCACTGAATTTGAAATGTGACAGAATTCTAGTAGGAGGAAATTTTAATTGAAATTAAGTTACTTTTTGGTGATCTTAGTTACAATAATTGTGCTGAAGTACTCATTTCTAACTCACTATGGGGCCTCTCACAAACAAAAAAATCTCATTATGCTGCATTGTTCAATGGGTTTGTGTTCTGCACATTATTGATGTACAGTACTTGACTTGTTAATCAAACAGTTTTCATTTTGCTGAGGTAAAATGATCCTATTGCATCTTCAAGCTCTTTGCCATTACCTCTGACCACCACCTTCCTATAGAAACCTATATCTTTTCACCACTTTGCAACTAGAACACATTCCTTTTTGTATATGAGGCTTCATTATTGTAATCCTCATCAAAAATTTGTAAGAATTGCTACTGAATATATGCATATTTATGAGTTAGATTGATTATTAAGATAAATCATTTCTGTATTGCTCACAGGCTGTTCTCTTTGATTAAAATAATGGTATAACATTTAATTCAGAGCTCACAAAAGGCAAGTGAATGTGTTGCTGGCACCATTGCTGATGGCTGCATCTGCCGAAAGTGTGGATTATTATCAGCTAGTCTGAAACACAGGTCTTTGTAAAATAGCAAACACTGTCTTACACTTTTCTATCCATACAATAGGGCACCATTATTGGAAGTTGCCTTATAATTTGGTCTGTTCTCTGTTGTACATTACGCTGGTCCAGCCCTTATCTTTTCCTAGCTCATCTTTGATATAATTCAGAAGCTCAGCTATGTACATCCAGTCAGGGAGAATATCCTCTTTCCTAATCATCTTTCTTGTATTTTATGACTTTCTTCAGTTAAACCCTAAGTGATTTCTTCATTGTTAATTTTTTCCAGTATTTTTATACCACTTTGATAGTGTTTTTAGTTCTCGTCTCCAGCGCTTAACTTTACAGTGTGTGCAAAACATCCCTTTGGTAGTATTTCTCTTCCTCTGTTCTCTCATTCAAAAGCAGCAGACTGCAGTGTTGCTATCTGATTTCTTTTCTGTATTATGAGGGGAGCTGTTGTGATTATAGATTTTCTGGGCTTCAGGTTCTCTGAAGAAGTTGAAAATGAGGTACACTGGACGGACAGTAGTTTTCTAGCTGGGTAATCTTTCATACAGTCCTCCCCTGAACTCGGCACAGCGTGTGTTAGGTAACATTAGAGATCTCTATGTACAATTAGTGTTTCTGGAACAGCAAAAGCTGCTCCATAGTTAAGTTGATGTTAGCTTTCCATTATGAGTCTGATTTTTCAACAGACACACTTCTCCACCCCACCCCCACAAAAATTAATCCTCCTGAAATTTTGGTATGCCCTGTAAAGGACATGGCCTGGGAATGGCTGTTATATTTCATGAATATTATATATTCCATCTGTCTGTCTGACTGTTATTGCGCTGTTTGCTATGTGACTACAAGGGGTTAATTCAAGCATGGGTTTCTTGCAGGTATGCAGGAAAGGGGACAATAGCTTCAAATACCCTCCCATTTACTGATACTTAAAAGATAATGTTGGGATCATTTCCTTTGAAGTTTTACCTCTGAGCATGCTGAGCTCAACAGTCTGATTTGGCTTGGCATGGGGGCACAGGGCCGCCCAGAGGATTCAGGGGGCCTGGGGCAAAGCAATTTCGGGGGCCCCTTCCATAAAAAAAAGTTGCAATACTAGAGAATACTATATTCTCGTGGGGGCCCCTGCGCAGCCCGGGACCTGGGGCAAATTGCCTCACTTGCACCCCCCTCTGGGCGGCCCTGTGGGGGCATCCCAGCTTATAACCACAGTGGGGATCCAGCAGGAAAAACTACAACAAAGAACTTCGGATGGAGAAAAAGACTGACCTTGAAGGACAGGAGAAGGTGACACAGACTGAATCCCCCAGTCATCAAAGATTGGGGTGTTGGGAGTAAGATAGTTCTACCTAAACTTTAGGTAAAATAGATATGTGTGTAGATCTCTTATTTTGTTAAAAACCCTTTTCTCTTTTTATGCCATGTTTCTATTGTTCAGATAAAATAAAAGATTGTTTTGAAAATACTTTTTGTTTCACTGTATTCACCATTGGTCACAGCTCCAGAAGGGTAGACTTGCAGCCACCACTCCATGTAAGCCACTTGAGAAATTACAGGTGGCACAAAGGGTGCTGTCCCTTTTCTCACAAAGTGTACAACCCTGTGAAGTTTAAGCAGAGTATTCTTTCCTTCCTTCCGGGTTATTTTATTGATGTTACATATTACATATTTAGGTAACATTTCTGTACCTGCATATGTGTGTGTGTGTGTGCGTGCATATAATGCATTGATTAGAAAGAGATTAGTTTCCTGTCTTATTCCAAGCACTGAGTTATTTCAAAACACTGGTCCATAGGTTAAAACAATGCATGTTCAAAATTGCCATTATTACTGGGTTAATTTGGCATATTTAAAAGCACTACTTAAACTTTTCTCTTTCACTTTTAAAAATGTAACAGATTTTATTTTAAATTACTTAATTATTTTGTTCTAAACATGAATGTTTCCTTCCGCCAGGAGTTGGGGTCTGACTGAATATTAAAAGAGGCATAAAAAAGAGCATTTGCTTATAATAAAGTTTTAGAGAAGTAAAACAAAGAAACAAAAAAACAAAACTAGACACTCTGTGTCCGCTCTCAAGTGCTGATAAGCCCATCAGATCTGAACAAATAAAAAAGTTGAAAAGCATTAACAGAAACACAGGAAATGAAAGAGCACTTCTTAAACAACATGCAATTTAGAATGTACAGTATGATCACTATGTAATTGACAAAAAGACAGTTAATATTTAAAAAAATATTATCTTGGGTGAAATGTTTTTCAGAAAATGAGGATGTAAGTGCACAGCATAATCACTTTGCAAAGCTTAAGACAGCAGCTTAAAACTTCAAAACAGACAAGAGAATTCAATGAAAATATAAAAAGCTTTCTTTTCCAGCAAGGTTTCCCACTGAGAAGAATTCTGCATGTGCTTGTTTTCATTATTCACTACTGTATCTGCTAGTGATCTGCAATATTTTAGGATATTTGCAGAAGGAAACAGGAAATATTTGAAAACATTTTGAGAGGTTGGGGGGAAATTGAAGATCATCTTGTTTGGTAAAGATCTGTGGGCAAACCCTGACTGTTCCTTAGGGTAAGTACACAAGACTTGAACACATCATTCCACAGGATAGGGCTTGGTGCAGGAGGATTCCACAGCATCGACCAGTGTTCTACTGGAGTTCCTTCTATAGCAGCACAAGGGAGGGGTGAACCTGAGGGCAGGATTGGGTATGACCAATGGACCTATGGCTACGCAGACCCACTAGTCAAAATCTCAACCTCCCTTTCATAGGGAGAACACTAGACCAGCAGTGTTACTGTAGTATCAGCTCTGCGTCACTTATTTTTACCCACACATAAGTATACATCCAAATACGCAAAGTAGCTGGGCAAAATGACTTACCAGTGAACTTTCAAGAATTAGGTTGATAGTTCTCTTTCTTTCACACACACACACACACGCGCGATATTAATGGAGTGAGGCTGCTATATTGCTTTTCAAGAATCTGGGGGGCTAAAAGGGGTCACGAAGGGAACCTCTAAGAATAGCCAAGCTTACGCTGAGGCTTACGTTATTATTTTTTGAGTTACCAATAAAGCCAAAGGCTAGGGAGTAGGTGAGTTTGGACACTAACTCTGGGTCTGTCAAGGATGAAATAGAGATTCATATTAGTTACAAAGTAAAACTTGAAAGTTCAGATCCATCTGTTCAAAAACTGGCTCCATAAATTATATGTGCATTCTTTGGGAGATCACCCAACCTGCACTTGTGTGAATTAACATATATTTGTATGTGTAAAATGGGTAAATGCAAGTTTCCATTTCCACGCATGGATGCTCATTCTGTGCGTTCAAATGCAGGTTAGTTGTGAAAAGATGGCTCTGAAAATTATGTATTGTGCAATGTTACTTTAAGAAGCAGATGCCATTTGTCTTTCATATGGAAGACCCCTGAGGGAGCAGATAAGTAAATTTATTGTGGGATGCAGCATTGACCTTCTGGACACATTAGAACCTGGAGAGCTAGAACCTGGGACCATAGAGGTGTTGTGCTACTGATACCACCATGTTGCCACAGGAGGCTTGAACTTGGCTTCCATGGGAGGACCCTGTGAGGCTGGGCTATGCAGGAGGTACCACCCACCAAGATCTGAGTGGTGGTCCCTCACAGCCCATGGATTGGCTGGTACCTGCTTGTGATATGCCCTAGAATTCTGGTTTGTGACTATAGTTTGTCCTTGAATTTGGAATTAGATTGATGTCTATAACCTGACCCTGCCTGCTCCTGACACCTGACTCTTGGTTTGCTTTCTGGCCTGTCTTAGGCCTGGTCTACACTAGGCTTTTATGTCGACTTTAGCGCCGTTATATCGAATTAACCCTGCACCCGTCCACACCAGGAAGCCATTTAGTTCGACATAAAGCTCTCTTTAAATCGATTTCTGTAATCCTCCCCAACGAGAGGAGTAGCGCTAAATTCGACATGGCCATATCGAATTAGGCTAGGTGTGGATGGAAATCGACGGTAATAGCTCCGGGAGCTATCCCACAGTGCACCACTCTGTTGACGCTCTGGACAGCAGTCCGAGCTCGGATGCTCTGACCAGCCACACCCCCGGGAAAATTTGAATTCATTTTCATTTTCCTGTCTGGGCAGTTTGAATCTCAGTTCCTCTTTGGACATCGAGGGGAGCTCAGCAGCAGTGGCAACTATGCAGAGCTCTCCAGCAGAGATGGCCGTGCAATCTAATAGAAAGAGGGCCCCAGCATGGACTGATCGGGAAGTCTTGGATCTCATCGCAGTGTGGGGCGATGAGTCCGTGCTTTCAGAGCTGCGCTCCAAAAGAAGGAATGCTAAGATCTACGAGAAGATCTCCAAAGCCATGGCAGAGAGAGGCTACAGCCGGGATGCAACGCAGTGCCGCGTGAAAATCAAGGAGCTGAGACAAGGCTACCAAAAAACAAAAGAGGCTAACGGACGCTCCGGATCCCAGCCCCACACATCCCGTTTCTACGAGGCACTGCATTCCATCCTGGGAGCGGCCGCCACCACTACCCCACCCCTGACCGTGGACTCCGAGGATGGGATCATGTCCGCGGCCGGTTCCTCGTCGGACATGACAGCGGACGGGGAAGATGAAGAAGGAGATGAGGAGGACGAGGCAGTCGACAGCGCTGGCACCGCTGAGTTCCCCGACAGCCAGGAGCTCTTCATCACCCTTACCGAGATCCCGTACCAACCGTCCCCATCCCTTACCCCGGACACAGAATCAGGTGAAGGATCAAGCAGTAAGTGCTGTAAACATGTAAACATTTATTTAAAACAGAACGGCAATATTTATACTATTAACAATGTACATTTATAAAAGTTCTGTAAACTAGTAAAAAAATAATCAGGTACAAAACAGGAATATTAACAAAGGTAACAAATGGGTTTTCATGATTTCTCTGGCTTGGGCTCTTCTCAATTTAGTCCCAAGTGTTTTAAAAAATTTTCACAATGTCCGTTAATGCATGATTCCCAGGCCCAAGACGCTCCACTCCATAGTCCCAGTGCACCTACGCGAAAATCCGGTCAATGTGGCCGGGGATCGACGAGAAATCCTCGTAGGAGAACTCCTCGTAGGTCTCGTGGAGGTAGAGCTCAAGCCTGTTGATCAGGTTCCGGGGTAGGGCGATCTTAGTGGGCCCTCCGTGGTAGCAGACATGCCCCCTCCACGCCACAATCAAGTACTCCGGGATCATGGCCCGACATAGCATGGCGGCATACGGCCCCGGTTTCTGCATGCTTTCCCGCAGCATGCGTTCTCTCTGGGTGTCCGGGATCCTCAGGAGGGTGATGTCGCTCATGACGCCCTGCTTTGAATTAGGGAGGGGAATGTTAGTATTGGGACTGCTTTACAGCCACGCGGTGGAGGGAGAGGGGCAGCATACAGGGATCTTTCCCTGGGACAGCCGCGAGGGGGTGGGACAGGGGCAGAGTTGATGCTGTCCTGATTGCTGGCAGCAGAGACTGGCATTGCTTTCAATGTGAAAGGAGGCCAGTGCTACTGCTGGAGTTTTAAGCAGCCACAAGTCTGCGGCTTACCATTATTGCCCGCTCCAGAAGTTCAGGTCTCCAGCCACAGTTCTCTGAACAGTCCAAGACCTCCGCAAGTCCACAGGCACTGAAGGCGACGGCCGAAAATTCGACCTTGTCCTGAGTGCGCATGTGAGAGGTGCAGTGCATGGTCTTGTTCACAGAGAAAGACTAGGTTCTTTGTATACAATTTCATTTATCTGTCTCAGGAATTCACTCCCTTTTCACAATTCACACAGACACATCTGCGACTGTCTCCCAACCCAGCCTCTCAGCACACTCCCAGAGGCTAGCGCAGATTAGGCGGAGGAAGAAGAAGACGCGTGAAGACATGTTCTCAGAACTAATGGACTGCTCCCGAGCCCAGGCAGCCCAGCAGACACAGTGGAGGGAGAACTTGTCACAAATGCACCGAGCAGTCATGGAACGGGAGGAGAGGTGGCGTCAGGAGGACCAACAGGCTACTGAAAAGCTGCTTGGACTAATGAGGGAGCAAACGGACACGCTCCGGCGCCTTGTGGATGTTCTGCAAGACCGGAGGCAGGAGGACAGAGCCCCGCTGCAGTCTATCTGTAACCGCCCTCACCCGCCACCAAGTCCCACACCACCCTCACCCAAACTCCAAAGAAGGAGGGGCGGCAAGGGCCGTTAAAACTTTCAGTCAACCCCTGCAGACTGCTCTAGCACTAGAAGGCTGACATTCCCCAAAATTTCATAAGTCCTTTCCCACCCACCTCACAGAAGCCCCCGTCCAAGTTTCACACCCCACGTTTCATGTCTGGTTCGCAATAAAATGTTTGTTTCTCTCCATTACTGTTTCAGTCAGGTTCTTTTGAGGGAGAGTCTGTCTGGAGGGGGGCAAGGGGCTTGGTAATTGGGCAGGACAGTGACCTGTAGCAGGGTACAGAGGCGGTGTCAGGTCCAGCATCAGGACACATACACAGTGCAGTCACTGGTTACCGTGGTCAGTCTGGGAGGTGTTTTTCATGTTCTCCATTGAAATAACCAGTCCACCAGTGCGGAGCCTGTCATTCCGGGAGTTTAGAAGCATCATTTGCATCAGAACACTGAACCCGCCCCCCGCCACAGTCTGCGTCCCCGGTTTAAAATATTCCCGCGAAAACAGCAATACAGACAACGCTGTTCATTAACAAAATCGAAATGATTTTATTTTTTGGGAA
>NW_020664436.1:32147243-32391089 GCF_002925995.2 Terrapene triunguis
AGTTCTTTTTCTGTGTCCAGGGCGCCAGTATAGGGCTTCATGAGCCAGGGCATTAGCGGGTAGGCTGGGTCCCCGAGGATGACTGTAGGCATCTCCACATCCCCAAGAGTTATTTTGTGGTCTGGGAAGTAAATACCTTCCTGCAGCCGTCTAAACAGACCAGAGTTCCTGAACACACGAGCGTCATGAACCTTGCCCGGCCATCCGACGTAGATGTTTGTAAACCGTCCCCGATGGTCCACCAGTGCTTGCAGCACCATTGAAAAGTAGCCCTTTCTATTGATGTACTGGCTGGCCTGGTGGTCCGGTCCCAGGATAGGGATGTGAGTCCCATCGATAGCCCCTCCGCAGTTTGGGAATCCCATCGCGGCAAAGCCATCTATGATGACCTGCGCGTTTCCCAGGGTCACTACCTTTGGGAGCAGTACCTTCACGATTGCCTTGGCTACTTGCATGACAACAACCCCCACGGTAGATTTGCCCACACCAAAGTGGTTCGCGACTGACCGGTAGCTGTCCGGCGTTGCAAGCTTCCAGAGGGCTATGGCCACTCGCTTCTGGACAGTGAGGGCTGCTCGCATGCGGGTGTCCTTGCGCTTCAGGGCAGGGGACAGCAACTCACAAAGTTCGAGGAAAGTCCCCTTCCGCATGCGAAAGTTTCGCAGCCACTGGGATTCATCCCAGACCTGAAGCACTATACGGTCCCACCAGTCCGTGCTTGTTTCCCGGGCCCAGAATCGCCGTTCAACAAAATCCACATGCCCCATTGCCACCGTGATGTCCTGGGCGCTGGGGCTCGTGGTTTCTGACAGCTCTGTGCCACTCTCCGACTTCAGGCTCTCACGGCGGTGCCGTAGCCTCCTCGCCCGATTTCTCTGCATCTGCCTCAGGGAAAGGTGTATGATAAGCTGCGAGGTGTTGAGAACGGCCACAAGTGCAGCGATGGTCGCAGCGTGATCCATGATCGCAGTGCTGTGGCGTCCGCGCTGTCACTGACCAGAAAAGTGCGCGAACTGATTTCCCGCCGGCGCTTTCATGGAGGGAGGGAGGGCGTTAGTGACGGACGGATGACGACAAATTTTTTTTACCCAGAAGGCATTGGCGGCTCGACCCAGAATTCCGATGGGCAGCGGGGACTGCGGGAACTGTGGGATAGCTGCCCACAGTGCACCGCTTCCAATATCGACGCTCGCCCCCTTAGTGTGGACTCACAAAGTCGAATTACTGTCCTTAGTGTGTCCTTAGTGTGGACACACACGTTCGACTTTGCAATATCGATTCCACATATTCGATTTAAGTAAAATCGAATTACCCTCGTAGTGTAGACATACCCTTAGACGCTGATCTCCCGGTCACCTGACCCTGCCTGCCTTCTGATGCCTGATTCTTAGTCTGCCCACTGGCCCGTTTTGGATTCTGACCTCCTGGTATCTGACCACTAGGTCTGACAGCCCACATCTCAGTCATGACAGTATGTGCTGTGCGGTGCAGGCTTCAGGGCACCTGGGTGCCTCTTGCTGAAGTTCCAGGTTTTGCTAGTTGGGTCCTGTGTATCATTTGCAGAGTTGTCAACTCATGTTATTTTCATGAGCGCTCTGATTTTTTTCTTTTTCTTTTTAAGTGTCTCAAAGTTCCATAATGAATTTTTGGCTTTCCAAACAATTGCTACCATCTTTTATTGTTCTCCGTGGGACTGAATCACACTGCCCTGAGTGGAGATGGCCACCACTGAGCTACATGGCTTGGAAACTAGACAGGAAACTGTGAGGGAATAGGGGGATGTGGAGTGCAGTATGGGGACTGCCGGGGAGGACGTAGAATTTGCACCATCCATTCTTTGCCTTGAGTTTTGTATTGAATTAACCCACATCTCAAAGCAAAACTCATTTTACTTCAGAGTATGCTATTTGCATGATTTTGACTATCTCTGAAATGGCCCTAGGTGTCTGTGAACCTTAGAAACTTCCCATGAAGTTGGTCTGAAAGTGGGTGTAATGAAACTTGAAGCCAGATTACTTTTATGTGGATTTCAGATTGTTGCAAGAATTTCACACAGCTGAGTCCCCCACATACAAAGCAGGTTCAAGTGGAAATGGATTAGTAATATCATCTATGAGAGAAAGTTCAAATAAAAATAGTAGGTCAGTTCCTAAAGACCTTACTTAGATTTTACTCAATAAACCATATGGACTTAAGTGGTAGTTTGACCAAGAAGGGACTTCAGGATCTGGCTGCTAGCCATTATGACTAATATTTCCTGAATAACCAGACATGCACGTCAGAATAATTTACCTGTATTATATGTGAAGCACAAACGGTATGGTTAATGCTGAACAGGACAGGAAAAAAAGATGATTCTCTTAATCTCCTTACGAACATACTCATCTTACAGTTTAAATAGAAAGACAATACAAAACACAATGGAATATACAGGGGAGGATTCTGTTTAGAACATCTTTCTCTATGCATTTGTATATCAAATAGTAAAGAGAGAGGCCAGTGACAGTATTTTTGTTGATGGATAGCATATGAGGAAGTCAGCTTTGAAGAGGAATTAGAAAAAAGAGGTGATGTTTCACTGGGATGAGGAGAGAGTTCCAGGCAAAGAACATAAATAAGCAGCCTCTTGCATTCATGTCTGCATTAATATTTTTGGCTGGTGAAAGCTCTATAATTAAATGAACTCAATCAAGACATCACCAAACATTTTTACCGAGACTGTATATTACAAATTTGTTCTTGCAGTACATGGCTTTGCTTGCTCCTACCTGAAAGTGACCTTCCCTGTACAGCAGGGAAAATACATTTTCATCTCTCACTGTATTTTTTTGTTTTAAATTTGTACACCTTGAGTGTATGTGTTTTCTCCCCCCCCATTCTGGATAAAATTCCTCACTGGCAAGACCAAAGCACAGCAGCTACACAGAGTTCCATCTGGCAAGATTGTGCAGTATGCCATTCAATTTTAGAAATGAAATAAAGCCAGCACTGAACAGTCAGGGAAACTGAAGAGCAAAGGGAAAAAAACAGATAGCTTGTCACTTTTTATTATTTTTATTAAGCAAAACAACAGGAGTTTCCAAAACCATTTTTATGAAAGTAAATGTTACATTTCCACAAATCTACTGAGTTTAGTCCAGCTTTTATCAAAGGACTAGCGTATTGGTTTAAAACCTGCTTTTATCAAAGGTCTGGCTGCTAAAGAAGGCTATTATATGAATTATAGGAAAGTTTCTAAGAAAATACTTGTGCTTTTGATTTAGGTATATATTAAAACCCTTCTGCCCATCACCCCTACAGTAAGCCAAGAATTATAGGATCAGGGCCTTAGGTTGTAACTACCTACTTGTGAGGGTTAAACCAGTAGTGGATGCACAGGGGATGCACAAAGTCAGCACATTTTGTTTATGCAAATATGTTTAAAATTTACTGTCACAGGATGGGATGGCCCTTTAAGGGAGTTGATTTTAGCCCCACCTGTGACTAATCAGCTGCCTTGGAGATGGTGAGATTAAAAGACCAACAAGCATCTCAATTGTTTGTCAGAGCTCTAGAAAGGTTCCTGTAGAAGACCTGGGGTTAGGGAAAGAATATGGAAAGGGGCTTGGTATACCTGTCTAGATTAAAAATCTGACTGGGGATACCCAGCTGTGTAGGCAGTGGCAGAAGCCTCGTCTGGGGTGTCGGTAGGTGGAAAAACCTGGTTTACCTGTCTATATGGATGTTGAAGTGTATTTGTGTTTGAACAATGAAAACATCCATCAGAAAAGGGACTGAAATATTGACAGTGTGATGGGAGCTTCATTGACATGGCTGGTGAATTGGCCCCCCTTCGTTGGCGTGTGAATTGCCCCCCTCCTTGAGAGTGGGGAAAATGAGGTAGAGGAAAGGTCTGATGCTGGGTTTGGGTAGACCCTGTTATACTCAGATTGTATAAAAGTTATCAGAAGTAATAGAGAGGTAAATGTAATGAATGATCTGGCTGTAAAAGTGAAAAAAAGCATCCGTGTCTGAGACCACTTGTTAATTTCAAATGGGGGAAATTCCACCTCCAACTGGTATTAAAAGGATTCTGGCCAAAATTCCAATATTCAACTTTTGGACACATTTTCTGGATACTTCTCTGAAGCCAAATAGCAAAGGAGTGTAACTCTCTCCCTATAATACTTGCAATGTGGCTAGTTCAGCCATTTCTTACCGTTTCTTCATGGCCAGTTCTGAGCTTTGACCAGGAAAAATCTGGCATGGAGAATATCATTAGAAAGGAACAGAATGAGATTGATTACTTCCAAAGCCACCTGGAAATATTTTAATGGTGACCATTGCACATAGCTTAAAACTGTCATCCATGTAACTCAAGGTACTAACAGTCATCTTTCAATATATGGGACCAAATGCTTACTGACGTCAATGAAAAGCCTCCCATTGATTTCAGAGGGCTGTGGAGTAAAGTCCATGACTTTCAGTAAGGGCATGAGGTAATTGTGAAGTTATATGGAGATATTCAAACTTGCACTATTATTAGTATTCTTTCCAAGGGAGTTACTTATATTTACTAGATCACTACTGTGATGGAAACAGGAACATACCGAAGGGAGCCCACTTGTTAGTAAGCTCAGATGCATGTAGCTCGGAGGCTTCTGTGCCACCTCATATCCCCTCTTGCTTCAGTTCCATTCTTTTCTCCTCACACCTACGCATCTAATATAATCACGAAGGACTACATCAAGCTTTTCCAGGCAATTGAAAGCTTCATTGAAATTGCCAATGTTTTGTCTTTATCAGTACCATGACACCATGTTGCATACATAAGTATTCACTGTGGTTCTAATTACATGTCTCATTTATTTAAGGAGATTGTACCTCCCTCTCTGTGCATTGCAGTGGGCTTTTGTAGTCTATACTGGGGAACAGTTATGTTTATTAATGTAATAATTCTTGACCTATCATCCATTGCTGATGATATAGGGAAGATAAACTTTCAAATTGGATTGTTAACCCCAGTGATGACTGATTTTTAACTATTTCCTCTAAATGAGGAAATCAGAACAGTTTTTGATGACATTATAAGTATGAAAACAGAGTTGTGACGACTTTAGGAGATCTTATATTGCCTTATAATTAATAATCTTTCTTTCATGCTGTATTCGCTAATGCTTAAAAGAATATGAAGAAAATAAAACAGTTGAAACTATCTTTTTATCGTCTATAAGTTGGAACTGCAGCAGGCCCACATTCAAGGGCAAGGCTTATCCCATGTCCAAAGTTAAGTCTTTAAACCACCAGCATTAGTGGGGTGGCATGTGCCTGCCTCTGCTGGAAACACTGGAAACCCATAATATCCCCAACAGCTCTTGGGACACTTAATTGGTTTCTCTATGATTTACCTCTGTTTTTGCTAAAATTCTTGTTCATAGTTTGAATTTAAAAAATGCTTAAAGCTAGATTTATTCTCTGCTCTATGCTCCAGGGACCATTTTAGCCTTGCTACCTCTTAGCACCTTAGTTTGGATGGACTTAGTTATCCTCACTAAAAATCCTGCTTCTTTTTCTCTTGCATTACTTTACGGTTCCTAGATATGTATTCTGGACCTTACAGATGCCTATATATGGTTAGACATATATGCTCAGCCACTAGATGCATCTCAGGTTTCTGACAGCAGAACCGTACCAGTGTTGTTGTTTAAGCTTGTGTCAGTACCATATGTATTTTGTGATTTTTTTTAGCAGTTCTACAAAGAATAGAAGCAGTGCATGTTTTTTCCTACTTGTGTGACTGGCTGACCAAGAACAGCACACTTGAAGGAATCCCACCATGTCTCCACGTTACCACTGAAGGACTTTAGTCACTAGCTTGCTCCTCAGAGTGAATTGGAGTACAAAGATGCCCTATTGGACATGCTTCACTTCAAAGCCTTCCTAACTCATAGTAGGATCTAAAATATTGTGGAACTAGCCAAGAGGATGTTTTGATTGGCCTGGTGACCACCAGAGAATTTATGGTGGCCTGGTCATGTCCTTAGCAAGTCCCAACCAGAGGTGACATCATCAATGATCAAAAGCCATATAGAGAGTTTTGTACTGTATTTGGGTGATAGGCAACTTCTGCGATGCTCCAGTTTGGTAATGGTCCAAAACCAATATGCAGTTAGAAGAGCATTTCCATATTCCTCTGAGCCAAAATGGCACAATCATGGATGCATTCTGCCTAGGGTGGGGAAGCACTTGCAGAGGGGCTTCATTATCAAGATATTTGGTGTCTCCAAAAGTTATCCTGCTACATAAATATTCTGGGGACTGAGGTGGCCTGGTTGGAAGTGGACTTTGAGAGCCCTCATATCTCATAAAGTGGTCCTGATTTAAAAGAAGGATCAGGCCACCAGTTTTACATAAACAAAGGATATAAAGGATCTTGATTCTTAATCCTGCAGTGGCAAGACTAGGCAATGTCTCGCAAGAAGTTCCTAGATGCCTTTTGCCTGGCAGGAAAGGGAAATTTTATCAGAGCAGGCTATGTGGTTATAGAGTTGACAAGTGGTGACCAGATCAGAGGATGATAGATCTTTCTTCTGTGGGGAACATCCCATATTGTCTGCCACTCCACAGAACACCAGGACCCTTGTGTTCTGTTGAAGACACCTGATAAAGATTTCACTGGTCATGGACACCTTCATTCACTTTAAGGCAGTAGGAAGGATAGAACTTCATGATAGCTACTCCCCCATTCACTATGCTAGCAAAGGCCCTGATTAAGCCCAGTAGAGATACATTTCATGAACTTTATGGCCCCCCATTGGCTAAGGCAAACATGGTTTCCAGTCCTGATGGAATTGATGGTGATCTTACCACATCAGATCATAAGGAAACAAGGGATCTCTTTACATCTAGTCAGGGTTCCTTTTCCCTGTCAGCGTGGCTTCTGAAAGGGTAGTCATCCTAGCAGCATTGAAGCAGGTTGTGAGATGAACATACCAACACATGTGGGAAAGGATTCATTTGGCTGCATTTCAGTGTTTCATGAATGAAAGTAGACTAGTTTTTCTGCATCCCATAGTCATTTTCTGGGGCCTTGTTAAGAAGTCACTTGTGTTTGGGGAAATTCATGTGGTTCTGAGTAAAATGATGAAAGCTCCTTTTGAACCACTGAGAGATCACATTTCTAAGGTTATTTTCCTGATAGCAGTGACTTCAGCTTGTAGAATGTATGAGCATCAAGCACTGGTGACTAATAAAAGTTGCACTGTTCTTCTTTAAGGATAAGGTAATGTGCTACTGTGGTCTCATAGTAAATGCCTTTCAAAAGTCATGATGGAATTTCACCTATTGTAGGGCAGACTCATATCATCTTCTTAATTGGTGATAGCCAAAAAGACATAGCAGTGGCACTCCTGCCAGTCACGTATATGGAGCATAGACCAAGAACTTCTGTAACTGCACATTCTCTGAAAACAAGAATTGCAAACACAAGTACAACTAGTTTTCTCTTTAAAAAAATTACAATTCTATAAAACCACAAAATGAACTAGTGGTTAACTTTATTTTTTTTATTTTTGTGTGTTATGCACATCTTCAGTATCAGAACTATCACTTAAAATGGGACTTCAGTTTTTTAATTGGTAATTGCTGTATCTGCACAGTCTAGCTGAGTGCCAGTGTTATAAAATATTAATGGAAAACTTCATAAAAACCTATAGAGCATGATTGAACGAGGGAAGACGAGGTTGTAAGGTTGATGCTGTAGCAATTTTAGTGATTGCTGGCTCAGTGCCATAATTACAATTTTGTATTAATAATGCCACTTCAGAGCTGGTGTTGTGCATAAATCAGATTCCTTTCTTGTTTTCGCCCTTTCTCCCCTTTAAAAGGGGAACCATTGGAATATATTCTGAGTCAAAGATGTTTGCTAACATTCATGCTAGCACTTCCTAGAATAGATATGGTTAATGCTAAACTGTTGTAGTTTGATGTACAGTATGCTCACTTTAGGCATGTGTACCTTTTTAATTCTGGCTCCTCTTGCCCCCATTCCTGGTGATGTTGCTCACTACACAATCCTAATATGTTGACTACAAGAATGTGGGATTGGAATCAATCCATTTGCCTAAAATAGTTGTTGGGTTGCTGAAAGTCTCCATTTAACTCCCAACCTAAGATCAGAGCATCCCCCCGTAATGCTCTCAGTCTCCAGCAGCCTTGCTATAGGAAAGACAATCCAAATGTTATTCCGCATCTCTGCACGGGTCTTTTGAGTAACTGCTCCAGCTAGATCTATTCTAAATATGTTTCTTGTGTGTTAACCCCCCTCCCCCAAATTAAGTTTATTATTCATAAATGAGAAAATTGATCGTACTGAGTGGAAGTAAAAGTCAGGTTGAGACATTGTACTCTGCAAGGTTTAATCTATACAGTAAATCTGCAATAATCCTCAAACCAGGTCTCTAAGATTCCCCTCTGTTCTTATTGTGACAGTAAGTCATGCTTATTTATGGTGAGTTACACTACAAATATTTTGCAGTTTACTATCAATAATACATCTCTCTGCCTAACTGGGAGGTGCCTAGCATACAGAGCAGATGGAAGATACGATCCCTGCCCCATGTAGTTTATAAGGTAAACTGAACATGATATAACAAGCAGGACACAAGACAGTTGGGAGTGCGGGAATGGAGTCGGGAGTAGAATCAATGACACTACATGATTACTTTCCTCCATGAGGGCTAGCATACAGCATTATGTGTGGTGTTTGATGACTTAGTTAATTTCACATGAGACCTATTTATGCTATGACTCTTGAGGATGGATTTGAATAAGGAGAGGGGGTAATGACCTTGTGGATCCACTCAGAATGAGCGTTCTAAGCAGCAGGGCTGATGTGGAAGAAGGTGTGACGTCATTTATAGGAAAAGCAAATTAACTGGATATCAAAGTGGCATTGTTAGCAGAGCCAAAAGGTGGGAAATGGAGATGCAAAAATAGATCTGGGGCTCAATCTCCCTCTGTGTTGAAGTTATATTTTGTACACCTGAAAGTGGGGAACCAAAGGAAGCCAACTCTAATGACCATGATTATCTTGATGACCTCCTGCAGCAGCAAACTACAGGTTGTGGCTACTTGATACATGAAATATTTGTGCTGCATTTTTGTTTTGTTGACTATCTTGCTGTTCCCATGTTAAGGAGATGCAAAAAGGAAAGACCGACCAGTTTGCAGAACGCCTTTAATCTTTTTCAATACACAGTGTTTTATTTCTTTGGATCTTAGCTCAAATTCAGCCCAGGTTAGTAGTGCCTGCAAGTCATTTAGTCACCCTAGGCAAACAAGTTGGGGGTCTCAGTGTGGTTACTAGTGGATAGATGTCCAGATTTTCAAAACTCTGTCACATTTGGCACTAATTGAGACCCTCAGCAGAGATAACAAGTATTGAATGGGCAAGCGGATTGACTTCCCTCTTATTCTTAAAGGTGCCACCTGCAACTCAGAGCACATTGATAGAGCACTGTGGAGAGACATGCACTGTTGCTGCTTGTGTTGTACCTGCTGAAAGGATAAGGAGAGGACTTCATTTAATTTACAGAACTATATCCAGCAACTTTCACAAGGTCTAAATTCAGTTGAAAATCCTGTTATCTGTTGTCCTTCTGCGGTCATTTATTTTCCCTCAGAGAAGCATAATAAAAATTCTTAGGGGGTAATATAAGTGAAGAGGATATTAAGGACATTACTGTTGCCCTCTGGAAGAGCATTTTGTGTTCCTGCAGGTTTGGACACTGATCAGAGATGGGGTTTTTTAATATTATTAAGTGCTCACTGGAAAATGCCTTCTTTCAATAATGTAAGTGTTCTCTGGAGTCATTTCTTTTTCTTTTGGAAGATTTTACTTTTTTTCCTGTACAGCCCTGTGAGTAATTAAGGTTTGGGAACTAGTTGCATCAGGGCGTTTAGGGAATTCATGAATGTGAATAACATGGAATTGGTTTCAAATAATATATAACAGTACACCTTCTCTTTATTATTCTGAAGGGCACGCAAAAATGTAGTAAATATGGTTTACTTTACATTATTACACCTAATATTTTTTGAAGTAGCTCAGTGTGTGATCCAAAGCTACTCAAATGTCATGTTACTAAAAGAAAAAATGGAGACGAGCATAGATACTTGTGAATTTTTTTGGCTAGCAAGCAAAGCAGATAATTCTCTCTTCTTCCTGCTGCCCCACCTTACTGGTACTAGTAAATAAGATTCAGTCCGTAAGTTGCAGGTAAATAAATAACATGAAGATCATCAGACTGATGGCAAGAAGTTAATTCTCAAGAATTTACCATTATCATATTATGAACTAATTCAATAGATGAATCACCCATGACTTGTCATCTTTCAGTTTTCATGTAATTGTGTGACTCATGCTGAAAGATTTCCTCTTCACTAAGGTAATGGAAAAGTTCATGTATGGTAGCCTGACACTTTAAGCATGTTTTCAATGTGTTATTGGTGAGTAAAATTAAAATCATAAGACCATACTGGGTCAGACCAAAGGTCCATCTAGCCCAGTATCCTGTCTTCCGACAGTGGCCAATGCCAGGTGCCGCAGAGGGAATGAACAGAACAGATAATCATCAAGTTATCCATCCCGTCGCCCATTCCGAGCTTCTGGCAAACAGAAACTAGGGACACCATCTCTGCCCATCCTGGCTAATAGTCATTGATGGACCTATCCTCCATGAACTTATCTAGTTCTTTTTTGAACCCTGTTATAGTCTTGGCCTTCACAACATCCTCTGGCAAACGGTTCCATGGGTTGACAAACAAACAATTAAAAACTGGGAAGTAAATGTTTCTGGAGATTTCAACCATTGGGCACAATCCTACAAAGCTTTAACATTTATACAAGATTACTTAACATATTACTAACTATTTAGGGGGGAGATTTTCAAAGGCCCGAGGGGAATCAGGCATTCAACTTCCACTGAAAGTCAATGGGATTTGTATATCTAACTTCCCTTTGTACCTTTGAAACTCTTCTCGTTAATCATCACCCCCCCAACATGTGAGGTAGGTAAGCAGTACCCAGCTCCTTTTTGCAGACAGAGAAACAAAAGGAGAACGGTTAAGCGCTGCCTCAGAATCAGGAGTCAAATGCAGTAGTTCCTTATTCTCAGCCTTGTGCCTAGGTTTAGACCATGCTGCCATTAATGCTGTTGAGCTATCCTTCCTAGGGGCTGGAGGTCACACTCGCTGCTTAGCTGCAGGGAGCCAACTTAGAGGGCGTTTCAGGTAGCATAGGTGCCATCAATGGCAGCTTGGGTGCTATAGCTTTTAAAAATAGAAGACAGTGTCTTTGTGAACCCCTGGATCAGTAGCCTCAGACTCAGTTTTCCTCTCACTGTCAGTGGTCTCCCTCTGACTGGTTATTTAGTTTCATCTTCTGGCCAAATCAAAAAGCCTTCCCCTTCCCCCACTGGGTTAAATAAGAGTCCAACAAGCAGGACTACAAATATCTTCACCCTGTTCCATTTTCTGGATCACAATCCTCTTCCCAGGGCCTGTGAAACCACCTCTTCTTGCTTGCAGGGGTTCAAAAAGTCCATACCATTATGGGTGTTGGCCTTTAAGGGTAGGCACCAGGAATAACACTCTTGCTACTATCCCAAAGACCAGACAAGGGTGGCTTTAGGAGGGAGAGTGCAAATAACTTATAATTTTTAGTAGGCTAAAAATTACATTTAAAGAAGATATGCTCTAGTTCAACCACAGCTATGGGACTTGAGGCAGAAATTAATATATGGAAGTCCTATGACGTGTTACGCAAGAGGACAGAGTAGATGATCACAAAGGACTCTTCTGGCCTTTTAAATCTATGATTCTGTTAATATATTTTTCAGTTTGTTTGTTTTAAAACACTCCAGACTAGTTCTGATTTCAGTGCAAATTGTTTTCTTTGTTTTCTTTCCAACAGGTGCAGCTAGTTACAACAGTTTTTATGTTTTCTGCAAAAGTTTCTGCCAAGCTGTGAAGCCTGGAAAACTGCGGGTCCGTTGCAGTACATGTAAAGAAGGGACACTGACTCTGACAAGGGTAAGCAAGAGATTTCAAGTTTTTAAAGAGGTAAAAATTATGTATTGAGAAATAATATAAACATATTTAACTGCTGTTTATAGCTTCGAAGATGAAAACAAAGATTTGTAAACATTTTATTTATCCTTCCACTTCCACTTATTATTTTTTTTTTTTTTTGCTCAGTTCATTTATGGAAAACTTTTCAAACTTGCACTCTTACGTTGCAAAGACTTGAGCAGGTGCTTAATTTTATGCACTGTGGGAAGTCCAGTGGGCACATTACATCTGGGTTCCACAAGACTCTGAGCATTAGGTGCTGAGACCTGGATCCACAAGGGACTTTTAAGCACCTAGAATATCACTGGAACAACACTGTGATTCACAAACCCTGAGTTAGGCACCTAGTATCCCTATACAATGAATGGGGAGAGATTCATAAAATTCCAGAGGGGACCACTGTAATCATCCTGTATAACACAGGCTATAGAATTTCACCAAAATAATTCCTTGAGTGGATCTTTTAGAAAAACATGCAAACTTGATTTTAAAATTGCGAATGGTAGAGAATTCACCACGGCCCATGGTAAATTGTTCCAGTGGCTAATTACACTCACAGTTAAAAATGTGTGCCTTATTTCCAGTCTGAATTTGTTTAGTTACAACTTCCAGCCATTGGATCGTGTTATACCTTTCTCTGCTAGACTGAAGAGCCCATTATTAAATATTTGTTCCCCATGTAGATTATTATAGACTATAATCCTGTCACCCCTTAACCTTCTCTTTGAGTTGTTTGAGTCTATCACTTTAAAGCATGTTTTCCAATCCTCTAATCATTCTTGTGGCTCTTCTGTGAACCCTCTTCAATATAGCAACATCCTTTACCACTACCCCAATTTTTGTCATCTGCAATCTTGATCAGTGATGACTTTGTTTACTTCCAGGTCATTGATAAAAAGGTTAAATAGTATAGGGCCAAGTGCCAATCCTTGCAGGACTGGACTGAAAACACACACACTTGATGATTCCTCATTTACAATCACATTTTGAAACCTATCAGTTTTTAATCCATGTAATGTGTGCCATGTTAGTTTTATATCATTCTAGTTTTTTTAATCAAAATGTCATTCAGTACCAGGTCAAATGCCTGACAGAATTCTAAGTCTAAGACAGGCCTGCACAACTCGTAAAGCGGCGAGGGCCATATTACTCCAAAGAAAACAGCTGAGGGCCAAGCCCCCCCCCCCCCCCCCCCCCCCCCCCCCCGCCCGCCCACTCGCCTCCTCAGCCCCCCATCCCCTCCGGCTCGCCTACTTACCCCCCGCCACTGCCCACCCACTCGCCTCCTCAGCCCCCCTCCCTCACCCGCCGCTTGCCTACTCACCCCCTGCGGGCCGCACAGTGAGCCCACGCGGGCCTCATGCAGCCCCTGGGCCGCATGTTGTGCAGGCCTGGTCTAAGAGATAGGCACTTAAGGATGCACAAAAGCCAGCATGTTAGGTTGCTCCCTGCCTAAGTTAGCCAGTAGGAGATGCCAATGAGAAGGGAGTGTGCTAAGCCCCTCCATTCTCATGGAGATAGACACTTAAGTCAGGGCTGCTGGGAAGCACCTACCTCTGCTAGAAATCCACAACTGGAACCCCTCTACTGGAGTAAGGAGGCTTAGATGCTGTGGTAGGGTGCTATTAGCAGCTATAAATAGACCCCCTTTGGGGAGCCTGCATGCTCGTCACTTACCACACTCAGGGCACTGGGTAGTTAAAGTAGTAGGGAGTTAGTCTGATTAGGTTAGTGGGGATCACTTGCACCTGTAGGGATTCTGATGCGATAATTAGTTCACCAACTGGATTGCCCAGAGAAGAAAGGAAGCAGCATAAAAGGCTGAGCCAGGGAGCAGGAGGAAGGACACTTCGATCTGCTGCTATATTGTGCTGTACCTGGAACATAAGAGAAGAAATAATAATAAAGATATTTGGTGAAGGTACCCTGGTGGAGTGTGTCTGCTGTTCAGTCACCAGGAGGGCTTGCCAGCCCAGGTTTCCAGGGCTGGAGTGAAAACTCACTTACACCTTTTGTGGATCTGGGCACTTAAGTCATTTTTTGTGAGAATGAGTTAGGCACCTGCCTCGCATCACCCAAAAAGGCCAGAGGAAGTAGCGTACCCACGTATAACTTTAGTTCAGTGTTTAGAGCACTTACCTGGCAAATAGGAAACTTGGGTTCAATTCCCCTCTTAGGCAACAATGGGGAGAGGATTTGAACAGGGGTCTCCCTGCTTTCTCAGAGTGCTCTAACTACTGGGCCATGGCATAGTCCGATGTGAGAATCGCTCCTATTGAAGCTGTTCCACTGTGTATAAATAATTTAGTCATTGGAGCAGAAGGACTGGACTCCTTTGTCCCGCGCCGCTTCCCGCAGCCCCCATTGTCCTGGAGCGGCGAACCGTGGCCAGTGGGAGCCGCGATCGGCCGAACCTGCAGACCCAGCAGATAAACAAACCGGCCCGGCCCGCCAGGGGCTTTCCCTACACAAGCGGCGGCCCCAGTTTGAGAACCACTGCTCTAAGTGGGTGCCCTAACCATCAGGCTGCAGAGTGGGCACCTCCACCTTCATTTACCCCATGCCAGGTTTTGAATGGGACCTGACCCTGTAGGAAACCTCTGAATGCACCTATGAGATTGGGCCCCAGAGACAAGATAGGTGGATGAAAGCCTGTATTCTCCCATTTTGTGGATTACTCTGGGCTTGGGTAAGAGATATGTGTCTAGGCATCTCCAGTGAGGCAGCAGTGTACATGCCCAGAAGCAGAAACTTAGGCACCTAAGGAACTTTTACTGCAAAAATGTAGGTGCCAAGTGAGTTTAGAGTTGGCTTGGCTGCTGCCTACAGGGTTAGGCGCTCCCAAAGCCGGCACCCCAGCAGTCGCCTAGGTTGCCTGACACTAAATCTGGCTCTGGTTTCATGCGACAGATGCCTGTTTACCTATAAACAGCTCCCTCATGTGGCTCTGTATTGATTGATCAATTGCCAATAAATATACTATGTGTTGTTACTAGTTCTTTGGATCTATCTGCTGGTTTGGTTAGCCCACTGTGACTTTGTCTGGTCAGCAGAGTGCCAGTGTCTGTAGCCTCACATCTTCAATCAAGAATTTGTTAAATGTTTACCAGAGTTCTAAGAAGTCAGTTCCCAGACAGACCAGGAGGTAGCAGGTGGAATCCAAGGGGACTACTACCACCCAGAAGGAAGGATAGGGCGGTAGCCTGCTAACACCAGCTGCCATATATAAAAGGAGGAAGAATTAAGTAGTGAATATTGTGCATGAATGGAGATTTAGTACTTCTGCTTTTACCCTCCAAAATGTTGAGCACTTATATTGGACTTGGGTTGCATCCGAAAAAAGGAAGGATGTTGGTTGAATAAGTACATATATCTCCAAAAAGGGGACGACTTAGAGGACTTTTTGTTGGAGGCTTGAGGAGTTTTATTGCTTATACACTGGGGAGTGAGAGCTTTTCTTATACTGCCTGAAGTCTATCGCCTGAGGTTGCTATAGAAGTGGTTTCATTTTTTTTCAGAAGAACTGAGCACCCACAGCTCCCATAGATTTCAGGGGGCTTTGTGTGCTGTTTGGCATCTTTGGAAATCAAGGTACTTTTAATAGGTGTCTACATTTGGCCTTAACTTTGGTTCACAAAGAGTGGTGGGTTTTGCTTTCCATTTTTTGTTCAATAGCTTCTGAGTGTTTATGTCCAATGCTTCAGGGAGATCATTTTAAATGAAAAATGTCTATCCTCATTGAAATAATAAAGTGTGATAAACATTGTCAAATTGTTATTCAAAAACTTCTGTCTTTTAGACAAAACTTTAATGTTATGCTTAAGTCATTTGAGGGTCCCTTTAACTTATTATTGAGGCTTTGAAGAAACATATTGAGGCATTCCAGCTGAACAATTGTAAATGTATCTCAATCAGTCAATTCTAATGATATGTGGCATTGTAAATTGAAGACTCCCACAGAACCTTTGAGAAAGATTGCTCTTTTTTGTATTTCGAGAAACTAATTAATGGTACTTTCTTAAGGGTATTTCTCTCTAAAGAGAAAGAGGGGCATGGAGTAAGGTCTCCTGACTCTAATCTCTGTTCCAACAGTGATTCCCTCTATGGCTTTGTGCAAGTCACTTTAGTCAAGATTTTCAAAAGTATTTTCTAATTTTGACTGTCTCAAGTTCTGGATGCCCCGCCTTAAACACCTGGGTCAAAATTTTCAGTCTTGTATGTCCAAAGTTAGACGCCTGTATCCATATATAGGGACCTAAATAAGAGGCCTGACTTTTTCTGAGGTGCTGTGCATTTGCAGATCTCATTGACTTCATTAGAGGTTGTGTGTTCATCACCTCTGAAAATCAGGTTCTTTTGGCATTAACCTTTCTGCCTCAGTTTCTCAGGCTATAAAATTAGGATAATTCTGGCCTGTCTCAGAGAGCTGTTTGAAAGGCTTTGAACACAAATAGGGATAAACTTGTTTCTCTTTGACTTTCATCTTAATTATTATTCTTAAATACCAAGGCATGCAGAAAAGAACAGTGTGGCTCCACCAAGCAGCCCAAACTTTTCAGGTTCCTTCCAGAGTTCAGGTATCATCACCTTATGAGAGATCAATGAGCTGCAAGAGAACCAAGAAGTTAGATTCCACTTCACAGACATTTTACTGGGCCATCTTTTTCACCAAAGCTACGTTTTAATGTTTAATCAGTAATGGTTTCAATCAAATCTACATTAAAATAACTTGACTCAAAATTGTCTTTACCTCATATTTATAACTTTGGTTCATATTCAAATTTATATTGTCAGCTAGATGTCAAAGCTGCTGAAGAAAAATGCTGTTTTTAATAGCAGAAAATGAAGGGAATTGTTAAAGAACTGTCACATTTCCCTTTGTGTTGCTAACACAGAGCACAACTTAGGTTCTTGTCCATACTCCCTAACTTTACAGAGTATGTTTTTATTTTGCTGCTTCAGAGACTTAAGCAATAAAGTCCTGAGACAGGATTGCATTTACAGATTCAAACAGACCTTAGCATTAGCTTCCTCATGCTCATTATTCCTAGGGCTTGTCTCTGCAGGTCTTCCTATTTCTTCATCTAGTTTTCTCTTAGCTCACAGATGCTCCGTCTTCTATTTTGAGGAGTTGGAATTAATGAGAGCCATCTGATATGCCAGGGTGAGTCATCAGAATAGCTCAACATTTCCACATAGAGTCCTAAAATCTGACAACCTATCACAATACCCTTGCCTCTTCTGTCCTCATCTCCTCCCTCCCTCTTCAAACGTCTCCGTTCTGTTTCCAATCCTTTTTTCCCTTTATGCCTTTTTCCACATCTTTCTGTCTCTCTGTCCTCTTTTCCATTGCTTCAGCCATCCTAGTTGGTGCCAGTTTCAGGGCTTTGAGTGCTGCAGCCTCTAGTGATGTAATCTTCCAAAACTCAACCCACTTCTTATAAGTTACTGGAGATTGTGGCTTCAAAGGAGACATTCCATTATCATATTGCTGACACAGCATAAACATGATGCCAGAAATAAAACTGGGACTCTAATTGTCCTGCACATAGTAGACGTTTTACCAGTGGGCTTCCTGGGGCATTGCCCCACAAAATATTTTTGGATACTCTCCTCATTCTTGGTTCTACTTACAAACTTGAACCCAGTAACATTTAAGCTGAGTCAAATTTTGAAACCATTCTAACATTAAGGGTTTGAAGTTCTTATATGCATAGTCTTAACTTTGCCAAAATCTAACTGAACTTCCACATATTTGAGATTCCCTCATCACACTTCTCTTATTTGGAAAGATTCTAAGCATTGCTCTTAATTTTGGTAATTGAAAAAAAAAGACTGAGTCTCTTCCCCCCACTCTGTTCCCCATAGTTCCTAACAACCCTACTATAAAGACCTTAGTATAAAAAGCTCTAACATGGCAGATCTCTCAACAAACCTCTTATATCTCACTGTTTGCAATCTACCTGGACTACGTTATTTTGGCATCTATGGGGTAAATAATATAAGGAACATATACAAGCTGTTAATTTTCACTAAATGAGCAGGCTACAGCTGCTTGTTTTTCTATTAGCATATTTTACATTAGACATGTACAGAACCTCTCTGGAAACTGTGTAGCAGCAGCATCTGCCAGTATTAAGATTGGTTCAATATTACAACTTTCAAAGGATTCATATTTTTCTGCAATTTGAGATCCCCTCTGAGAGAGAGTGAAATGGTGTATTTTGTCTAATCTATCTACTTTAGATTTTTCTATAATGCTTGTGCCCACTGTTCTAATCTACACCTAGGATGGTTTTTTTGCATGGTTACACATGTGTATTCCTCTCAGGTGTATATGTGCCAGAGCTGAAGAGCTTTCTGCAGCAATACCTGTTGGAGCGGTGTTTGCACCCTGTATGTCCTTGTGTCCCCTCCCAAGGCTTTATCAGGGTGGCACAGCCCTGACCCCACCCCCAATTCCTTCTCCTTGCCCATGGCCCGAGTTGGAGCTCCCAGTGCACTTTACCTCACTTTTGTTTTCTTTTGCGTCATTAGGTAGTTCCGCTTTTTATCTATTTGTAAATAGTTAACAGTTACTAACTGCTAACTAAGTATATTTTATTTTGTAAAGTGTGTTTTATCATTTTAGTTTTTGTGCTAGGCACTGTTGGTATGCAGTGCTCTCCAGGCTTTAAGCACTGCTCATTGCGTGGGGTGTCTGTCCCAAATAGTGATCCTCTTATGGGCTATCTTTTGAGCCTCAGTGAGGGGCACATTAAGGAGAGGTGCAGTATCTGCTTCTCATTCAAGAGCAGAATGCAGATTTAGAGAGACCTGTGCTTCAAACCCCACCTCATGGAGCAGGCCACAAGGCTGGTCCCAAGAAAGTCCATCAATTCTCTTTTTGAGCGTGTCACAGTCCAGGCTTATTAAACTATGCATTTCTCCTGTCATAGGGACAGTCTCGTGTATGCATTGCACTGCTACCCTTACCCCCCATTCTGCTCATCCCACAGGTGATCCTCCAGTTGAAACAAAACCATTCCAAGATAATTTTTACAGCTTTGGTGTGGTTGAAACATTGCTGATTCTCTAATCTTCACAGCCTCTCAATTTGGCCTCTGTACCTCCTGCTTCCTCTTCCAGACCTGCTGTCCCAACAGCATGGACAGATATTGCACCCGGACTCAAAAAGTCTGCACCTTTTGACATGGCTATTGACTGGTTAGATCAGTCAAAGGACAACTGCTCTGTAGCAATTCAGAAGGTATTGCCTAATAGCAGAAAGGCAATCCTCTTGACCCACTTATTTAGCTAAGTGGAAGTTGTTTTCAAGCTAGCCCACTTTCTGGAGGATACCTCCATCAGAAACTATGATTTAGGACATTTTGGAGTACTTGTTACATCTGAAATCCTCGGGCCTTTCTCTAAGCTCCCTAAGAGTCCACTTAGCAGCAAATTATCCTTTAGTTCATGGAAGGTCGTCTTGTATGTGCATGTTTGTTTTTTAAACTGATGGTTTCTAGATTTTTTTTAAAAGGGGTTGTTTGACTCTTTCCCCCAGCAAAGGATTCATTGACATCTTAGGCCTTAACACTGTATTAACTACTTTAATGGGCCCCTCAGGTAGGCTCAAGCTCAAATGTTCTTTGCTTCATCTGTGTTGTCAGACATCTTTTCTCTTAGACATCGCATCAGCCAGAAGAGTTGGTAAACTTCAGGTTCTCATGGGAGGACTGCCATACACAATATTTTTTTCAAAGATAAAGTAGCTTTGAAGCCACAGCCTCCTGACTAAAGTGATTGAGATGAAAAGCAAATATCAGACAATATAGTAGTTTTGTATTTGTCCCTAAACTATGCACACACAAGGATGAATGTCTGCATACTGTGGATGTAAGGTGAGCATTAGCCTTTTATCTAGACAGGACTAAACCTTTCCAGTTGTCTCCAACTATTTATCGATTATGCCAACATAATGAGAGGTCAGGCAGTTACATCAGATGGTTTCTAGGTGGATTATTTCCTGCATTACCTCAGTTTACAGCATAGTGGACACTTCCTCCTCCACAAAGACTATCGATTCATTCAACGAGAGCTCAAGCTACTTTGGTGGCTTTTTCTAAAAGATGTCCCCATACTGGACATTTGTAGGGCTGTCACTTAGTCCTTGGTGCATACTTTCACCCATTATTACACCATGATGACTGCTTCAGTATCTTAATGATACTGTTTGTGAGTCACCTGAGTGCAATACACATATGCAGCCACTCAAAAAGGAAACAGTTACTTACCTGTATTGTAACTGTTCTTCGAGCTGCAGTTGCACATGTGTATTTCCTGACTCGCCCTCCATCCCCTTTGCACCAGAGTTTCCAGTATGAAAAAACTGAGAGGAGTTGCCCTTAACCTCATAAGAGGCCACGAGAATGTCCAGGGTGCATGCACCACCCTGTTAGGTACTGCTGCAGAAAATTCTCTGCCTCTGTCGTATTGGATGCGCACACACCTATGTGGAATACACCCATTCAACAACAGTTAAAATACAGGCAAGTCATCATTTTTTTTACCATCCCAAAAAACAGAATACATGGCATAACTACTCCTGCATTTACTTTCCCAGCTGAGTTTCAATAGAACAATATAATTGAAAAGACAAAAGGTTCTTCATTCCAGGAATTTGAGATGGCTTTACTCAAAATTTCCAAAGGGGTAATATTTGTTGTAAATTTTAACTTAATGTAATGGATATATTGGAAAGTAGCCAGTCAAGTTTTTATAAATATACTAAAATATTTTGGTTCTGTGATTAAAGGTGAGGTGCAGATTTAAAGATGTGGTGAGTACTGATTTTTATTTCCCTCACAGTTTTCATTGACTGTTTCAACATCTATGTATGTTTCTATAATTTTAGATGTGTTCTCACCTGATCTGTGCCTTTTCTAGGATTGCTGTTCTCAGCCTTCCTGTGCCCCCCTTCCATGGGCACCAGCTTTGTATAATTTTTGGTGGTTCCCAGAACGGGTCCAAGCAGAGCTGTCCCGTCTATAGGATGGACTGGGGCAACAGCCCTGGGCCCCGCGCTTTGGGGGTCCCCACGCTTCAGGGGGATGCGGGGTGCAGGGTGGTCTGAGGGGTTATTGGGGGTCCTGGTGCCGGCAGCAGTGAGCAACCCGGCCCCAGCCTCCCCGCCCCGCCGGCTCCCGGAAAGAGGTGGGGCGGGGGGTTGGGGGAAGGGGTGTAATGGGGGCGGGGCGGGAAGAGGAGGGGTGGAGTCATAGCGGGGCGGGCTGGGGCCGGCTCGCTCGCTGCTGCCGGTGCCAGGCCCCCTGCTAACCACCCGGGCAGCCCTGGACCCCACGTCCCCCTGAAGCACGGGGCCTGGAGCGGTTTCCCCACTCCGGCCTATGGACTGGATGGCTCTGAAAATATAAGCCCAAACATTGGTGGAGCACGGGCCAATGTAACTCGCTGCCTATGCCCCCTTCCCCTGCTTCCCCAAAATGCCCAAGTTACCGCTTTCTCATTCTGATGGTCTGCTTTTTGTCAGACAGCCTGAATAACAGGAAATGGAGACTTTGAAAAGGAGACTTAGTTCCATTATAATTATTTATTAGCATTGGGCCTCGATTGTTCCTTCCAGATCTGTGCAAGGAGGGGTCCCTTTGTATGCTGATCTTTCTCTGCCCAGAAAGAAAGGGGTTCTTAAAGGAGCCCCATCTTCTTTTTCCTGCCAGCTGGACAAAGACCCAGTGCATTCAGTTTCAGCTAGCACATTTTCATGGGAACTGCTGTAAGTATTTCTGTGTCTGGGACTGATGATGGTCCCATCTCACTTCCTCCTGAGGCAAACACTTGGGTAGAACATAACTCCAGCAGGGGTAGCTTGCAATAATGCTAATTGCCACTATTCCTCGCATTTGCTTGCACAGGATTGAATTTAAGCTGCTGGTCCCTGACAACACCCTGCCTCTTCCCCTGTATCTTCCAGCATGCTCCCTAGCTCACTGGTTCTCAGTTTATTGTAGCTGTAGAGTTCTATTATGCATGTTTCTCTAGACTGTGCAAAACTTCTGTCCATGTGCTGAGCAAAAATGTAATTCTCAGAACTAATGCATTGCCACTGCACCTTTTTCATCAGTGCCTGCAGGCCTGAGCCAATTGTGCCAGACTCAGGATAGTGCTGTCAGTCCCTCACTTTCATACACCATAAAAATTCATTTTTAAAAGTATTTAATCCATATCTTAAAAACAGAATTACTTCACTTCTGAAATTCCACCTGGTTATTCCAGTGATAGCTGAGAGGCCTCTTCTTTAATGTATATTTATTTTCCTTTTGGAAATAGGGAATTGGCTGAAGTAAAACTAACATAGTCAAGCCATCAAAAGTGTGTATGTGAAGCACCACTACAAACTTTTCTGAAAGGAGCCATACCTGTTGTGAAAACATTTTTAAATTGTCAATACACTGACTAGCATTAGCATTTACATGGCATCGTAGCAAAAGTTTCTTAAGAAGCTCTCTTATTCCATAAGTAGCAACTCACAATGTAAGCCAGCATTTGTTCCAGTAAATTTTATTGACATGAAAGTGAATACCTGTGTAAAACCTACACAAAGCTTTGGGTGACCTCAACTTAAAGTATATGGTAATCCTTTTCTGTGTGGAAGCTGGGAATGACCAGCTTAATTGAATTGAGCATTCTTTTTTTCCTGGCATGCAGACTGATATTTTAAACATTACTTATTCATTTAAAACATCCTTACTCTCTAAGACCTTCTTTAACCGTCATGCCTATTTGCATATTATTATTTAAGTATATGATGTTGGAAGTGAATTTAAAACTTATGGGACTACAGTTATTTAAAGCTAAAGAGCCGCCCCTCCCCCCCCCACACACCTTTTTAAACAAAGATTTAATTTAAAATTTGTAATTTCCAGATGACAGCTAGGGTTGCATTTTATGAACATTTTATGACCTGATGCTGTAAGGGAGATATATACCAGATTGAATTTAATTATAAAGAAACAGCAGTTGCTAAAAATGTATAACCTCTCCCTCCTTTCACTAATTAATCAAGAGCATAAGTATGGGAGTCTTTTATACACCACCCACAAGCCTGCCAGCAACTTTCACAAATAGCTTGCAAAGCTTTGTCACCAGTATCATACTGTTTTTGGCATTTTGTTGCATTCAGGTTCTTTTTAATAATAGAGTATCACATTTTTTAGCAGTAGCCATTGTTCAGGTTGTAAGTACACAAAGATCCCTCTTTGTGGAGAAATGAGTTGTGATAACAATCAGATGTGGATTTTTTTTAAAGTCTTAGGCCTGGTCTACACTAGGCGTTTATGTCGAATTTAGCGCCGTTACATCGAATAAACCCTGCACCCGTCCACACCACGATGCTATTTAGTTCGATATAGAGGTCTCTTAAATTCGACTTCTGTACTCCTCCCCAACGAGGGGAGTAGCGCTAAATTCGACATGGCCATATCGAATTAGGCTAGGTGTGGATGGAAATCGACGCTAATAGCTCCGGGAGCTATCCCACAGTGCACCACTCTGTTGACGCTCTGGACAGCAGTCCGAGCTCGGATGCTCTGACCAGCCACACAGGAAAAGCCCCGGGAAAATTTGAATTCCCTTTCCTGTCTGGGCAGTTTGAATCTCATTTCCTGTTTGGACATCGTGGCGAGCTCAGCAGCACTGGCAACGATGCAGAGCTCTCCAGCAGAGATGGCCGTGCAATCGCAGACTAGAAAGAGGGCCCCAGCATGGACTGATCGGGAAGTCTTGGATCTCATCGCTGTGTGGGGAGATGAGTCCGTGCTTTCCGAGCTGCGCTCCAAAAGACGGAATGCAAAGATCTATGAGAAGATCTCTAAAGCCATGGCAGAGAGAGGATACAGCCGGGATGCAACGCAGTGCCACGTGAAAATCAAGGAGCTGAGACAAGGCTACCAGAAGACCAAAGAGGCAAACGGACGCTCCGGAGCCCAGCCCCAGACATCCCGTTTCTACGAGGCACTGCATTCCATCCTTGGTGCGGCCACCACCACTACCCCACCAGTGACCGTGGACTCTGAGGATGGGATATTGTCCACAGCCGGTTCCTCGGACATGTTAGCGGACGGGGAAGATGAGGAAGGAGATGAGGAGGACGAGGCAGTCGACAGCGCTTGCAACGCTGATTTCCCCGACAGCCAGGATCTCTTCATCACCCTCACAGAGATCCCCTACCACCCGTCCCCAGCCGTTAACCAGGACACAGAATCAGGGGAAGGATCAGCCAGTAAGTGTTTTAAACCTCTAAACATTTATTTTTAACAGAACAGGAATTTTAACAATACCAACAATGGGTTTCTCATGATTAGTTTGCCCTAGGCGCTTAACGTTTCAGTCCCTGGCAGTGCAACTATTAAAAACAAATCTAACAATGTCCGGTTTTGCATGATTGTTCTGCCCAAGCCGCTCTACTGTTTAGTCCCTGCCACTGCAGCTACAGTAAAATGCGGTCTACATGTCCGGGGATAGAGCAGAAATCCTCCTGGGACATCTTCACGAAGCTCTCCTGGAGGTAATTGGAAAGCCTTTGCATCAGGTTCCTGGGGAGAGCGGCCTTATTGGGTCCTCCGTGGTATGAAACGTTTCCGCGCCAGGAGACCATCAGGTACTCCGGGATCATTGCCCTGCAGAGCATGGCGGCATACGGCCCTGGTCTTTGCAGGCTTTCCCGGAGCATTCTTTCTTTATCTCTGTCTGAGATCCTCATCAGGGTGATGTCGCTCATGGTGACCTGCTTTGAATTAGGTAGGGGAATGTTAGTATTGGGACTGCTTGCCCGTTCCTTTACAGAACTGTAACCGCCGGTTTACAGCCACGCGGTGGAGGCGGGAGAGGGGCGGCATACAGGGATCTTTCCCTGGGACAGCCGCGAGGGGGTGGGACAGGGGCAGAGTTGATGCTGGCCGGATTGCTGGCAGCATGGACTAGCATTGCTTTCAATGTGAAAGGAGGCCAGTGCTACTATCAAAGTTTTAAGCAGCCACAAGTCTACGGCTTACCATGTCTGCCTGCTACAGAAATTCCGGTGTCCTGCCCCGCTTCTCAAATCGGCAGTGCAAGACCCCAGGCACTGAATGCGAGGGCCGAAAATTCGACCTTGTCCTGAGTGCGCATGTGATAGGTACAGTGCATGGTCTTGTTCACAGAGAAAGACTATGTTCTTTGTTCACAACTACATTTATCTTTCTGAGGAATTCACTCCCTTTTTCCCATTCCCACAGCCACATCTGCGACTGTCTCCCAACCCAGCCTGGCATCACACACCCAGAGGCTAGCGCAGATTAGGCGGAGGAAGAAGAGGACGCGGGAGGACATGTTCTCAGAACTAATGGGCTGCTCCCAAGCCCAGGCAGCACAGCAGACCCAGTGGAGGGAGAACTTGTCCCAAATGCACCGGACACACATGGAACGTGAGGAGAGGTGGTGGCAGGAAGACCAGCAGGTGACTCAAACGCTGCTTGGACTTATGAGGGAGCAAACGGACAGGCTCCGGCGCCTTGTTGATGTTCTGCAGGAACGGAGGCAGGAGGACAGAGCCCCGCTGCAGTCTATCAGTAACCGCCCTCCCCCGCCACCAAGTCCCATACCTCCCTCACCCAAAGTCGAAAGAAGGAGGGGCGGCAGAGTCTGTGAAAACTCTCATTCCACCCCTGCAGACTGCTCAAGCACCAGAAGGCTCTCATTCCCCAAAATTTGAAAAGTCCTTTCCTTCCCGCCTCACCCAAGCCCCCGTCCAAGTTTCACCCCCCAGTTTCATGTGTGGTTGTTAATAAAAAATACGTTTCTGTTCATTATTGTTTCCATCATGTTCTTTAGAGGAGAGTCTGTCTGAAGGGGGGTAGGGGGGTTGGTAATTGGACAGGACAGCAGCAGGGCACACACACAGTGCAGTCACTAGTTACCCTGGTCAGTCTGGGAGGTGGTTTTCATGTTCTGTAGGGGGGTGGGGGGTTGCTCTGTGACTTTGTGGCGGGGGAGGGCAGTTACAGATCTTATGCAGCGGCCCTTATCCTGGATCATAGAGCCACGCTGCAGGGGATCTGTAACCCTCCTCCCCCTGCCACAAAGTCACAGAGCCACCACATACACGCAGTCCCCATCAGGAGGGCTGGCAGTCTCCATTGAAACAACCAGTCCACCACTGCGGAGCCTGTCATTCCTGCAGTTTAGAAGCGTCATTTGCATCAGTACACTACACCCGCTCCCCACCACAGTCTGCGTCCCAGGTTTAATACATTCCCGCGAAAACAGTAATAAAGAAAACGGTGTCCATTAACAAAATAGAAGTCATTTTATTTTTAAAGGTGTGTTGGAAGGGGGTGAAGGGGGTATGTAACTGGAGAGGATAGTCAACATTGACTGGGTAAAGAAACGGGGGCAGGTTCAGCTTCTCTGTACACAAACTTAAAAGTCACAGGTTACCCTGCTCACTCAGGAACCTAGCTTTCAGAGCCTCCCGGATGCACAGCGCGTCCCGCTGGGCTCTTCTAATCGCCCAGCTGTCTGGCTGGGCGTAATCAGAAGCCAGGCTATTTGCCTCAACCTCCCACCCTGCCATAAAGGTCTCCCCCTTGCTCTCACAGAGATTGTGGAGCACACAGCAAGCTGCTATAACAATGGGGATATTTGTTTCGCTGAGATCACAGCGAGTCAGTAAGCTTCTCCATCTCCCCTTGAGACGGCCAAAAGCACACTCCACCACCATTCTACACTTGCTCAGCCGGTAGTTGAACAGTTCTTTTTCTGTGTCCAGGGCGCCAGTATAGGGCTTCATGAGCCAGGGCATTAGCGGGTAGGCTGGGTCCCCGAGGACCACTGTAGGCATCTCCACATTCCCAAGAGTTATTTTGTGGTCCGGGAAGTAAATACCTTCCTGCAGCCGTCTAAACAGACCAGAGTTCCTGAAAACGCGAGCGTCATGAACCTTGCCCGGCCATCCGACGTTGATGTTTGTAAAACGTCCCCGATGGTCCACCAGTGCTTGCAGCACCATTGAAAAGTAGCCCTTTCTGTTAATGTACTGGCTGGCCTGGTGGTCCGGTCCCAGGATAGGGATGTGAGTTCCATCTATAGCCCCACCGCAGTTTGGGAATCCCATCGCGGTGAAGCCATCTATGATGGCCTGCGCTTTTCCCAGGGTCACTACCTTTGAGAGCAGTACCTCAACGATTGCGTTGGCTACTTACATCACAACAACCCCCCGTAGATTTGCCCACGCCAAAGTGGTTCGCGACTGACCGGTAGCTGTCTGGCGTTGCAAGCTTCCAGAGAGCTATGGCTACTCGCTTCTGGACAGTCAGGGCTGCTCGCATCCGGGTGTCATTGCGCTTCAGGGCAGGGGACAGCAACTCACAAAGTTCCAGGAAAGTCCCCTTCCGCATGCGAAAGTTTCGCAGCCACTGTGATTCATCCCAGACCTGCAGCACTATGCGGTCCCACCAGTCCGTGCTTGTTTCCCGGGCCCAGAATCGCCGTTCCACAACATCCACATGACCCATTGTCACCGTGATGTCCTCAGCGCGGGGTCCCGTGCTTTCTGACAGGCCTGTGCTACTCTCAGACTTCAGGCCCTCACCGCGGTGCCGTAGCCTCCTCGCCTGATTTATCTGCATCTGCCTCTGGGAAAGGTGGATGATAAGCTGCGAGGCATTGACAACGGACACAACTGCAGCGATGGTCACAGCGGGCTCCATGCTCGCAGTGCTGTGGCGTCCGCGCTGTCACTGACCAGAAAAGTGTGCGAACTGATTTCCCACCGGCGCTTTCAGGGAGGGAGGGAGGGCGGTAGTGACGGACGGATGACGACAGTTACCCAAAAGCACCCTCGACACATTTTTTTACCCAGAAGGCATTGGCGGCTCGACCCAGAATTCCAATGGGCAGCAGGGACTGCGGGAACTGTGGGATAGCTGCCCACAGTGCACCACTTCCAATGTCGACGCTTTCCCCATTAGTGTGGACTCACAAAGTCGAATTACTGTCCTTAGTGTGGACACACACGTTCGACTTTGCAATATCGATTCCACATATTCGATTTAAGTGAAATCGAACTACTCTCGTAGTGTAGACATACCCTTAGCAATGCAAAGCAAATGCACAAAGTTAACTTTGGGCTTTAGTATAAAAACAAAAGTAAGAAAGGCTCATGGGCTCTTGGCCATGACCTAGGAAAAAGGAAATACATATGTTGACAATTTTGCAAAGTGCTGTGTCCCCCTTCAACTGTTGACTTCAAGGGGAGCAGAGGGTGCTCAGTATCTTACAGAATCCTGCACTTGGGGCCAAATTCTGAAGTCCTTATTAAAACTTTGCCCTGGTCTTACTCAGGCAAGCACCCATTGACTTCAAATACTGCCAGTGGACCTGACTCCACTGGCTTACACAGTGCTTTCATGCTATTGTAACTCCATTGGCATCTATGGCGGTGCTACAGATGTAGGTGATATTGGAACTGGGTAAGTAAAAATTGAAAACAACGTAAAGAAAGAGCTTTGTCTAAATAAGCTCTAGGTAAAGACTTTAAGATTCCACCCTTAATTACTGGCCTTATGATGGATTGTGCTTATATTGCAGGGATAGACCACTGATGTTCTGTAGTCCTAATATCCTCTGTAGTGCTGCTTGAGGACCTCACATTGTCGGAGACATTTCCATCTACTATAAGCTGAAGGGAACTTTAAAAAAAAAAATCTACTGTGGTTCTCAGGTGTTCCTCATCCTTTAGAAATGAGTTTAGCTTCTCTGGACACTATGGGATATATTCACATCTGATGAAAACAGTGGCCACTCTATTGAAACTAATGGAACTGCATCCGCTGCCACTGTATCTGAATTCCACTCAGTAACCCCCTGCATACTTCTGCTGCTCTGTCTCCCTTCAGAACCCAAGAGGATTTTTTTTTTAATTTAAAATATTTTGTACAGCTGTGTCAGCTTGTTTTTGGACCTGAGATGCATTTTTGTCCCTTTTCTTTTTCTTGTCCATGGATGGATGGATGCTGATGGAGCTGTGAGGCTGCTGCTGTGTTCTGTTGGATGTCATGTTACGGATGTTACATTTACCTATTACTTTCCATCCCACAATATTAAGAGATGAAAGTAGGTGCATTTTGGTCCTCTGACACCATGGAAAGCTTCTCATTTAGAGTAGGCTGCCTGTCACTTGACATTTGTGGCAGGAAGAAGACTCCAAAATACTCCAAGTCCCTTATAATGAATGACAAATAACTGGTCGATGAGAGTTCGAGTATTCTTCCTAATAAGCTACTGAAAATATAGTATTTTGCACATAGTACTTGCACATTTCCTATCTTGAAAACACACTCTTACTACTGCCAATATTTTATTTCATGCTTCATAACATTATTTTTTTTTAATGTTGTTAATGGTTACATTTCTATATCAGTTATATAAACAATGGGCCCTTTTTCAGTAATACGAAATAGCATAGCAATGACTTTAATTGAATGAGGAGAATGAGTACTTAAATAATCACTGAAAACTGGTAATGTTTTATGCTACTTGATAGAGTATTTGCCATATAATTTAATTCTGTCCTCTCACTCTCTCATAACACTCTGTATCCACAATGCCATCTCTTAGACCCAGCCCCGCTTACAGGTTACATAGCTGTCGGGGTCACATCTCTGGTTTGGAGATAGAGAAGGAAAAATGCCCCTCTGCTTGGAATGGAGTTGTGGAGCTGCTTGGAGGTGGAGAGCAAATATACATGACCTCTCTGATCATCTGGCTCTCTCCACTGCTGAGGCCATGCAGCAAGTTACTACAACCCCATGAATGTAGTAGTAATACTCTTATGTGGTACAAGCAGCAGGCAAAGAAGGGATCAAGACTGATTTTCCTTCTAGTTTTATTAAAAATAAAGAACTGAATATATTCATTTTTTATGGGGTGAGGGTAGGGACAGGGACTGAGCACTTTCCTGTTCCCTCATTCTTGGTTGTCTTTGGAGATGTTTTGAGTCTGATGGGACATGTCTCTTTGGCCAGGTTTTTCAGAACAGCCAGCCAGGGAGATGTCTTTGGATTCTGTGGCCTCTTTAAGCTTCTTTTTGGAATGAGTAACAGTCAGCTAGGGTCAGGAATCAGATTGTGGGAGAAGAATTCTGGTCGTACTCTTCCAAGTTCAACCCACAAAATTATCTCCAGCCATGTGAGTCACCAAAATGTGACACCACTCACAGTAGACTGTGTGGATGTCAAAATATGATAGTGTGGTTTCTGTATTCTTTGAGTTTGGCTCCCACACAGTGGAGCTTGAATATGCCCATTTGCTCTGCTAGGCCCATTGGGCCTACTTCCTTCTTAACGGGGAGCGGGGTAGAAATAAGTGATGGCATCTCTTAAATGCCCCTTGTTTGAGGCACAAAAATGGCCTTGTCTGCAGTAAGAAAAATCTGCTTTTTACTAGGGCTGTCGATTAATCACAGTTAACTCACGCGATTAACTCAAAAAAATTAAATCACGATTAAAAAAATTAATCGTGATGAATCGCAGTTTTAATCACACTGTTAAACGATAGAATACCAATTGAAATGTATTAAATATATTGGATGTTTTTCTACATTTTCGTATATATTGTATTCTGTGTTGTAAATAAAATCAAAGTGTACATTATTTTTTATTATATATATTTGCACTGTAAAAATTATAAACAAAAGAAATAGTATTTTTTCAATTCACCTCATACAAGTACTGTAGTCCAATGTCTTTGTTGTGAAAGTGCAACTTACAAATGTAGAATTTTGTTTGTTACATAACTGCACTCCAAAAACAAAATAATGTAAAACTTCAGAGCCTACAAGGCCACTCAGTCCTACTTCTTGTTCAGCCAATCGCTAAGACAAACAAGTTTGTTTACATTTACAGGAGATAATGCTGTCCTCTTCTTATTTACAGTGTCACCAGAAAGTGAGAACAGGGCATTTGGATGTCACTTTTGTAGCTGGCATTGCATTTACGTGCCAGGTATGCTAAACATTCATATGCCCTTCATGCTTCAGCCACCATTCCAGAGGACATGCTTCCATGCTGATGACGCTTGTTAAAAAAAATGCGTTTATTAAATTTCTGATTGAACTCCTTGGGGGAGTATTGTATGTCCCCTGCTCTATTTTACCCTCATTCTGCCATATATTTCATGTTATAGCAGTCTCGGATGATGGCTTAGCACATGTTGTTCATTTTAAGAACACTTTCACAGCAGATCTGACAAAACACAAAGAAGGTACCAATGTGAGATTTCTAAAGATAGCTACAGCACTCGACCCATGGTTTAAGAATCTGAAGTGCCTTCCAAAATCTGAGAGACATAAGGTATAAAGCGTGGTCTCAGAAGTCTTAAAAGAGCAACACTCTGATGCGGAAACTACAGAACCCAAACCACCAAAAAGAAAGCTGCTTTGGATTGTTATTGAGCAGAACCCGTCATCAGCATGGACGCATGTCCCCTGGAATGATGATTAAAGAATGAAGGGACATATGAATCTTTAGCGCATCTGTCACATAAATATCTTGTGACGCTGGCTACAACAGTGCCATGAGAACGCCTGTTCTGACTTTCAGGTGACATTGTAAACAAGAAGCAGGCAGCATTATCTCCTGCAAATGTAAGCAAACTTGTTTGTCTGAGTGATTGGCTGAACAAGAAGTAGGGCTGAGTGGACTTGCAGGCTGTAAAATTTTACATTGTTTTATTTTTGAATGCAGTTACTGTTTTGTACATAATTCTACATTTGTAAGTTCAACATTCATGATAAAGAGATTGCACTACAGTACTTGTATTAGGTGAATTGAAAAATACTATTTCTTTTGTTTTTTACCGTGCAAATATTTGTAATCAAAAATAAATATAACATGAGCACTGTACACTTTGTATTCTGTGTTGTAATTGAAATGAATATATTTGAAAATGTAGAAAACATCCAGAAATATTTAAATAAATGGTATTCTATTATTGTTTAACAGTGCGATTAATCGCGCGATAAATCATGATTAATTTTTTTAATCGCGTGATTATTTGCGATTAATTTTTTTAATCGCTTGACAGCCCTACTTTTTTACATGTTAGCTAGTATGTTCATATGTATTAAAATTCTTGTGTAGACAGGCAAGTTGTAGTTTTAATGTGTATTAGCTGGTCTAAGTAAATCCTGGTCTTCTCCTTAGATTTGACCACAACAGCAAATGTGTGAAAGTATTAAATTGCCCTTTGTACAATAAGCCAATAGAGATCTCTGACAGTAAAATTGTACAGTTCTACGATTCACCCTTTCCTTTCTTACCTTGGTAACTATTCAGTTACTTATGTTGATATTTAAATTATCATCACTGAGAATTTGAGTTAACACCTCACTGAGATGAATGATGTAACTCACACCTCTCAGAGCTGTTTTTCCAGGCTCTCTACAGATTCAAACAGACATCTCTGCAATGGCTATATTCATTTGACATTTTTGATGTTTTCTTCACAACCATAACAGCTAGAGATGTAGTGTTTATTTTATTTTTTTTAAATTAAAGCTGAGATTCTGGAGAACAAGACAGCAGCTTCAGAGAGGTTCTGGTAAGCCATATTGCTGTGCACCAGCTGAATTCAAGCCCAGCATGGGTAGGAGGTTAGTGTAAGTAAGCATGTTCTGAGTATCTCCCTGTCTCATTCATCTTTGCCATATAACAGATGGGGTGGTCAGGGTCGCCCTTAGGAAAGGGAATCATTTGGTTGGACACACATGTATGTAGACATCTCAGGAGGGCTATTTTCCTAACATACTAAAGTAAGCTCCACAGCTATATAACCCAACCCAGATAGAGCACAGAGCATTTATGACTGCAGTTATTCGTGGTATTGTGTTCAGAATTCTATTCCTAGAATTCATGCCAAGTCTACCATACAGTCTTCCTTACTGTCTACTTGTTGATTTCAGTGTGCCTCAGTCAGGGAGCTAACCGTGGATTTTGAGAAAGATCAGCGGTAACTGCTCTCATAATTAAGCTGATATAATTTCTTGGAGCAACACAGCCAGAATGACTAGTGAGAATTATTTGTGATCTAAGAACTGTTACGTGGTGTCAGAAACAAAACCCTCCAGGTCTGATTCTGATGTCACTTAACCTGTATTTTTGACATCTGTGGAGTCGCATCTGATTTACACCAGTATGAATAGTTAGGCTCTCGAAAGATAAAACCCTGCACCCACAAGTCGCCAAACCTGGGTCAGTTGACTTGGGGTTGCAGGACTCAGGCTATGGGGCTAAAAATAGCAGTGTAGACATTCGTGCACGGTCTGCAGCCTGGCCTCTGAGACCCATCCCTCACAGGGTCTCAGAGCCTGAGCTCCAGCATGATCCCAAACGTCTACATTGCAATTTTATAGCCCTGCAGCCCAAGCCCCATGAGCTGAAGTCAGCTGATCTGGGCCAGCTGTGACCATGCTGCTGTTGTTTTATTGCAGTGTAGACATAGCCTCAGTGTCTTCCTTCAAAAATCTTCATTTCTCTTTTTAAAAAGAGAAGTTGTGTTCAGCCCTCTTTCATAGCTGTGGTTTTTCCCAGGGAAGCTAGATTACTCTGTATCTGATTTATTACTCCACAAAGGCAACCACAAAGGAAATAATAATAACTAAACTATATTACTGTAACAATCAGAGATTCCAATCATGATCAGGCCCCATCCTGTTAAGTGCTATATACATATAGATGACATGTTCACTGCTCCAAAGAGTTTACAAATTAAGAATTTTTTCTGACTCTCAATCCCTCTCCCCCTGCCCCATGCCTCCTTTGAAGTGGCTCTGTAATGCTAATTTGTCATATTGGCTAACAGCGAATATTATATGTAATATTTTGCTTTTAGAAAATAAATATTACCATTAACATCATTATCCATACTGAACATCTAGGGTGAGATCCTCACCCTTACTGTGGGCCCCTTTATGAAGGTAAAACAGCCAGAGCAGCATAAAAGGACTCTAAAAGCCCTAGGCTAGACTTGCAAGGGGGACATAGGCATTGCAAACCTAACTCCTAGGTGCCCTGCAGCCCAGTGGAATTCACAGCCCCACGTTAGGGGCCCAGGCACCCTGTGCATTGTATGGGGAGACTTAGCTGCCAAAGAAAGGGATTTTCAGAAGCCAGCAAGATGAGCGGGGAGCCCCTAAATTAGCAAGACGTGAAATGCAGAAGAAAGGGGAGGGCTAAAGGCCCAGGTCAACAAAGTGACTTAGGCACCTAACTGCCATTGATGTGGGTCTTAGGTGTCTGACTGACAGTCCAAAGGAGGTGCCTTCCTCTACTCAGATGGTGACTCAGCTGTGAATCCTCTCTTGGACTTAGGGTTGACCTGCCTTAGATGCCTTTTTCAAGAAAACTCAGAGGGAGACCACAAGAAAGAAATCCACCCTATTATAGCCAGTTGCTCACTGGTTAGAACACTCACCTGGGATGTGGGAGACCTATTTTCAAATCCATACTCTGCCTCGTTTGGAGCAAGGTCTTGAACCCAGGTCTCCCACATTCCGCGCGAGTAACCTAACCACCAGATTAGTGGGTACGATGGGGTGGGTCTTTATTAATGCCTCTTATTGAAGCTGCTCCACTTTGTATAAGTAATTACATATTCTTTGGACTAAAGTTAAAAAAAATAAAAAAGACTCTGTAGCCCAGTGGTTAGGGCACTCACTTGAGTTGTTGGAAATTTAGGTTCAAGTCAGGCAGATTGGGGATTCAGACCTGGCTCTTTTACTGTGGTGGTGAATGTCGCACCCATTGTGCTGTTGGCTGTTATGGGATACATGCCACCCAGCTCATCCCCGAAATTTCCCATCTGCTCACCCTGGCTTTCTGTTATGCAGGATAGGTATGCTTTGAGCAGAATGACCAGATCGGGCCCTACAGGGTGAGATAGGCAGGGAATGCCTAGTTTGAGAATCTTGGCAGGGTACTGGCATTAGGATTTGAGTGGCTTTGCACATACGTACTAGTTGAAACTTAGGTGCCCATGGAAATTTATGCATCTACAGAGTTAGGTAGCATCCAAGTGATGGCTTTATGAATATCAGTGGTACCTAAATGCTGGACTTAGGCAACTATTGGCTTCTTTAGGTATGTAAGTCCCTGTAGCAGGGTGGTTACCCGCTCCTGCCCTGAGGGGTTTAAAGACAGCCCTGAGGGAGGGCTGTTGGAAGGGAAAAAGCTGCTAGGCTGATTGGGGAAGTAAATGCAGCTGGGCCACGCCCCAATCAGGCCTCAGCTGGCCCTATATAAGATTCTGGGAGCCAGGAGCTCAACAGTCTCTCTCTGTTTCTAGAGGGAGATGGGCCTGGCTGCAGAGAGCTAGAGACAGGGTACCTTAGTGGAGCAGGGCTGGGGAAAGGCAGAGGAGCTGGGGAGCTCCAGCCTGGAAAGCCCCAGGCTGCGGCCTAGCAGAAGGCCCAGGGGTACTGGGGGTTGCAGAGGGCAGCCCAGGGGTAGGCAAAGGCAGCAGGTCCAAACCCAACCTTGCCTGTGATGAGTGGCTTATACTGCAGTCTGCCCCAGGGAGTGGGGCTAGATGGTGCCTGGCAGTAGTCGTACACTGAGGCGAACTGGGGATAGTGGGTGGGGGTTCCCCTGGGAGGGGGAGACCCAGAACTGTGTGGTTACTGCTGAGGGGCAGCACCCCAGACAACAGGACACTGGGTCTGGGAGGAACATGAGGGCCAAGAAGCAGCGGGACACCGGCCTGCAGAGGGCGCTCCAAGGCTGGAAACGAGCTAATTCCCGAGACGACAAGCAGGAGGCGCTGCAGCAGTGAGTCCCGCACTGTCACAGTCCCTTTGTAAATCTGGGCCTCAGTTCCAGCTGGGGAAGGATTTACCCTAGTGCAGGCATGGTGGAAAACAGCCATAAGGCTGTTTTCTGAGGACCCCCTCTCAAGGTGGGATGTAGGAGGTGGTAAGGAAGGGGATGTCCGGGGCAAGGATGCAGCATGTAGTACTGCAGATATTCTCAGGGCTATGGCCCACAGAGCAGCCTGGGAAGGTTGCCGTAATTTAACCCTGGGGTTGTTATCATCCCCTGAGGCAGCCTGAGACTGGGAGGGCACAAAGATGTCTTAAAGGTCACCTTAGCTTCCCCTTCCCACAGGCTGGGAGTTCTGTGCTGTGCCACTTCAACCCAGAATATCATCTCTGTACTAAACAGTGAAACTTGCATTAAGGTTCCCCTCCAAAAGCCACACTGTTAGAAGAGACTACTTTAAATATCCTCATGGCTTCCAGTACAGTTCGAGTAAAACTTGTGGCTGCCTTTTTTCCCTGATCCCTTGGGTAGTCGCTTAAGACATGTTTAATTATGTACAACATAAATTGTTTTGATCACATATTTAATGCATATACATACATACAGTGCATAAAAATAAGTGGGTTTTTATTTGCAAAGGCAATTTTCATTTAATATGAACAGTTTATCTGTTAGAGACAACAGAAAAAATTCTTAGATTTAAAATATGCTTTGCAAAGGAAACAGTCTTGCCTCTGGGGGGAAAATAACATGCAGGTTTTTAAAAATGGGACAAGAGCCAGTACATTTTACATCTAATTCATTAGCTAAACTGGGTAAACAAGTACTGGGCTGTGGCTATGAATGATTTATAGTACTTGGCAATTTAGTATGGTATGTGGTCCCAGTGAGATTACATGCTACGAAGTGTCTTAAAATCTGGAAAAATACCAATTCTTAGAAAGAGAAAAAAATGAATTCAGTGCTATGCACCAGTTCAAGCCATGTGGAGAGGTAAAACTGCCCTGGAATGGAGCCTGGGTCAGGTTTCTGCAGCCTAGGTGAAAACTGACAAAAATGAGGAGGGAAAACAGAATAATCTAATTTACTTGCAGATTATGTTTTTCCGTGGCTTCTGAAGCAACTGCTCTATTAATCTCAATGACTGGCAAAAACAGTTGGGCCACTAAGAAGGTGTATCCTGGTCAATTCAATGTGTAGCTGTCTGCCCACTCCCCTACCCCCCCAACAGTTGGTATGTCACCCAAAGTTTGATTAAAAAATACCAAGTTCAAAACCATACGGAAGTCTTTTTCTATTTGTTTGAAAGCTTTGTTGCATTTCAATTACTCTGTTCCAAATCCAAAGGCATAGACACACTCTGGATCCAATCTTGTGATGTGCTCAGTGCTCTCAACTCCTGTTGAAGTCCATTGGGGCACTTGCCATCTGGTAGGATCAAGGCTCTCTGCCCTTGCAGGTTATATTGTTGAATCCATTTGTTTAATCTTCCTGTCAAAGCAAGACCAATTCATCATTTCTGTTATAGATGCCAACAACACATAATACAAAAATTAGATGCTTGACACAATAGCAGTGCATAATGCATGGGTTGATTTCAGACAGGTGTAAGAATGTTGATTGAATACTCACACCTTACCCTAATATACACATACCATGGATAACCATCAGTGTTAAATCATGCTTTATTTCTAGTTCCACTATAAACACTTGGAACAAAGGAAGAAATGAGTACAGGCTGAATTCACTCCTAATTCATGTTGGTGTGAATTAGGGCACAAAGCTCTTTCTGGCTGGTTCTCCAATGGACTTTCTGCCACCATCTCCCTTCCTGTGGGATGTCTGCAGACAGATAGCATGACCCAGAAAGTGGAATGTACTGTCCAGGCAAGGGGAGGCTAGGATGTCAGAGAATACATCTGCTGAGAATACTGGTTTGGCAGCCTCTGCCAGTGTGGTCCTTTTGGCTATCCCTACTGGGTGCCTTGGCTCCATAGAAAAGCTCTTGCCCTCCTTTGAGGTGAATCCTCCCTCCAATACGTAGGCCCTCACTGATGTAGGGAGGTGCAACTAGCACTTCCCTGTGACAGTTGGGGTGAATCTAGTGCTACATCTAAATATTAGTGTCATGTTTTCTGTATTGTGCAAGTTGACATCTTAAACTTTGTTTTTAAATATTGTTAGTTTCTAAGGTGCCACAAGTACTCCTGTTCTTTTTAAATATTTGTGTTCCCCCCCACAGTGTTTCTTTATTAAAGTATTCCCGCAGCTCCCATTGGCCAGGAACGGCGAACTGCGGCCCCTGGGAGCTGCGAGTGGCCGTACCTGCGGACGCTCAGGTAAACAGTGTCTCGTGGCCCGCCAGGGGCTTACCCTGAACAAGCCGTGTATCAAGTTTGGGAATCCCTGCTTTAGTATTATTCCTTAGATAGTTGCACGTACAACAAGAATGTGCTCAAGCGTAATTATTGTTTCATTATTTCAACATGTTTCATCAAGATAGATATTAAAGAACTTCTACGGCCCCAGTAACTTTTGATAATTTTTAAGAACAGGAAGTTGCTGAAGCATCAGTTAGCACTGGGGCTAAAAGATAAAGAACCGTTTCTTAAAGTATTGTAACAGAAATGGCAAAAAAAATTGAAAATAAATTTAATTGAAATAGGCTACAGTTGAGCACCTTTCTAAAATAAGATGAAGGTAATAGCTCAGTGCTTAAAAGAACCTAAGTAAGCCCCGAGGTCTACACTGCAGAAATTTCCCCCAAAATGCGAACCTATTTTAAAACCAGTTGGAGCCATAATACAGATCAGGTTTAGCCCTCCTAAACTAGTTCAGACTGCTTAAATCTAGGGTACAGTACAAGGTCAAACTAGTTTATCTGAAGAATTAGACTTGGTCTATAGTTAAATTTTTTACTAGTATTAACTATATTGGTTATGAGCATAGGATATGTGTGGAGTCTAGGGCCTGGTCTACATACAGATTTTGTAATAATATAATTATTTTGATTAGTGGGTGGGGGTTTTATTTTGTTTTGTGTTTTTCTTAACCAAAAATAGTTATACAAGTACAACCTCTACTGTGGATGCAGCTACAGCAATATACAGATGCTTTATACCAGTATAGCTCATTTCCTTTTCCATATGGGAATAAGCTATGTGACTATAAGCACTTTAATACTGGTATAACTGCATCCATGCTCAGGTGGTTGTATCAGTCTTACCATATTTAACTATGCCAGTATAGTAAAAGCAACACAAGTTTTGGGTTTAAGCAAGGTCTAAGGGCTAGTCTACCTACTAAGTTTTTGGCGGTGTAGCTATAACAACAAAACCTCCTCTGAAGACACAGCTTATACTGACAAAAGGAGTTTTTGTTGGCATAGTTAAACACTTCCATGGATGACAAACTAGATGGACAAACAGATGGGGTGAGGGATTTGCCAGCATGGCTGTCTTGGTTATGGGTGGGGTTCCCTCCCGTCCCCCAATCCTAACCAACATAGCTGTGTCAGTAAAAACTTTGCAATGTAAATCTGGCCTAAGGTAATATGGCTGCATGAGGAAAGGTTTATTTGTTAGTTTTGGTTTTTGCCTCCAAGTTCTTGTACATAACAATGGTTGAACTATATATTTAAACTTCAGAGACTTGATAAAATGTTTATCAAAACTCAGTATCTCAAAGTGTTAGTTTTACAAAGATTCATGCTAGATATTGTACATAGAACATGTTTTATTAAAAATTCTCAGGCCACATGTGTCTCAGGGCTTGTCTTCACTACCCGCCCGGATAGAAATCGATCTCTCGGGGATCGATTTATCGCGTCTCATCGGGATGCGATAATCAATCCCCGAATTGACGTGCGTACTCCACCAGCCCAGGTAGGAGTAAGCGCCGTCAACGTGGGAGCCGCGGCGGTCGATTTGCCGCCGTCCTCACAGCGGGGTAAGTCGGATCAGATACGTCGAATTCAGCTACGCTATTCCCGTAGCTGAATTTGCATATCTGAAATCGATCCCCCCCTGTAGTGTAGATGTAGCCTTAGAGAATCAGAGGACAAACAATACTGAAAGAATATGAATTAAAAAACCTCAGCACCTAGGCCTTGTGCTGTTGGTTGTTTAACCTGGCTTTTCAGCTTATAGCTTTGGGAAGAAGACAGAGAAATTCACTATATTAATTAACTGTTGCTAGCATATCTTGAATACTTCTGGCACTGGGAATCAAAAATCTCCATTTCAAATGGGTTAGGGGTACAAACAAGCTCAAAGATCTAGGAAAGCAGTATGACCCTAACCTCAGCTTCATGTACATTTTGGTGTTCTAATATTTGAAGGGTACCATGACTTTCTGTTGGGAGAGTTTTATCGTAAATAGGACTAGTAAATTGTGAAGTGAATAAGAATAAAGCGAGAACAATTACCTGCTAGGAGGTATGTTACCCAAGGGCCTCTTGATGGCAACTGGCAGAGGGTTGAAAATGCTAGGAAAAGGACTTGCAAGAAAGGATTTCCATTTTCCATCCAACTCTACGCCTCAGTCCTGTAAAGGCAGAAACTGTGAGTCCATGAGTATAACATACACTAATAAGACATCATGATTGCAGTGGTTCATTATTCTAAGCTAAGAAAAATCAGTAAATGTTCCTGTTACATTATAAAGTATTCAAAATATACTCACCGTTACAAAAGAGAGAGAAACAAAACTAATTACTGTATATACTCGTTCATTAGCCCGTTCATGTATAAGCCAACCCCTCAAAATGGATAGGTAAAAATAGCAAAAACTGTATGACCCTTTCATAAGCTGACCCTATATTTCAGGGATTGGAAAACTTTGGCTCCCGGCCCGTCAGGTGGGTCGGGACGTTTTGTTTACTTGGAGCGTCTGCAGGCATGGAGCCTTTCAGCTCCCTGTGGCCACGGTTCGCCGTTCCCAGCCAGTGGCGCACCACTTCCCGCAGCTCCCATTGGCTGGGAACGGCGAACCGCGGCCACAGGGAGCTGAGGGGCTCCATGCCTGCAGATGCTCCTGGTAAACAAAACGACAATGTATTAGATATTCAATTAAATGATTCCATAGAGTTTAAAATAATCAAATTTTGGTATAGACCCGTTTATAAGCTGACCCCCCCGCTCTTTGATGCATCACTTTCTTACCAAAAATATTTGGCTTATGAACGAGTATATATGGTAATTTAAGCAAGTAGGCTTCCAGAAGTGTAGGATCTATGACTCTTATTTTTTAAAATCTGCCAGAATACTCCATTTTAAGCAGCAGAAACTATTACTATTGGATTACCATACAATTTCCTTCTCATGAGATGGAATACCAATAAACAAAGAACACCTGAATTCTTTATACCAACTATAGCATGAGTTATAAAAGTCAGAAATTTTAAAATATAAATAATAAACTAAATCTTCTTCACTGTCACACTTTTGAATTGACATTAAGGGCCAGATTTTTCTGCTCTCCTTTAATTTGCTTGACCTCATGATAACAATCTCTTAACATGCATTCACAATTATTTAGCTGCTGTTATAGTAAGTTAGACATGTTTTTACCCTATCTGTACAGCCAAGCTAAGTAAAAGAAATGTGAGACTAGACTCTTTGAGTCTAAGCTGTCGTTAGAAATGGCTAGGTAACCAACAGTGGCTTGTTTGGTTTTGTTGTCAGATTCTGAGCTTTGTGCTGAGTTTATGCAAGTGAAAAAAAGCTATTTCTCGACCTTTCAAGACTATGGGAAAACAGTAACAATGCTCACACATTGACAATATTAATACCAGGGTAACCCTTCTGCCCCTCTAAGTTGGCAGCAACAAGGGCTGGGTTCAGTATCTAGGGGTTCCGTTTCAATAACGCAATGCAAAACCAGCTAGAGCCCCCACCCAGTGACCTGGGACAATTACATACCACCCCCCCGGGCGCCTCTAGGAGGCAATACTTCCCCTCTCGCAAGCACGGAGTCTGAGTGTAGCAAAAGCCTTTTAATAAAGGAGGGAAACAATGCGGCATTATGTTGGGGAAACACCACAAACAGGATTCATAACACAAACCATGAGCAAAAGACCCACTTCCAAGTAAGTTTGGCAGTGTCCTTTTCCCCTCAGGGTCTTAAGTCCAATCACCCCAAAGTCCAACAACCCCAAAGTCTCTGTCCCTGGTCAGTGCTGCCCCAGAGTTCAAAAGTTTATCTGCAGAGTTTTACCCCCCCCAGCCTGGGCAGAAATGGGGGGGCCACATGGGGTGTTAAGGGGCACCTTACATGGTCCAAGGCCGACTGCCCCACCTCTCCGTGGAGTTCTGCTGCAACCTTCACCACGAGTGGCTCCGCTCTACCAGCCGCGCCGCACCGCTCCGCTCCTCCAGCCGTCCCCGCAAACTGCTCTGCTCCCCGTTCCGTGGGCCGCTCCAACCATCCCACAAACTGCACAGCTCTGCCAGCCGCTCCACTCCACCAGCCATCCCATGAAGCGCTCCAGCTGCCCTCGCAAATGGCTCCGCTCCGCTCGCTGTTCCGTGAGCCGCTCCAACCGTCCCACAAACTGCTTGGCTCTGCCAGCTGCTTAGCAATATTTCTTCAGGCTCCACCACTAGTTAACACAGTACTCAGTGATCTCAGCTCAGCAATTTTAGCTCTTTTAGTGATTTCAGCTCTTAATGATTTCAGCTTGTAGTACGGGAGCCCCAGTGCTGTTGCACCATTGGCCCAAAGTGAATTCAGCTCAGCAACTTCTAGCTAGACTCCTAATGGAAGCAAACTTAGATCTGCTATTCAACAGTGGAGAAAGGGGGTAGTGCAATTGGTGTTCCAGGCCCTCAAAAGGTGGCCCATACCATCAGGTACACATACCTGTCCCCAACCTCTCTCAATTCACTGGGTTTTGTAACCCAGGCCCCTTGTCTAGCGAGTGCTACTTAGTTACTGGTGAGTCCCTCTGTCATACAACAGTTCCACTGTCCTTGATTCACAGAATCAGGGTAACAACAGTTTATTCTTCCTGCCCCAATAACAGAGAAACTGGGGATCCCACACCAGCCAAAGTAACCACTTTCAGTTGTGTTGTCCCAGGCTAGGCAGGTGGGTGTGCCTCTGCAAACAAGATCAGCCCCTGAAGTTCTTTTCCACCCTCGCCATAATTCATCACCAGATGTCAGGGTAGAGCTCATCCTGACTCTGCTTACACCAGTGAAGGATGCTTTATTTTATGGAGTTCAAATTTAAATGACAAAACGATATAAAGAGAAAATGAGACTTTAGATGGTTTCCTTTACTTAAGTATCTGAGCTATAAGTGGCTTAAAAATGCATTATTTTCCAACTATTATTATTTTATTTTCCCTTTCAGCTACAGAGGGAGCGGTATCAATTTAGGTAAAATATTTTTCCTTTACTGGCTTCACTCGACATTTAAGAGCTCTTCTTTGCCTTTACTTCTACCTAGGCCTGGTCTACACTACAGAAGTAGGGCGACATAAGCCACATTAAGTCAATCTCATAATGTATGTGCCTACACTACCGAGTCCCTTCCACCGACCTATGTGGCCTATTAAGTTGACTTCTGTACTCCACCTCCGTGAGAGGCGTAGTGCTTGATTTGACATCCCTGGGTCGACATGGGGATAATGTAGACAGTGTTGTGTAATTCGAATGAATTTGCCTCCAGGAGGTGTCCCACAGTGCTCTGCTGTGATTGCTCTAGAGAGCACTTTCAACTCCACTGCATGTCAGCCAGGTACACAGGTAAACAGCCACTCCCCTGTTAAAGCCCCAGGAACTTCTGAATTTTCATTTCCTGTTTGATGAGCATGGAGAGCTCGCTAGCACAGCTGATCATGGAGACTCAAGGCTGCAAACATGCTCCAGCATGGACCACACAGGAGGTAGTGGATCTTATTGCTGTGTGGGGAGAAGAGTCTGTGCAGGCAGAGCTCCGATCAAGCAGAAGAAATGCTGACATCTGTGCCAAGATTGTGCAGGGCATGGGGGGAAAAGGGCTACACCAGGGACACACAGCAATGCCTTGTGAAAACAAAGGAGCTTCAGCAAGCATACCAGAAGATAAGGGAGGCGAACAGTCCTTCTGGTTTTGCCCCACAGACATGCTACTTTTATGAGGAACTGCATGTGATTCTCGGTGGTGACCCCACCACTACCCCAAAATGCTCTGTGGATACCTCCCAGGAGCTCCGGGCGACCTCGAGCAACAACGAGGAGGACATTGTTGAAGAGGAGGAGGTGAATGTGGGGCAGGATCCATTCTCCCCCACAGCCAAGAACTGCTTTTAACCCTGAAGCCCACCCCTTCACAGGACCAGTTGGCCGCAGAGCATGATGCCAGGGAAGACTCCTCTGGTGAGCACACATTTCCAATCAAACTGTAGGGGTTACGTGCTATTATTTTTTTATGTTTAAACTGAACAAAAGATTTGTTGTAGTGGGTATCGGTGGCCACTCCAGCTATGCAGAAGGTGCTTTCTGAAAAAGACTGTTTATGTGCATGGGGATGGCTCGGGAATCCTCCACAGAGATCTCTAGGAAGCTTTCATGGAGGTTTTCTGCAATTCTTTGCAGAAGGTTTCTTGAAAGTGCTGCCTTATTTCATGCACCACGGTAGGACACTTTCCCATGCCACTCCAGTATTAACTCTGCTGGCACCGTTGCAGCACACAGCATTGCAGCATAAGGACCAGGTCTGTACCCAGATGCTAGCAGCATCTGCTCCCTTGCTGCCTCTGTTACCCTCAGAAGAGTGATATCGCATAGGGTCACCTCGGGGAAACGGGGGAAGTTTTCAATGCCAGCCCTTAAACAGCAAACAATTGAACAAGTAATTCGCACCCCATTTGGTGAAGTCTGGGTCACACAACCACACTTTCCCAAACATGCCATGGTTGTGGTTGGAAGGGATCACCATGTATTGCAAGCAGCATTGGGGGGGGAAAAGAGGGGGTGGCGGCTTCCTGTTTGTCTCCCTTCCCGCCCAACCCAGTGCCGCTTTTGTAACAAACAATTTGGGGGGCTTTACACGGGTACCTGTCCTCAAGCACCATCCAGTTTGCTTGGGGAATGGGGGCTTTTCTCAAGTTCCAACCTGTGATCCCAAGGAAGACTTCACAAAAGCAGCAGCACAAGAGCTCTCACCTGTGCCTAGTGGACTTACTCACCATGGCTGGAGCAGCAAAACGACCCTTGCAATAGTCAGCGGATGTAATTACATTGTGGCTTGCAGTGAAGTGTATTGAGGGAATTTTTTCTAATTAAAAACAAAAACAAAAAAACCCCCCACAACTTTGCACCAGAAACGATGTATGCACTGTCAATGCTACCCTTGTGCTTTGCATTCCTTGCAGCTGAAACCTTGTCTGTCATCACATCCTACACACCGGGACAGGGACTTTTTCAGATTAGAAGGTAGAAAAAGAAGACTCTGGAGGACATGTTCAATGAGTTAATGCATGCCTCAGAGAGTGACAAGACAGAACTCAGAGCATGGAGGATTACACTGTCTGAGAACCTGGACATGGAGGGGGGGACAGGAGAGCATGCAGGGGACAAGATCATGCCATGGAGGAAGAGATGTTGCAGATTATGAAGGAGCAATCAGACATGTTGAGGTGTCTGGTTGAGGTTCAAGAAAGGCAGCTGGATGCTCGAGTCCCTCTGCAACCTATGCTGAACCTGCTGCCATCATTGCCCAGTTCTACATCCGTCTCCCCCAAATGTCCTATGAAGTGAGGGTCGGGGGGAGGAAGTTCGGCATCCCTTGCACGCAACACCAGGAGAAGGTACAAGGACCAGAATGCGCCCATTTCCACATCTTTGATTGTTATTGCAGTGCATCTGTAAGCAAAATTTCCTTGTTTCTCCCTTCAGTGTTATTAGCCCTTTTGCCCCAGGTTATCTTAATCTTCTTTGCTGTCTCTGTGTGCATAATAAAAATTAACGGATTGAGAAGAAAAGGCTCTTTATTCATTCAACACATGGTGGTTGGTGGGGGTGGAGTTTACAGGGGAGAAAATGCAATGGAGAGGACAGTTTATTAAGGAACAACACAGATAACGGTCACATTACTCTGACTCATTGCTGAAACTGGTTTTCAAGGTCTCATGGAGACACAGAGCCCCTCAATGTGCTCTTCTCATTGCCCTGGTGTCTGGCTCCTCAAAATTGGCTGCCAGGTGATCTGCCTTAACCCCCCACCCCACCGGAAACTTTTCTCCCTTTGTTTCACAGATATTATGGAGCACACAGCAGGCAGCAATAACAATGGGGATATTGCTTTCACTGAGGTCTAACCTAGTAAGCAAACAGCGCCAGCAACCTTTTAAACGTCCAAAGGCACATTCCACCACCATTCTGCATTTGCTAAGTCCATGGTTGAACTGCTCCTTACTGCTGTCCAAGCTGCCGGTGTATGGCTTCCTGAGCCATGGGAACAAGGGGTAGGCTGGGTCTCCCAGGATCACGATTGGCATTTCAACATCACCAATGGTTATTTTGCAGTCTGGAAAGAAAGTCCCTGCTTGCAGCTTTCTGAACAGACCTGTGTTCCTAAAGATGCACGCGTCATGCACCTTTCCCAACCATCCCATGTTGATGTCGGTGAAACGGCCCATGTAATCCACCAGTGCTTGCAACATCATTGAGAAGTACTCCTTTTGGTTTATGTAATCTTTGGCAAAGTGGTCTGGTGCCAAGATAGGATTATGCTTTCCGTCTATCACCCTGCCACAGTTAGGGAACCCCAGCGCGGCAAAACTATCCACTATGTCCTGCACGTTTTCTAGAGTCACTACCCTTCTTAGCAGAAGTCTGATAATGGCCCTGCAAACTTGGATTACAACAGATCTCACAGAAGATTTACCCACTTCAAATTGATGCCCCACTGACAGGTAGCAGTTTGGCATTGCAAGCTTCCATAGAGCTATCACAACTCACTTCTCCACTGTCACAGCAGTTCTTGTTTCACTGCTGTGCTTCAGGGCTCGGGAAAGCACTTCACACAGTTCCTGTAAAGTTGCATTCGAAAGTTCTGCAGCCACTGCTCATCATCCCATAGCTGCATAAAGATGCAGTCCCACCAGTCAGTATTTGTTTCCCAGGCCCAGAAATGGTGCTCAACCATGTCAAGGTGATGCATGACTTCTCACCAGCAACTGCGAATTACTCTGCTCTATGTCTTCCAGCAGTGCTACTTGGGTGGCATCACAGTATTCTGCACAGTGACTCCTGTATCAACTGTGTAAATACTGCAGGATATTGGTGTTTGTAATGCTCACAACAACAGTGTACAGCTGAGCAGGGTCCATGCTTATCGCGCTATGGTGTCCGTGCAGGTAACCCAGGCTTACAAAAAAGGTGCAAAAAAGGCTTGGTTTGTTTGCCATTGATTTCAGGAAGGGAGGGAGTAAGGGAGGCTAACGCCATGCTACCATAACCACCTGCACCAATGTTTTGGTCTCATAAGGCATTGCAATCCCAACCCAAAATTCCACTTGGCTATGTGCACTGTGGGATGGCTAACCACAGTTCAGTACTCCATGCATTGATGCAAACCCTGCTAGTGAGGATGCACTCTGCCAACACAATAAGTGTAGTGTGGACCCACAAGACCAACTTACTTAAATCGGAGGCTCGATGTTGACTTACATAAAGTTAACATAACTTTGTAGTATAGACATGGCACTAGTGTATTTCAATAATGTTGAAGAAAAGTGGTGTTTTGTGGCTCTTATTCAAAACATGACTTCTCAGGATTTGCTGTGCACTGAGAAGGATCTTACCGTGTGCTTGTGAAGTGAGGTCACAATATTAGCCACATATCAATTTTGCTCCATACTTCTGGGATAAAGGGAAAATGAGTATGTGATTTAAAAGTGGGAGACAAAGAAGGAAAAAGGAGAACAACTAATCTAGTCCCAGCCGCTTTAACTTTGTATGACCAACAGATATTTGTACAATGTTTGCTGATTGTGTCATTACCAGGGCAGTAATGTGTCAGAAAATATAGGTAAAATCATAGATGCGTCATGGCAAATTTTGATAATATCATGGCTATTGCTGGAATATGTTGAATGCTTTCTTGTCCATAACCATAATAAAACCAGGTAATGCATAAATGAATTCTGTCAATTTTAAGTAAAAATTGTAAAGCCTGATATGACACGGCCAAGTGCTGAGAGGTAACCAAGTGTGTAAACGTTAAATGAAGGATTATCCTTATTTGTGAAGAATCCGTTCCACCAAGAAATTGGACTGAGGTCCTCTCTTAAAAAAAAAAAAAAAGCTACTGTACCTATTGAGCTAAAGCAATGTCTGTTATTTTTGTTAGTATCTTATGCGTGGCCTGTAGACAAGAAATGAAGGGTATTAAAATAATTCATCTGCCTGCTCTTTTCCCTTTGAAGATTCCCTTTTAAGTAATAGAGTACTAACATGCCTTACTTAGCTTTTAAAACCAGATGAGATCCAAGCATATTCAAACAAATGCAATTCCACTCCTCCAGTATATTTGAGGGGCCTCATTTCTTGCCTAATGTTTTGAAGCTAAGATTCTTTATACAAAGCTCACATAAATGGTTTATATATTAGATTCTAAACCCCAATGTAGGATCAGGATCTAACTTTGTAAAGAAGCACAGATTATACATCATGTGACAAAGTTCCGAGCCTGTATTGGTGGGTCCCGCGCTTCTGGGTGAATTCAGTGGCCTCAGAAACTCAATAAGGCCCCAATGTGACCTCCCTTTCTCAGTGTAGTGGCAAGAGTCACAGCCTATTGAGTTACTTTCATCATCGGCCAATATGGGAGATGGGAAGGGGGAATACCCCACAGTCCCTGTTGCTCCATAGAGCTCAGTAGGCGCAGTTCGGCCTCCTGCCTGGACCGAGTCCTGCTTCCCTTCTCCAGGGGATCTCTGTAGAGTATCGGGGGGGAGGGGAAGGAACCCAGGCCCACCCTCTACTCTGGGTTCCAGCCCAGAGACCTTAATGGTAGCAGCTGTTGGCAGCTTTCTCTTCACCACTGACACTGCTTTGATTCCCTGGGCCCTTCCCCTGTGGTCCCCTTTTCCTAGCTTCACCCTTACCTCAGGATTCAGCAATGCTTTCTCTCCTCCAGCTCCTTTCACCTCAACTCCCTGGAGGGCACTGGAAGGAGAACTCTTAAACAGCTGTCTCCATTAGCCTAACGGCCTTAATTGGTGTCAGGTGTCTTAATTGGCCTGGAGTAGCCTTTGTTTAGCTATCCAGGGTACAGGGACCTGCTCATTCTCCTCCTCGGGGAGCTGGGAGCTTGTGCAAGGGACACACCGTAAGTGGGGGGCACGGGCCCAGCACCACCCTCTCGTTGGCGAGGGGGAAGGGATCCCCTGTTAAACTATGAAGGGGGTTGCTGGTGCTGGGTTTTCCATTGGCTCCCCTGCTGGTGTTCACCACTTGGGATCGGCCGAGGCGGTGGGTAGTACCACCTCTCTCATGGAGTCCCTTCCTGAGGGGGTCTTGGAAGGTGTCCCCCCTGCCCCTTTGCCATCTGTGCCCCCTGTAGGGGCCAAGGTGGCTACTACCCCGACTGCTGTTGAGAGGGACCCTGTAGAGGTGGGAGGGGACTTTGGCTCCATTTTTGATGAGATTGAGGCCCTGGTCTTGACCCCTACCACCAAGGGGGTGGATGCCCCCCTGTTAGAAGGCCTGGGTCAGGGCAATTGTAATCTGTCGCGCCACTCCCCTTTCTCCCCTGCCTCAGGCTGTTGCCCCTGTTATTGCCTCTGTGGTACCCCGGGACCTGACTCTCTGCCTGGCCGCGATTAGTACTGCGGCGGAGACCGCCGTGCCTAGTCTGGCGACAGCTGACGCCAAGCGGCTGGGGTCTGAGCCCAAGGGTGCCTTTCCCTTTGAGGCGAGGCAGCAGCACTCGCGCCCCTCCCCCCCAGTGCTGAAATCATGGGTGCTTCATTTAACAAGGAACCTGAGCCTAGCGCTGTGGGGGCAGCCCGATTCCTTGCTGCCCTTCTAACCACCGTGTCCTATCGAGGGATGCCGTGTCCCGGTGGCTTTGCCACTTGAGCCCCTGATTTTGTCCCTGATCCCAGCCCCGACCCTGCCCCTGTCCTTGGTCTGTGTCCTGCCCTTGACCCTGTTCCAGCCCCTGCTACTGTCCTTAACCCTTTTTCCTTCCCTCCTCCTGTTGCTGCCGCCCCCAGGGTTGTCTCATTTTCCTTTTACGAGGGCTTCCGGGTGGCGGTTTTTGTTTTTCCCTCTCCTGGCCCATCCGGGGCTGCAATTCTCCCTCCGCCGCAGTCCCCTGTGCTGGGGTCAAGCCGCGGGGCTGGTACGGGGACCCAACCGGGGGACAGTCAGGAGTCTTTGACCCCTGCCCCCCAGGTACAATGAGATGAGCTGCGCTCTTTCTTACTGGATACTCATGGTTCCAGAAATAGGGTGCAGCTTGCTCTCCAGCGCTGGGGGGACTTTCATCTTGTCCTCTGGGCTGTGAGGGCCATTTTAGGAGAGGGCAAAGGGACTGGGAGGCAGGACGCTGCGGCCTACCAGCAGACCCGCTGCTTCCGTGACTCCCTGATGGCTTTCAGGGTTGGTCACAGTTTGCTGCGGGAACCAATGGGGACTGCTAGCGTGCCTGCCCGTGAGGATCTTCCCCAGCCCTCCTTATGCCGACGACCATCTTTGCCACTTTGAACACCCAGGGCTGTAGGGTGGGTCTCCGCAGGTGTCAAGCTGTGTACTCAGCGGTCTCCTCTGCCCGGGTCAACTGGGTCAAGAGCTCTGGCTTGATGGTCGGAGCTGGGTGGCAGGCGAGCTCCCTCCCACCTGCGCTTCAGGCCATTTGGTGGGGCGCGGGTTCACTGCTTTATCTTGGCATTTATCTTTCTGCCACGCATCCTTCTCTGCTAAAGAAAAAGAACTGGCATGATTTGGAGGGCAGGATAGTTGAGCGGCTGTGGAAGGGGGCAGGACTGCTCCGGTGCCCCTCCCTTCGGGGGAGGGCACTGGTGCTTAATCAGCTAGTCCTGTCCATGCTCTGGCACCGGCTCAATGCCCTGTGCCCAGCCCCGGGGTTCCTGGCCCAGCTCCAGAAATTAGTTCTGGAGTTCTTTTGGCCTGGACTGCACTGGGTCTCTGCGGGGGGTTTGCATCTTCCTCTGGAGGAGGGAGGACAGAGCCTGACATGCTTGCGCACACAGGTCCATGTCTTTCGCCTCCAGGCCCTGCAAAGACTCCTTTATAGTGCAGGTAGATTGGCGTGGAGTACGTTGGAGCTCGCCTTCCTCTGCTGCCTCCAAGGGCTCCAATACAACTGGCAGCTCTTTTATCTCCACCCGAGAGGTCTTTCGCAAGACCTCTCCAAGCCGCCGGTCTTCTACCAGGACCTCCTCCGGACCTGGAAGCTGGTTTCAGTGACCAGGTCCGTGGCAGCAACTGGGGGGGCAGATCTCCTCGTGGAGCCCCTGCTACACAATCCCCATCTTCGTGTGAAGGTGGCGGAGTCCCCCTCGGTGCACCAGAGGTTGGTCCTGGCAGAAGCTACCAGGATCGGAGACCTCCTGGACTACGACCGGGGGGACTGGTGGATACCTATGCGCTCAGTAGGAGCATGGGACTCTCCACCCTTGGTACGCCCCCGGAGTGTACTTCGGGAGGTGGAAGCAGCCTTATTGCCCACTTCTCAGCTTTTCCTCGAGCGGGTCCTGTGAGAGGGTATTCCCCGCCCGCCCCTTACTCCGGGTCCTCTGGATCTCTTCATCAGGCTTCTTCCCCATGAGCCTTCAAGACCCCCACCCCTTTGTACTCCGAGCCGGCTGCGTGATTTGCAGCCGGTTCGTTTCCAAACCGTGCTACGGGACCATCTCTACATGCTCGTGTGCCACACTCTTCATGTCCCCACCCTCACGTCCCGCCCCGATACTAAGTGGCGGGACCTTTTACCAGCTGCAGAGGATGGAGGACCCTGGTGGGCTAGCCTGTATTCCATCCTGGTTCCACGGCCCGCCGGGGACATTAGTTGGCGGCTCCTTCATGGAGCCATGAGCACGGGCGTGTACCTGGCACAGTTCACCCCTCTTCCCAATGCTTGCTCTTTTTGTGGTGTGAGGGAGACCCTGGCACATACCTATCTGCAGTGCGCCAGGTTGCAGCCCCTCTTCCAGCTCCTCCAGAACCTCTTGTTGAGGTTCTGGCTTCACTTTTCCCCACACCTTTTTCTATATGCTCACCCCATCCATGGACCCACGAAGTCGCGGGACCACCTCATCAACCTCCTCCTAGTCATGGCCAAAATGGCCATTTATAACACCAGGGAGAGGAGGTTGGCTGAGGGTGGGGCCTGCGACTGAGGGACCTGTTTTCGTTCCTTCATCCGTTCATGCATCCGGGCAGAGTTTCTTTGGGCAGCGTCCACTGGCTCCTTGGATGCTTTTGAGGAGCAGTGGGCACTGTCCGGGGTTCTCTGCTCGGTGTTCCATTCCGTTTCCCTAGTTATGGCCCTTTGACCCCCACACCTGTCCCGTTTTTTCTTTCATTGTCCCACGACTTTAGTTGAGGTCTGGGCTTAGTAGCCCCTCCCCAGGCTGGGGAAGGGGCCTTTCGCTGTGGGCAGGCTTCCACCCACCCACTTCCCAGTACCCAATAGGACCACTCTCTTATATTCTTCTGGTCTGAATCTGTCACAATCACTATAGGTAGCTATGGAAACAACCTTAAGTAAATAACTTTAACTAGCCCCAGCCATCTCTATTTTCATATTTTAGTGTAGATCAAAAAATTCTTAAATGATATCATTTACAGTACTTCAGTACCTGCTAGTGAGCACTAGCTACTACTGTATTATATAACTATTGGGGTGGACTATTTTAACCTCTCCACATTGTTTAGAATTTCAATTATCCCCTAGGTGTTCAGTTTCTAAGTGTACAGATATACCCCAAAATCCCACATCTTGAGCAAAGAAAATGCTAGCAGTGTTACAGTGACTAGTTTTTGACCCAAAAAAGGGGTGGGGAGGAAAACATATGGATCTGCTCATTTTCAGATTGTTGAAGCGGCAAGTCTATCACTTAGTCACTGTTTTCTCTAGCTGACCATCTGGTTGCCAGACCTAATGGAATGATACAAAAATCCCCCAGAAGTAAAATAAAAAGAAACAAGGAGATTGGGGATTCATTTTATTCACTCTTGTTTGTTACACGGAGTGTGTGTATTTTGTTAGTTTTGTTGACTTTGATATTTGTTAGGAAATAGGTAGCCACAAGAGAGAATAGTGTTGTATGAGAAGCTCATATGCAATGTTGTTGTTTTTTCTTGAACGTTTCTCCTGTCATCCAGAAATATGGGATGAGCTGACCTCTTCACATGCCCAAACCAAAAGAAGGAAGTGGACTGGCGGGCTGAATAGAGGATGGAGAAAATTCCATGACAATCACAAAGTTTTCTCCAAAGAGAGTTCTATTTCTTGCAGCGGTAGACACCCCCCTAAAATGAGCAAGGGGTTCTACAAGTAGAAACCATGAATTCTCCAAGATGGTTGCAAATCTTGCAGGACCCAGTGCAGGCAGAGGACCATTTATGCAAGTTTCATTTATGAAAGTTTATGCAAGTTTCATGGCCCTCTGCCACCCTTTTGGATGGATTTATTGTTTGTGTCTGGGGTGAACAGAAGAGGAAGGAGATGAGAGTCTACACCAGCTACACTGCACCCAACCTGCCCCTACTCCCACCCCATGCAGTCTTCAGGAAGGAATGGATAGTGCCATGGAAGAGGCAGTAAAAACCTCTCTTCATAGGAAGGGGAGATTCAAGTGTACATAGGGTCCTTTTCGGGGGAAGTGATATCTGTCCCCACTTGTACATTTTTTTTATGTAAGCGTATATAGAGTTTCTCTAACTCTGAAGGGCTCTGTTAGAATGCATTCAGAATGACCTCAATAGAGACAAATCAAAGCAAATTACTTAACTTGTTTAAAAAGAGAGCATTTTTCTTTACTTAGTGTAAACAGTAGTGTAGTACAAATAATTTTTACTCTCACATTTTCTTCTTGTACAGCCTGGGATCCTGGCCGTACAATGACATCCACACAGTCTGACTCTTGTGCCTACATGAAACACCATTGATTTCATGGGGGCTCCCCTCAAACCCAGAGATCGACCTACATGGATCTCTGCATGGACAGGGTCATGGGGAATAGTGATAACGTGGAAGCAATGAACTATTAAGAATATTGCAGTAATATTACCGATATTACAAATTTAACACTAGTAATTATTTTAGAAACAGAATACAAGTGTATTTTGGTTTATAATATTCACGAAAGGTATAGGATCTAATTCTCCTCTAATTACACCCATTTTATACTAGGGGAAAGCAGTTTACTCTGTAGCCATTTACTTCAGTAATTTTTTGCAGGTGTGAGAGGAAAATGAGCTCCAAGTACAGTTTATCTGCAGAGGTTTTATAGTACCTTGAGTTATTCATCATTGGAAATGATACTGGGTGAAGGAACCCTCTTCCCTCAACTTTGTGAAATAGACTTTCCACCTTGGACTTGTGGAAATTTTGGGAATAGGTTTTAGAAAATAATAGCACCTCCTGCAGCACTACTTCCATCACCAAAGAAAGCAGCAAATGGAAACTTACTACAGCTATGAGTGTTGTAGAAGAAAAATAGTATGTGGAACAGATAAAGATAAGGCTCCATTGGTTAACTTAACCAGCTTATTTTACTCTAATATGTGCAATTTAGGCACCCGTAACAGTGATGGAATTTAAAAAGCCTTATGAGAAAAACAAAGCTGGCATTAGTTATACCATGAGATTTACAGAAATGGTATTTTAGCTTCCTAGATTTAAAGTTGCCACCTGTCTGGATTCGAACTTGGCCATTCATTTCCTCCCTCTAGTCTGTTCTTGCCAATGAAGTTCACTTTAAGGATTAGAGGGGTGAGCAGAACTCAATCCCAGCTTTGTGGTGACAGCTGCGTATCCTGCCTCCAGTCACTGCTGCCAGCACAATCCACAACTTCTGTGCTGAAGGGTGAACTGTAAAACAACTTCCAAAGATGCTGTAAATCTCTCTCTAATGTGCATCTGTTAAGGATATTTTCAGGACCATCTATCCTCCTCCCCCAAGACCAAGTATATCACCTCCAGAACATATGCTGTCCTCAGCAGACAAGCAGCTCCTGAACCTGCTATATTACCAGGCCAGCTATAAAATCCTTTGAAAAGTTCTGTTTCCCTGGTATTGCTTCAGTGATTTCTCTTTTAAGGAGAGGCTCTATGTAGTAAATAGACTCTTTCCCCACCAGGCAGCAGTGACTCATTATCATAAGTATAGCACCTTTACATAGTGCCTTTTATCCCAAAGTGCTTTATAATTTATATATGCCATGAGTAATGTGTCCACTGAAATCCAGCACAGGGTTAGGAGGGGAAATCTTTAGTCAGAGGTGGAGAAACAAAGCCCTTCTCTTTAATGTCCAGTTGTCCATAGTGAGGAATCAGAGCTTTCATTTTTAAAGTCTCATTTGAAAACTGCTCGTCTAGTGAAATGCACTTTACTGAACTCAGTGTGTCTCTGACTGGAAGATGGAGACCTGAGCTGACCCTGGAAGGAGTTGAATTTGTGGTTCTAGGAAGTCAAGGTATTTCTACCCTTAAGCGGAGGCCATTAAGCCTACCAGAAAGAGAAAAATGTTCCCCTGGACTCCAAATGTAGAACCTCTTATTCCACCCTTTTCAAGGGGGTTGGCAACCCACTTTAGGACAAATAGGCCTGGGATATTTTGCCCTCAGCATAGGATTTCTCCATCTAGTGCAAAATCCTGTCTCTGATAGTATCAAATGCTTGATGCTTTCTTATGGAAGCTAACAATTTTCCTAATGTCTATAGTCCAAATTTTTCAGATGTGACTGCTGAAAGTTAGGCATCTAAATCCATATTTAGGCACCAGACTCGGTGGTGTAGCCCGGTCTCTGGATTAAGTTTTAATTATATTGATACTTAAGAATTTCCAGTTATCACTCTGAGGTTTGACAGGTTCTTGTGCCAAGATCAGGCCCAGCATTATTAAAATTACTGTTTGCTTGGGAACCACAATGTGCACAGTTGCAACACTCACACTTTAGGAATTGTTCTTTATTTATAATAGTTTATTAATACATTTAGCAAAGTCACGAACACTCTAACCCATCATGGTAGACAGAGATAATACAGAATGTACATCTGAACATCCATATACACACACCATCCTGTGCAGAACAACCTGAAATGTTAGCCATTATCTTCCTCATACCATCACCTTCCTCATCATTACCAGTGGCCATCATCCTGGCTCTTCCCAAAGGTTACATCTTTCTCCCTTCCTGCCCACAGGCTGGGGTTCAACTTTTATAATATGTTACAATGATGCCACTATACCTGATGCATATTTAGTAGGGGTTTCTCCCCAATTCCTTATTTGTGTTTCCTCACCCTTACTAATGTAGGGGTGCCCTTCTTCTGTAGATTAGTGTATTAATGATCTCAACTTATTATCATATACATCAATTTGTTGCCACGGCACTTTGTGGTTAGACATCTGCAGATGTTCTATCCTAAAATACCCAAAACATGGTGTTAGCTCATGTTCCTGTGGTTGGCTAGTGTCTTGACGGACAGACTTCCCCCTTAAGCCCTCTATTCCCAGTTCCCCAAAATTTAGGGGTGACCGTTAGGCCATTTATCTGTGCCAAAGTTCATAGACTGCAAGCCTTATGCTAACTGCTGAAGCCAGTGTCTTACAAGATACAGGTCTGTAGTTTCCTTGTGTTACTGCTAAATACAATAAATGCTAAAACTAACTCGATGGGCTACAGTGGCTTGATCTGAGCAACAACGACTGACATTGTGGCTAGTGGAGTTGCAGGAGTTCAGCCCTTTCAAAGTAAGGCTACTTAATTAGTTTGAAAATGTTCGCTGTAGCCTATAGCTCATTGTACAATACTGTGGGCTGGGTAGCAGGAGCAGAGAAATTATTTTCTTGATTGTGACAATGAGTTACACCTCTTCCGCCTTTATTTTGTTCCATGTTTTAATGTGTAGCACTATTTAGAGGAAAGAAGGGGGAAAGAAACTGTAGTGCATTGAGTACTGAAGCAACCACTTCTCAAGTGAGCTTATTGCTTTTTAATTAGTGCCTATGGGAAGATACTTTGCTATATCAGTGCCATTTATACTAGTACTATCTTGAAACATTGATGTGCAAAAGAACTCCCACATCTCCCACCATCTTCTATAGCCCCAGAGCAGACATAAATAAATAACTAATGGAAAAGATAGAAAACAGAATTAGTCATCCCTGTTTTGCTGGTGCCTGAAGAAGAGAGAGAAAGACAAAAAAAGGTGGAGATGCAGTACTTGATAGATTCATTGTAACAGCTGTTATATGAAACACAGGGTTTTGCTGTCCCATACAGTACATGATGAAGGCACAAAATGCATGATGGTATATTTCACTGTGTAATGAGGTAGGCATTCATGCGGTAAAATCATTTTCCTTCTCTAGGACACTCTGTTGGTGTTTTTACCATCACATTTAACTGCTCTCAGGCACCAGAGTATAATTTCCACCTTCTTTATTATAATTCTTCTCCTTATACTCCCCAATAAATGGAAACTTTTACAGTGGAGCAGCTGTTGACAAACCATTGACCTAACATAAAAAGATTTATAACTGATGAACAGTTGGTCAAAGTCACTCAACTTCAGCATTCAAGAAAACAGAAGCAGTAGCATATGACTACTATGTGCACAGCAAATGTTTTGGAATTTCTTACTAGCCCCAAGAAGAACTAAAATGAATTTGGTTTCCTCCTTTCATAGAACTGAATTTCCAAATATAAGTAAAGTTATTCTGATGAAAGAGTAAAAATGGGGGAAGCAGAAGCAAAATAAGCATTAAATCAAGAAAAAAAAAGTGTTTAAATAATACTACAGAAAACACAAAATGAACCGACAAAAGCCAGAAAATCAAAAGATAAGGATGACTCTGTGTGTGGATGGAATAAATAAGGACCTTGGTTTTAGTAGTGTAGATTCGGAGTCGGGGTGAGCAATCCAGATTGGGTAGCAAGAGACAGGTGAGGTGTGTAGTATGAATCATCATCTTAAAGATGGTAGCTGAACCCATTTAAAGAGAGGAGGACCTCTTGGGGTAAATTGCAGAAGTGTTCGACAGTCTTTGATTTTATCTGAAAAACCCATACATACAAAAATATACTGTGTGGCCACTTTAAAAGTGCGAGAGTGATTGGGTCCCTAAAATCTAGCTTGGTAGGGCACGAAAGACTCAGAAGTTGACTGTGGCCGTCATCCTGGATTTGCAGCCTCATTTTAAACTTTTCAGTTTTAAAATGCAATAAAAATGGCCATACTGGGTCAGACCAATGGTCCATCTAGCCCAATATTCTGTCTTCCAACAGTGGCTAATGCCAGGTGCTTCAGAGGGAATGAGCAGAACAGGGCAATTATTGAGTGATCCATCCTCTGTCATTCAGTCCCAGCTTCTGGCAGTCAGAGGCTAGGGACACCTAGAGCATGGGGTTGCATCACTGACATCTTGGCTAATAGCTGTTGATGTACATATCCTCCGTTGATGTACATATCATCGCAGGCCAGAGAATCTCACCCACCCATTCCTGTAATAGACCCAGAACCTCTGGCTGAGTTACTGAAGTCCTCAAATCATGATTTAAAGATTCCAGTTACAGAGAATCCACCATTTATGCTCATTTAAATCTGCAAATGACCCTTGCCCCATGCTGTAGCGGAAAGCAACCCCCTCCCCCCCGGATCTCTGTCAATCTGACCCAGGGGGAAATTCCTGCTTGACCGCAAATATGGCGATTAGTTAGACCCTGAGCATGTGGACAAGACCCACCAGCCAGCCACTTGGGAAAGAATTCTATGTAGTAACTCAGAGCCCTCCCCATTTGTGTCTCGTCACTGGCCATTGGGGATTTTTGCTACTAGCAGTCCAGATCGGCCACATGCCATTGAAGGCAGTTTCATCATGTCATCCCCTCCATAAACTTATCAAGCTCGGTCTTGAAGTTAGTTAGGTGTTTTCCTCTCACCACTCCCCTTGGAAGACTGTTCCAGAACTTCATTCCTCTTATGTTTATAAACCTTCATCTAATTTCAAGCCTAAACTTGTTGATGGCCAGTTTGTGTCAATTTGTTCTTGTGTCCGCATTGGCACTTAACTTAAATAACTCCTCTCCCTCCCTCATATTTATCCCTCTGATATATTTATAGAAAGCAATCATATCTCCCCTTTTGGTTAGGCTAAACAAGCCAAGCTCTTTGAGTCTACTCTCATAAGGTAGGTTTTCCATTCCTCAGATCATACTAATAGCCCTTCTCTGCACCTGTTCCAGTTTGAATTCATCTTTCTTAAACATGGGAGACCAGAATTGCACACAGTATTCCAGATGAGGTCACACCAGTGCCTTGTATAATGGCACTAACACTTTCCTAGCTCTACTGGAAATATCTCACCATATGCATCCGAGGACTGCATTAACCTTTATCATGGTTGTGTCACATTGACATCCTGTGATCAACCAGTATACCCAGGTCTTTCCTTTCCTCTGTCTCTTCCAACTGATAAGTTCCCAGCTTGTAGCAAAAATTCTTGTTTCTAGTCTTTAGGTGCATGAACTTGCACTTTCCACTAATCAGGTATATTTGGCTCTAAGGCTCCCCCTCTAAACTCCCTTGTAAAACTCCCCAGTTAGCTGCTCCTTTTCGCTAGTTCCTCTGGTAGTGTAGGAGCTGGCTTTTTAAACCCTGGTTTTCCCTGATGGGTCCTGCCCTCCAGGTTAACAGTTAATGGATCCTAAAGGGATTAGGGATCAATGCCTCAGTAAAAAGCTCTCAGCCTTGCCTAGCAGGCCACTAGGCTTAGCACACGGGCCCCCCAAACAGACCTCAGTTAAGCAGCAACCACACAACAAACAAATAAAGAGACAACAAACTTGCCCCCAGGGTAACCTTGTTACTCCTCCTTCACCTGGAGAACTCCCTCTCAAGACTCCTTGTTCGCTGCTCCTGGTTGCTAGCTCCTCTGGTCACTTAGGATCTGGCTTTTTAAACCCCTGTTCTCCCTGAGTAGGCCTGCCTCCTGGGTAATGGTTAATGGATCCTAAAAGGTTTAGGGATCAAAGCCTTTGTTAAGAATCTCTTTGACTTGTGTAGCCGGCAACGTGACTTGTGTCTCAAACATTTTAAAGATTACAACAAAGTTTTAAACTTTAAACATGGCTGCTAAGATTAGCTCTCAAGAGGAAGGACTCTGCAACAACTTGTGCACTGTTGTGGTTCCTGTGGGACACAGCACCATCCCTGCACTTTGCCCGCCAAATCCACCATGCTTTTCAAATGAAGGTACTGGACACAGGCCAATTGTTAAAAATTAATATTCTTTCCTCCCTGAGACATTGTGGTCTAATAAGTGTTTGGACAGTGTTTTAAGATGCATATGATCTACAGTGCAGTATGTGATAGACTGGAATGAGTTTCCCAGAGTAGTTATAATTAACTATTATTTACCCAAAAGACAATGCTGTGATCTTTTGTGTAAATATATGTTTAGAAGTTTCCCATACATATTAAAAATCCCTGTAAGTCAAAGTCTTGCATTTTTCATTCAGTCTTTTCCACTGCAAATCTTTCCCATCAATGTCCATATGAATTTTGACTGAGTAAACACTGCAGTATTTGACCATATGAACATTTTTTTCACCTTCTCTGTAGCTGATATAACATTCAACAAATCCATTTAATACATAATTTACCCATTAGGCAGTTATGGACATAGAAAAAGAATGTAGACTGAATAGCCCTTTTACCCTCCAAGTCATGATTGGGGAACATCAAGCAGGGCCTAGTAGGGACAGTTTTACATTCTCCAGGGTTACAGAGCCAACACCTTTCACAAGCACTAAAAAGTTCACTTAATCTCTCCCCGCCATGATGGAATCAAAATGGTATTTATGAGTTAAAAGAAGCTTCGGTTTATGTTAAACTATTTTTTTCCTACGCAGGCATCCAATTTAACAAAATCTAAATGGATTTTTGTAAAATTGCAACAAAGATTTGCATTTGAACTGAAACTTCTAAGATTTATCTAAAGAGCCCATGTTATGACTATTTTAAACCACTGAAAATTCTGGTTTACAATGGAAATGCTGACAGACTGATAAGAATGGCATCGTGAATGGCTGTGGGATAATATTCAGAAAACAAGAGGGTGATGTTGATATTAGTTGCCATGTTGCCAGATCTATTAGTGTTGAAATCCTTTTGTTGTTTTTTCTGTTACGTTATAAGCTCCTGAAATGCTGCTTCAACCCTTTAAGGAAACTGCTTTAGAAAACATATGAATCCCCTGAGGGTGTTTTCTTGAAGCATGTCATCATTTCCCAAGGGCTGCTAAGCCATAACAAACGTTGCCTCACTTTGCACAAAGAACATTACCTATAGTATTTATGAATATGGCTTTACTTAACGTGCAGAAAAAAATCTTCTTAAAATGCAGGCAACTTGGAGAAAAAAATGCAAACTGTTCAGGAATGCTCCGGGGTTTTCCACTAGCACATTTTCTCTCCTCTCACGGTGGTGGGTTTACTTCCCTCTCCTCTCCTCCCTAAGGCCTGCTATGGCAGATGTTTTCTCAGAAGGGGCTTTCTCTCTCCTTGCCCCATTGTGGCAATAGTAGGTTTCATTGTCTCTTTACAGGCAGAGTATTTCCTCCTGGTTGCAGTGGGATAAGGAGACTCAGTGGCTTCAAGCGGTGGCAAATGTAGTGAGCAGTTTTGTAGTGGCAGGAGAAAGTTTGTCCAGTGGCTCAGCTATTGAAGATATGAGGCAGACTTGAAGGAATGCTGGTTTGATAGGAACATGGGATCAGATCTGTGGTCCATCTTGTCCAGTATTCTGTTTCTGACAGTAGCCAGCACCAGATGCTTGAGAGGAAGGTGCAAGACCCCCACCATAGGCACAAGTGATTGGGACTGAACACCCCGTGCCACTGAAATCTTTAGCAAAACTCCTGCTGACTCCTGTTGACGCCAATAAGGACGGTAGGGCTACAAGTGTTATACACAAAGGGCTAGATTTTCCACTCTGCCCAAGCTTTGCATGGATACAGTAAAGGAGAGGAGACCGGAGGGAATGGTTGCAGCTCCCCAGTCCTGAACAACCCATGCACTGTGTAATGTAGAGCTGCTGAGAAATACCCCTACCATAAATTTCTGGCCTACTATCACTCAGAGAAGAACAGGTATCCACTAATCATTTATACACTGGTTTCTGTATCACAGAAATACACAAAACTATGAAAGTGTCACAGACCATTGATATTGACAGATCAGCCACATAATTCCCATAGAGATGTGTGCAGAAGGAAAACTTTGCTAACATAAAAGCAGTCAGTTTCACTCTCCTCATTCAATTTATACTAATAACTTGAATATATTTCTTGTTGTTTACCCCACACTCTCCCAAATCAAGTCATCCGTTTAGATTCCAAGCAGTAAAGAATTTAAGGGATCCTATTTAATGGGAGCTTGCATGCTACATCTAACTTAATGAAATATTCTGTGAGGGAAATCTGCCAGAAAATAACAGGATGATAAGATGTGAAAGAAACAGACATAAAAGTCAGATTTGTGGTGCATGAGCTTTTTACCTATTTGATCTAAAATAATAAATACACCTCTACCCCGATATAACGCTGTCCTCAGGAACCAAAAAATCTTACCGCATTATAGGTAAAACCGCGTTATATCGAACTTGCTTTGATCCGCCGGAGTGCGCAGCCCCGCCCCCTCCCGGAGCGCTGCTTTACCGCGTTATATCCAAATTCGTGTTATATCGGGTCGTGTTATATCGGGGTAGAGGTGTAGTATTTGCCTTCATTTTAAATGCCTGTATCCTTCAAAGTTGCACCAAAACTTTTTTTTCTTAAAATAAAGACGCAGTCTCAACACCACTGCTGGCATTGACTAAAATTGCAGAAAACGCTCTTGAATCCAGATCAGATGCCCAGAGTCAACTTAAACATCAAGTAACCATTTTATTTTTTAAAATATCATAGATACACTGTACCCAACTTACAAAATCAATGTTTATGGGAACAGGCTAGAGAAATTTGGCTCAGTTATCACTAAGTGAATTTATTTCCTTTGCCAATTCTGCTAGTATATCTCTGATACTTTAGCCATTTATTAACATGAAACAACACCTCAAAGTAAATCATATACCCCCTAGAGAAACTCAGTAAAACTATATAAAATACACTAAAAGTCACTTATTAATAAGCTCTCTGGTCACTTGCCATTCCATTCCTCTGCATAGTTCGTTGTTTTACACAACTCTTCACTCTCCAAAGAGCTAAATGGATTTTTTGTTTATTTGGTTGATTCGATGCAATCATCAAAGTTAAAGAACCGGTTCAGTCTTTTAAGGCCCAGGACACAGCTGCTCCAGCAGGCCTCATGGCAACTAAATTAATTCTCTTCCACATAGCCATCAGACAGCATTCTTGTACTACAGAAAATGAAACAGAGAGAGAGAGAGAGTGTAATCTACTGTATCAAAGGATTCAAAAGTAGTCCTCAGTGAAACATCAAAGGACATAAATGAGACTTTGCAATAGTGGCTCTGAAAATGTATGTAGTACTTGCAATGATAGAGGATAATACTGATCATCATTAGCTGTGATTTTTCTAGATATGAAAAATCACATGAATAGGAATATGTTGTTACTATTATTAACTGAAGGAACAGGTTTACTACTAACCAGTTGTCAAGCTGTAGTCCTGTCTGTCATTGTCTGGATTTTACACCAAATGCTTTCTTGCTGAGTAGGTGGAATGATTCACATGCTTTACAAGAAAGCTTTAGATAATTTTGACTGTTCCTTTGAAAATAGGAGTCAATAATGAGAGAAAATGTAGAGGACAGTGAGCATGTTAGTTCATACAGCTGGTGGGAGGCAGAGGCGGAGATAAGGGAGGTTGCATTCGCAGAAAGATGTTGAGCTAAATGCCAGTGATAGTAAAGGTGCTTACTAGTGGGAGGTGTTCTGTATAGCAATGGAGCTGTGCTGTTTTTCTTCTATTTCAGTTGCATTCAGTAACTCAGGGTTAGTTGTGATGTTTCCATTCTAAACATCTGTTCTGGTAGATTTTTACAGACTAGTTTAAACCACACCCAATTTAACCTAGGTGTGACATGTTAAGAGGTTAACCTGTTCTGTAGTTATACTTTTAAAGTTTCAGATATAGTTTAGTTTGTCAAAACATAGGTACAGGGCCGCCCGGGGGGGGGGGGGCAAGTGGGGCAATTTGCCCCAGGCCCTGGGCCCTGCAGGGGCCCCCACAAGAGTTTTTTGGGGCCCCTGGAGCGGGGTCCTTCACTTGCTCTGGGGGCCCCAGAAAACTCTCGCGGGGCCCGGGCCCCCGGAGCGTCTTCCGCTCCGGGTGTTCGGCGGCAATTCGGCGGCAGGGGGCCCCCGCCACCGAAGACCCCAGGCCCCCTGAATCCTCTGGGCGGCCCTGCATAGACACAATAAGTCATTTAGTTACAGTTCAGGGCAACTGCCCCTGTATTCTCCCTCTGAGAACCCTTGAGGACACCTACTTTTGGCTCCCAGCTCCTCAGCAATCACCTCTCTTGAGCAGACTCCAGACTGGGAGTCTTCTAGACTGCACAGTTTCCAGTGTACACTATGATATCTCCACAAAGCCAGATTGCCTAATCAGCCCAGCATCTGCACTTTGCTTTCTCTTTGATGACTATGTCACAGTGTCATGGCTCACAGTTATAAGTTACCACACAGCTCTTTATATGCAAGCACCTTTATTCTTAATGTGAAAGCATTGCAGAGAAAACATATTAAAAATAACAAAAAGACCTACATTCATGCTAAAACGTTTACCAGAGGTCACCCTAAGTCCAGCCTCAGGTTTTGGTAGTTGTCAGCCCTTCAAAACCCAGAACTGGTCTTTTTTCTGTGGTTATAAGTTCATAACAGCCTTACAAGCAAATTTGACACCATCAGATCAGGATTAAACAAAGACTGTGAATGGCTATCCAACTACAGAAGCAGTTTCTCCTCCCTTGGTGTTCACACCTCAACTGCTAGCAGAGCACCTCACCCTCCCTGATTGAACTAACCTCGTTATCTCCATACTGATTTATACCTGCCTCTGGAGATTTCCATTACTTGCATCTGAAGAAGTGAGGTTCTTACCCACGAAAGCTTATGCTCCCAATACTTCTGTTAGTCTTAAAGGTGCCACAGGACCCTCTGTTACTTATTAAGCGAGGAGTTACTGTATCTGTTTCAGCCCTAGCTGAATTCCTTTCCCTTCCCTGCCAGTGGACTGTCCACTTGGCTGTGTTATTTGGACCCAACTTTTGGGTCTCACAGATCCAAGGGACTAACTAATTTTTTATTAGGTGGCTGAAACAAACAGTCAAAAAATATTTTTTGTTGATCCCAAAACAAATTTTCTTTCTTTATCATTCCATTTCATTTATGGGTGTCTTACCCGTTTTGTTTTTAAAAAATCCAGCTAAATTTTTACATGAAACATTGTTTTGAAACAAACAATCAAAATATTTTGTTTATGAAAATGTTGAAATGAAACATTTTGACTCTAAAAAAACAAGCAATTTTTCTGGGTGAAACTAGTCACTAAATTAGACCAAAATTCACAAATACTTTCTGTCAACCTGAAACTGCATTTATTCACAAATAAACTATGTGTCCAAAATTTTTTGCTCAGCTCTAGTCCCACATGCTTTTAAGCGAGCTGAGTCTGGGTATTCAGTCTCTGGGTCTCCAAGACACAGTTGTGGGGTGCAGCCTCTCTCTCTCTCTGGCCCCCTTCCTTAGAACGTAGGACTCCCAGTTCATCTGGACTGTGACCCTGAATTTACCAAGTTCCCCAGTCACTTATGCACACTCCCTCAGGGCTCCATCCCTGGGGACATGTGGCAGGTAAAATAAGGAACACACAAGCTTTGTAAAGGAACTTCTCAAACATGCATGTCCGCGCACACACACAGCACAGGAAAATTACAGATCTACGCAAAACAATAAATGCCTGAACACAATCTCCCACCTCTTGAGTCCTCACCAGTCTTTAGAGTCCTTGGATTTTGGTCATTGTCTTTGAGAGAAGGCAATGCACTTCCTGCCCCAAACTGCCAGTGATGTCTTCTATTTCTTGCAATGGACTGGACCCCTTACTTAGAGAGATTATCACTTTTAAAAAAGAAAGGTCAAACACCCTTTCAGTGTCTCCTTCTGCTGGGGGTTTTCATTCCCCTGTGGGATTGCCGGACAAAGAGTCGTTAAAAGTTAATATTTCTGCCAATAGCAACCACACTGTTTGTTTTTTTCCCCCCATGACAGAACTATTCAGTTGTTGAGGGCCCCTTGATGCTTATCACACCTCTCCAAACATAGAAGGGTCATGCAAGGTCTCTGTTACCAGATGGATGCTCTAATTCACAGTGACTATTACCAGCATAAATGCTATTCATAACACAAAAAGGAATATATAAATTGATGCAGATTTATTCCCAAAACTGTTGCAGCATCATGCACACCTGACTTGAAATGTTCACTGACATTAAGATCATTGAGGAAAAAATTGTGCCCAACATCTAAGTTTTCACTAATGTTAAAATGTCTTAGGAAACACTGCATTTTTGAGGAAGCTCCATGATCTCAAAAAGGGCTATTAGTTTTGTGATCCACATTTTATAGGTGGAGATATTGAAGCACAATTTGGTTACAGATTGAAATTTGCAAGTAGCTTCTGTTTTTGGTGCTTCAGTTTTTAGGGGCCCAACATTCAGAGTTACTGAGCATCCACAGCTGCCAGTGAGTTGAGTTGGATTTTTGGGTGCTCAGTACCTGTGAATATCAGGCCACAGGTGCCTAAAGTTGGCCACCAAAATTACAGGCCATTCATGAAAATTTGGGCCTAAGGGTGTTGCTAAAAGCTGTGCAGAGAATCATTAGCAAAGCTGGGAACAGAACACAGTAGTCACGACTCCCAGTTTTGCAGCCCAGACGAATATGCATAACAGCCTTTTACTTAAAGTTTCAACAAAGACAGTCATGTCATAGTGATGATGTGGCTCATGGGTTAGGGTTATCTTTGTGCTATTTCCTGGGTGGGGAGAGAAGGGAGTGGCTTTCTGCATGGTGCTTACTGTTGCACCAAACCACTGCATAATATCCTCCATGGGTCTATAGAAGCCTGTCAGGACAACAGCAGGAACCATTTCCAAGTCTTCAGATCACCTAAAGGAGCCTTTCTTAAACAGCTTAATTTTAAAACAGCTTTCTATTTTTCCTTCCCCTTCCAAGACTGCAGACTGCTCCATTGCTTCAAGTGACACTCTTTTGGGATTTACAGACTGCGTCATTTCAAACCACCCTCCCCCTTACAGCTACACGGTATTTTATAGAAAGCATCTTGAGCTACCAACTGTTGCCAAGAATATTCTTAGGACTGCAGGCTACCTTCAAGAGTTCATCAAAGATTGCAGAGTGTCTCAGCAAGTCCCCTCACCACTATAGGCCACATGGCTCTCCTGGGATTACAGCTGGAAAAGTTACTGAGATTGTCAAGTGCTGGAGCTGGCAAGCTACTAGATAGTGCTTCACTGGGACTGTGGAGTTCACAGCAGACTCCTACTTAGAATGTACCTCTCAGCTTGCCATGGGAAGCGGAGCTTCTGCATACAGCCCTGTTAAAGCATGATAGTCCTGATCTGCATTGCCCCTTCTATTGTTTGTACAGAGACTACCATTTGTTTCAGTTTTTGTGCTGTTTTGGTAACATGGGGAAATCATTGCTAAGGATACCAAAATCACTTAATTTGTGACCCAAGACACAGCAGTTCTGAACTGGAATGCTAGTGAATTAATCCACTCTGCTTCTGTCCCTATCTAGTTAAAGTTGTCTCCATCTCTCCAGAGGCCTCCAAGTCCTGATGACCTCACTGCTATACTCTGTTCCCTTTCCTCATAAGATGAGCTCATGTCCTGGTCCACCATACTTCTAAGCAGGGGACTGGAAGAGGCTGCTAATCCACCTTTCAGTCATCTAAAGAAGTTGCTGATGAGTAACGAATGTTATCCCCTGTCCTCTGGGTCTGTGTACCTAGAAAGCAGAGGACTGTGACTGTGAAATAATGAGCCTTGCTCTCCTCCATGCCACAAGATCAATTGATATACCCTCCAAAAACAAATTTTTATTTTAAAAATATTTTGGAGAGCACCACATTCCCCTGGCGCTATGTGAAATGGTGCACCCTGTTGGCACCAACTCTTTAAGGCATGTCTGTCTCCACTCAGAGACGTGTGTCTGTTGACTGACACTTTAATTTGTGCACATATATTCTCTTTCTAACTCACATAATGTATTCATTCCAGCATGCACTTGTGCACATACTGTCTGCTTATTTTCTATGCTATTAGCTGTGCAAATGTTTAAGCATGTACCGATGTGAATCATTAGGGAGAAATGCATTTGCTGGATAAGTTTAGTGAGACCTACAGCTCAACATGAGTCAAAGTAACAAGCAGAACGTATGTAATAATGTATAGTGGAATTATTTCATTCACATGGCGAATTCTCGATAGTGACAGCCCTATTGAACTGAATTTTCTTTTCTGAAGGTTGTGTACTGGTTTATAGAGCTGCCTAGGGCAGCACAATGTGTTGTGATCCTTTTCTGGATTGTTGCCTTGTTTAAAACCATTAAAAATATTCCTAGTAGTATTTGTGTAGTCAGGTGAAGCATGATTTCAGAATTTTATCATTCTACTGAAGGACTACCTGCTTTCCTCCTTTCCCTCCACCCCACTTCTCTCAGCCTGAAGCTATGTCATTAATGGTGCCTGCATATCTGCTAGTGGTGATGGATTTTAAGAGAGATATTTTGGCTACAGAAAACAGCAGGGTATGTAGTCTAAAGTAATAGTCATTAGAAACATACTATGGGGGCTGGTGGCAGTTTAAACACTGAATTTGATTAACGAGGAATAAAGATGAACATTGTTTACCACAGAGTTTCAGCAGTTTTTCCTCCTTTTCTTTTTTACTATTATACTACTTACCAAGGTTTGTGGTGGATTATCCGTCACAGGACATTTTTAAATCAAGATTATATAAGGTGGCTAGAAAGCTGACTAGATCATCGGGCTCAATCGGTAATGATCAATGGCTCCATGTCTAGTTGGCACCTGGTATCAAGCAGAGTGCCTCAAGGGTCAGTCCTGGGGCTGGTTTTGTTCAATATCTTCATTAATGATCTGGAGGATGGCATGGATTGCACCCTCAGCAAGTTGGCAGATGACACTAAACTGGGAGGAGTGGTAGATACACTGGAGGGTAGGGATATGATACCGAGGGACCTAGACAAATTAGAGGATTGGGACAAAAAAGATCTGATGAGGTTCAACAAGGACAAGTGCAGAGTCCTGCACTTAGGACAGAAGAATCCCATGCACTGCTACAGACTAGGGACCGAGTGGCTAGGCAGCAGTTCTGCAGAAAAGGACCTAGGGGTTACAGAGGATGAGAAGCTGGATATGAGCCAACAGTGCACCCTTGTTGCCAAGTATCAGAGGGGTAGCCATGTTAGTCTGGATCTGTAAAAAGCAACAGAGTCTCCTATGGCACCTTTAAGACTAACAGATGTATTGGAGCATAAGCTTTTGTGGGTGAATGCCCACTTCGTCGGATGACATGCATCCAACGAAGTGGGCATTCACCCACGAAAGCTTATGCTCCAATACATCTGTTAGTCTTAAAGGTGCCACAGGACTCTCTGTTCCTTGTTGCCAAGAAGGCTAACGGCGTTTTGGGCTGTATAAGTAGGAGCACTGCCAGCAGATGGAGGGACGTGATCATTCCCTTCTATTCGGCATTGAGGAGGCCTCATCTGGAGTACTGTGTCCAGTTTTGGGGCTCACATTACAAGAAGGATGTGGAAAAATTGGAAAGAGTCCGGTAGAGGGCAACAAAAATGATTGGGGGCTGGAGCACATGATTTATGAGGAGCGGCTGAGGGGACTGGGATTATTTAGTCTGCAGAAGAGAAGAATGAGGGGGGCTTTGATAGATGCTTTAAAATACCTGAAAGGGGGTTCCAAAGAGGATGGATCTAGACTGTTCTCAGTGCTAACAGGTGACATAACAAGGAGTAATGGTCTCAAGTTGCAGTGGGGGAGGTTTAGTTTGGATATTAGGAAAAACTTTTTCACTAGGAGGGTGGTGAAGCACTGGAATGGGTTACCTAGGGAGGTGGTGGAATCTCCTTCCTTAGAGGATTTTAAGGTCAGGCTTGACAAAACCCTGGCTGGGACGATTTAGTTGGGGATCGGTCCTGCTTTGAGCAGGGGGTTGGACTAGATGACCTCCTGAGGTCCCTTCCAACCCTGATATTCTATGGTTATGTTTTTCTAAACACTGTAGTTCAAACTGAAAGTAAACCAGGAAGTCCTCTGGCCCATATTATGGAGGAGGTCAGACTAGATGATCACAATACCTCCTTCTGGTTTTATAACCTAGGAAACTACGGTAAACTTAGCAAGAGTCTTCCACAGTTTGGAAAGCATTAAAATGCCTTTCAGACTTAACCACACCTCTTCACTTTTCTTTTGCTCTTTTTGATTGTTGCTAGTTATCAAATGATTGTTTGGGGCTGCACATTACTTCCTGCCACTTTTAGGAAGCACCCAAGAGACAGAGATGCACTTTCCTCTCCACCCCCCCAATGCCTAATATTAGCTCAGCATCTAAATGTCCTGGGTGTGGGAACTAAGTAGCAGTTAAGGGTTCAATCCATCTATTAGTAACCCATCTAACAGCAAACCCATCAGCCGAATGCTTCACTCTGCCCTGATTTCCTATTAAGCAGCCTGTTCAGGTCAATGTCTCTCTTAGATTTGTAAAGCCTTCCATTCGATTGCCCCTACTGTAAGTACAGTTGTCTCTGTGACCACATCCTCAAGGATAGCTACATTGCACTGAAGCTAGAATAGGAAACTCACTCCTGCAAGAGATAAAAATGACCACGAAATTAACCGTTTTCAGAATTAAATGAAATTAGAGCGGTGTGAATAACTGATTTTTTTTTTTTGGCTTGCTGGCGGTTCTGAAACATCCCATGTCATTTTATATACCTTTTTTCAATTAAATTGAAGGAAATTTGTAAATGAAAAGTCATTTAAAATGAAAGTGTTTTGTTTCAAAAATGTCAGAATTAAATGTTTAATTTTTTTTTTTTTTTACCAAAACAATTCAGTGAAATTGACATGAATTTTTGAAATGTTTTGGTTGACCCAAATTTGCATTTTTCCATGATAAAAAGTTTCAGACGAAGAATTTCACTCAGCTGTAGGTGAAACACTAATTTATTTGATTTAGCTTTCCCATAGGACATTTTTCTCTTGCACACTCACCAGGGCAAGCTATTTTCCTCAAATTAAGAAGGAAGAAAGAGAGAGGAAGATAGTTGTTTCCATCTTCAGTGCTTGGGAGATGTTAGGGATCAACAGTGATGGAGGGCTGTATAGATGAATAGTTATCTAACGGCCCATCTGGCTTCCCACCTGATCTTGCAGTGAAGTCATAATAGTGTGTTTTTGACAGTGTGTTCAATTCTATGCCATGCAGCATCACAAATGCAGGACTTGGAATTCTCTGTAGCTTCAATTAGAAGCACAAAGTAGATGATGAAGAGGAGAAACTGCCATTCAGACACAAATATTTCTAACGATAACAAGGAATATGCAGAAAGTGCCTGTTAAAATAAATGACGTTGTGTAAAGATGTTTTTGTTCTGATGATTGCACTAATCTGAAACTCCTTCTTTAAGATTAACTCTAATATGCTTATGAAAACTTCATAACTGCTAACAGAAATTCTAGCTAAAATATTAAAAGAGACAAAAATAGTTTTAGCTCAAAAACTAGGTGGTTAAAAAAAGATGATAGACCTTTATATGTAATATGATGAAAAATGTTGACATGATAATTTTAAAATATAAATAAAAGGTGCAATAGTGGAATGCGTTTAAATATTCCACTGTAGTCTTAAAAATCCAACATTGTATTCGCACGTTAGACTCAAAACATGAAACGAGCTAGCCTCACTTTATTGAACATGCTAAGCAAAATGCAGAGTGTAAACAAACAGCAACATTGGTGAAAATAAATTGGATTTAAAGCTTTATACGTATATGTCAGGTTAGGAAAACCTCAAATATTTTACCATTATCTTCACAGTGTCTTCCTTTTAAATTAAGGAACTAACTACAAAACTGAAGTTTCACTGACAGTGAGTCAACTGAGACAGAAACCCAGAGTAAATAGAAAACTATGAGAAATGGATTGGAGGGACTGGGGGATTACTTCTATTTACATTGTCACTGATGTGTCTACAGTCATTACATTCTCAGTTGTGTCCTAGTCCTCTGCATTAAGCCACACCTGCAATAGGGGCAGCAGGAGGCATTGTGCTTCCATGCTGTACAGTGCCTCCAGGAAGAGCACAAGGAAGAATGCATACTGCAGAGGGTAGCTGAGCCATGACGTCACCTTCTGCCTATCTCTGTTAAGGGAGATTAGCACTGTTGTAGATGTTAACTTGGAACTGTTCTTTGGCTGACAGAGGGCTAGGACTGCCACTCCTTCCAGCAGTGCTTGGGTAAGTGATGAGGGGAGGGCTTCTTGCACCATACCCCCCTGCTGATTCCTAAAATACTGAAGGATAGGAATTTTCAAATAAAGGGAGTTTTGAGAGGTGCTGATGGTGGGCTAGGTGTCAGGGGATTAAGACACGGGAGCATGTGATCATGTTCAATAACTTCAATTTGACTAAGCATTTGGCTTGTAGTATTTGGTCTCCTGTCAAATGGACCTCAGAACAGGAGCTGAAATACCATTCTAACATCAGTAGTTACGCACAAAGGTAAAGTATTTTGAAGAACCCAGGCCTAAGCAAGACCCAGTAGTGTTATGAAGTCCCTCTGACAGGGAACCACTCAGGACTTACCTATGTGAATTTCCTTTGTGAGATTAAGCCAGAGCGTTAATACTATTTATAGGGTTGCCAACTCTGACTGAAGCTATTCCAGGAGATTCTTTTTTCCAACATGACATAATGTCATTTTCTTAAAATATACTATTAAAATCTCCCAGATTGCTTTCAATAGTCACCAGGAGATTGATGCCGATTCCAGGAGACTCCAGGCCAATCCTGGAGGATTGGCAATCCTATATTTTAAGGGCTTTATTATGTATTTATTGTATTTACAGTAACAGGGAATGAAAGTTTGAGCTTTGCTTACTTGGTATAGACTTCTTTTTAGAAAGACAGCATAAACAATTTTTTTTTTAAAGTATGCTTTGTGGGCACTTTTGTTACTTTCACAGTAATGCTTGGCCACAGCAAAATGCTCCTTACTAGTGTACTTGATAACATAAAGGAGAAAAAATGCTAAGTATAGTTCATCTAGTTTTTAATTGTTTCCCTGTATTCAGCCATCCCCTGTCCAGCGGACAAATATTAGGTCCCAATCGTAACAAAATGTACTTAAAATAAAAAAATAAATAAATAAAGGTGGTTTTGGTTTTTGAGTGTTCATAGGTCCAAGTCATGATTTCCCCTTTTATGGAGGCCTTCATATCCTAACCTGTTTTTGGGTGTCCCCCTAAAACAGGGATTCTCAAACTGGGGGGGTCGCGAGGTCATTACATGGGGGGTCGCGAGCTGTCAACCTCCACCCCAAACCCTGCTTGCCTCCAGCATTTATAATGGAGTTAAATATATTTAAAAGGGTGTTTAATTTATTAGGAGGGGGTCGCACTCAGAGGCTTGTGATGTGAAAGGGGTCGCCAGTAAAAAAGTTTGAGACCCACTGCCCTAAGAGGTTCTGGCCCCTGAAGACATACACCGAACATACATCATACCGATTTTATATTTTAAAAAATATTTAATTGATTTATTGAGGCTTCGGGAAGCGTTGGCTGCTGTTGGACCACATGTTCTGGGTGGACCACAAGGTAAGATGAGGCAGAATATTTCCACGGGAAATAGTTCATGAGAAATTGTTTTATTGTTTGTTTTTAACTTTAGTATTTTATTTCAGGCTGAACCTTTATGTAGCTTTTCTACTGGCCAGGGGAGAGGGCTGCGGTTGGGGGGGAAACCAGAAAAAAATACATTTTTTTTGCCCCATCAAAGGATTCAAACACTGAGCCCCACATTATTTGGCTTTTCATATAGCTAGAGAAAATCTGATTACCTCCATATCATCACTAATATTCTGATTTTTATTTAATGTCTTTGTTGTCTTGACTGTAACACAATTTTATCCTCTGACATGGCAGTGTACAGCCACTTGTGAAACTATTTATGCGTCAAGAAGTGTCTGGCAAATGCATTCTAATATATAATTAATTTTTGCTGAGTTGCTATAAGTACTATACTGTATATTGATTAAGACTGTAATATCCTTCCTCTGTCTCCATGCCGCACGTTCAGTAAACAAATGAATCAAATATGTGAAATGGGAAGGGAGAGATGAGGAAGACCTTGAAAAGCCTTCCCTCGCTCCCCAACAGAGTTGCAGTATAAATTGCTCAGAATTTGGTTCATTGTGGATTCAAACTGTTATAATTCAGAGCACAATTTGGCCCTTGATGTGTACTCTTTACACTTGTCTTTGAATTAAGACTGGCAATTCAAGTTATGTTTTCTTTGTGTGAAAACATTAGAGATGAGGGAACTGGTTCAGGGAAAAATAAGAACTAGAACTTTTATACATCACCTGAACCCTGAATTATTAATCCTGTTTATTATGGTAGTGCCTAAGAGCCAAACAAAAATGAGGCCCCATTGTGCTCTATGTACAAACACCGAGTAGCTCACAATGTCTCCCTGGAGAGCTTACAGTAAGTAGACAAGAGACAGAGAGGGTCAGGGAAGCAATAGAACACTCCAGCAGAGTGAACAATGTTATGGCAGCAAATGCTATGTAACATGATGATGATGATGATTGATGATTGATTTTTTTTAATTATTATAATAGTTTTGGGGTGGGTTTACTTAGGGATGAGATGAAGTTCCCTGTTCCAAAATCTCAATGTTTCAGTGGATCACTGTCTTCTTTGCAGTGATTGTTATAGCCCTTTCTAGAGCTTGTGCATTTGGCCCCATCTTTCCTCACCAGCAAATGCAGACCCTTCAGGGATGCTAGGGTTTTGTAATATAGTCTAATCTAAACTGTGATATTGCCAGAGTATTCTTAAACTTTAGAGTGTAATAATTGCAATTGGCAACATCTTCATTAATCATAGCTAATGTTAATGATAGCTCCCTGTAGTGACTCATGAAGAGGTGATGGCTTTAATGAAAGCTGGCTTAAAGGCTTAACAGATGGTGTTTGAATTTTAGCATTTTAAAATATACAGTTGTTTACATGTTTTTCAAACCAACTTGAATATTCTTTATGATTTTTCAGAGTAATAATGTAGGAAAGGATTGCATCCTTTTCACTCTATCCTGGGCTGGTTTATTGAATAGCAGAGTACCCAGTACACAAATGCCAAGAAGATACCTTACAGCATACCTTGTGTATTCAGAGGCATGTCAGTAGATCATATGCTTTGTTTTGCCTATCTCATTTTTTTCCAAGCTTGTGGACACCATCGGGGTGCATTATAGAGCACTGTTTTCTTTGTGTCAGTATTCTAAATATAGAATCATAGAACCTGGAGATGGAAAAGATCTACTAGGTCACCTAGACCATCTCCCTCTTAATGCTGGATTGTTCAGCCTTGTGCATTTACTAGTGTTTTATTTTCTTCTCTCTACCTTTTGAACATGTTTGTGGCTTCTACAGCGCCCCTTGAGAGATTATTCAATAGGTTTACAGATAGGCTCTTGTGGCTATGGCACTTAACTAGGACTCAGGAGATTTTGGTTTAATTTTTGGCTCTGCCAGAGATTTCCTGTATGATTGTGAACAATCATTCAATCTCTCTGGCCCTGATTCAGAAAAATACTTAAGCATATGGTTACCTTTAAGCATGTGAGCAGTCCCATTAAATCAAAGGGACTTCTCGTGCTTAAAATGTTTAAATACTTTGCTAAATTGGGGCCTTTGTGCCCAGGTTCCCTATCAGTAAAATGGGGGCAGTAATACTTCCCTAGCTCACTAGGGTATTTTGAATGTATTAATGTTTGTGAAGTGGTCAGACTTTATTGTGATGAATATAAAATCTAAATATCAGAAAACTGTTTATTTATAGTCTGATTTTTTCCCTTGTTGAATTTTATCATATTGCTCCAATTTATATTCCTTTTTAGTATACTAAATTATTGCTCTTCTTCCTTGGCATTTACATCCTTAAAATATATGTAGACTTTTATTACCTTAATCGACATTTAGGTAATGTTATACATGTATGTCAATACCTTTCTGGTAACAAGGTGCTCAGAATTAAACACAAGGTTGGTTATACAAGAACCATATAGAAAGGGAATTTTACCTTCCTCTCTTGTGAAAAAACGTATCTTTTGTGTATGCATCTCAAACTTGCATTGACCTTTTTTGTGGTCATATCCCATTACATACTAATTTTGAATCTGTTGTCCAATGTCCGCCTAGAATCTCTTTTCAGCATTACTACTTTCCAAGCTCCTCTTTGTCACTGAATACGTGTGTCAGATTATATTCTCCTAGAAATGTTAGCTTTATTTTTTTCCAAGATGAATCACATTTTGTTGTTTTTCTTCCCATGTTTCTTATTATTATGTTCTGTCTTTACTGGTGTTTGCAATTTCTTCTAGTGTAATATTTCACTATCATGCAATATACTCCCTCTTTGAAATCATAATGAAGATTTAAATAAGATCAAGGCTAACACAGTTTCATGTAGTACCCTCTCTACAATTAAAAATATTGTTACTGTCATTTCCATTTGTGAATGGTCCTTCAACCTGTTTTCATCCCACATTACAAAGTTCCTAAACCTTCCAAATTTATAGAGAGAGTAAGATTTCTTGAGATATTATACCACATCTTTAACATTGAATGTCAAGGCTGGACCTGTTATTCATTATTAAGAAATGTGTTACCGACTTCTCAAAGTTCTGGACATTATCACACTTTTCTCTGTACCTGGATATCATGACTGTTATGAATATAACAAAGAAAATTATAAGAGTGCTGTAGTGTAGCTTACTGTGTTTGCTCAGTTGTATTTGATATTCCTCACTTAGTTGGTATATAATAAAAGTATTCAGGATAAATAAAAAAGCTTACTGTGGCTTGGTTATAAGGGTCTGATATTACTGTATTTTTTTTTTTAGTTAACCTAGAATGGAAATTACAGACTCTGGAGAGAGATGTTAATGTTGCCCAATACATACTTTGTCCTGTATGTAAGATTCCCTCCTGGGCCACCTCCTGATTTTCCTGCCATCACAGATGTGTTTTGAGGGTGGAATTGTTCCTAAATGAAGGAATTCATTTCCATTGCTCCTGTCTGAAGATTTTTACTGTCACAGTAGGGGAAGCTCCTCTAAAGGAATTTTTTTTTCATACAGTTTCTTCTGGATTGCCAGCTTCTGTGATCACAGTGACCTCTAAAGTTAAAAGCCTGCCCTTTTCCCATGTGCATTATCTGCTTTCTATATCAGAAACAGGAGAGGGATATGGGGACAGACTTCAAATATCAGAGGTCATCATGATGGAAGGAGCTGCCAGCTTGCTGGAAATAAATATGTAAAAATCTTCTGAGCAGGAAGTACAAGACAGACCAAAAACTAGATTCATGATTTAAAAACAAGAAACCTGAGAGCATCCATCATCTAGATGGATGTCATCCCTAACTGTATTCCCTTTTAATTTTGCATGTTCAATAATGCATCATGTTAGTCATCTAAGTTTCATCTCTCTGTGTTACACTATGTCGAGAATAAGATAATAGTTTATTACACCTAATCACAAAATCACAACACAGTTTTGAGGCTGGCAGCTGATGAAAGATTGAATAATCATCCATAACTTACAAGTAGAAACTCCAGAAGAGCAAAGCCCACTGCAGAGACAGCTTTAAAACTAGAATTAGAAAGGTTGTCAGTCTACTGAAAATGATTTTGGGGAGCCATCCTTAACAGGGTTCATTTAGAAGATATTCCTCATATAGTTTCTTAAATAATAATCTTTCATTGCAGACACACTCCCATATGATACGATGACATGAATACTTGGCACTTCATTTAAACATTAGAGCCAAGTAATGGAACACATTAGATCCATCCAGAGGCTACTCAGACATTTGTGCTCTTTAATATCTAGTCTATTGTATGTATGTATGTATGTATATGCTGTAGGATTACAGCATCCCCTGGTCAGGGCCGGCTCTGGCTTTTTTGCCGCCCCAAGCAAAAAAAAAAACGGGGCGGCAAAAAACGGCAAAAAAAAAAACCAAAACCTGCGGCGCGGCCGGAGCCAGGGTGCAGGGGGACTCCCTGCGCTACAGGGCGGCCGGAGCTTAACAACAACAAAAAAAAGCGGCCGTGTCGCCCTAGGATTGGGTGGAATACCGCCTCGTACAATCTGCCACCCCAAGCACGAGCTTGCTCAGCTGGTGCCTGGAGCCGGCCCTGCCCCTGGTCTTCAGAGCCATGGAGTGGGAGTCAGGACATCTGGATTCTATTCCCATTCTGCCACTGACTTAACCTGTCTCTGGTTTAGTTTACCCATCCATAAATTAGGGATCATAATACTACTTTCCCCTCCCCTTTGTAAAGTTCTCCAAGAAGATGCATACATTGCTCCTTTCATGGAACAAAGTAATGTGATTGTGTTGTGTTTTTGTTTTTGCCAAGAGTATCATGTTTAAATTATTTTGTGTATGATTGGGTGGCAGCAGGTAAGTTGGCATTGGAGAGTGGGGTCCATCTTCTCCCAACAAACCCAACCACAGGGTATGCTAACGTGGCTTTTATTTTCTTAAGGCTGTGATATTGACTCATTTGAATGGGTCTTGTGAGATTTTAAATTACCTCTAACATAATTTTTAATTCATAATTATATTCTCCCTTCTACATTGATTCTAAACTTAGTGTCCCTGAGAGGAAGCTTTATTTGAGAAAACAACATTGCTAGTAACGTAGGCACCAATTTTGTAAAGGTATTTTAAGTGTTGCTGTGTTCAGCAGGCCATGCTATCATCCTAACTGATTTAGGAGCCTAGATCTCATTTTCAAAAGGGTTTAAGGTGTTTAGGAGCCAAAAACCCATTGACAGTTGATGGGATTTAGGTTCCTACGAGTCTAAGATTCTTTTGAAATTGATATTTAGGCTCCTAAATCATTTCAGTGTTGAAAACTGAACACAATAATGCCTATATACCTTTAAAAATCTGGGCCATAGCCTTAGCCCCCCATCCAACAACCAAAGAACAGACGGCAATCTTTCCACTGACTGCAGTGGGCTTTACATCAGGCCCTAAATCAATGACTGTGCTTATGCTTTAAGCAGACTATGTTCTCCCTGCTCCTAGAAAATGAGAGCCTCGCCTCTCCTCTGCAATCTTCTCAGCCCCACAAAACTTACAATGGGAACATTCTAGGGATGCTTCTCAAAGGCGTCCTGGATGACCACATTTTGTACTTGTCCACTGGGTTCTCAAGTGAGACTGATGGGTTGATTATAATTTGAGTTGACCTTGTTGCAGAATATTGCACATACTAGTCTTCCTGAACTCATCACTGGTCTCTCATTCAGTTTCAGTGCAATTCTTAACCAATTCCAGTGTTCTCCGAAGTCTTTTTTATTTAAACTTATGTATTAGAAAAGGGTAACTTTCCATAGAACTGTTTTGCTGGCAATTTTTATATATTTAACTCTGTTATTATGGAGGCACGTGTAGTGACTTCACAGTTAAGACTGAATTGAGATTCAATGCTAAGGTTCATTCTCTTCATTTTATATGAAAAATACAGTGTATCCTCCCCAAAATTACAGCACTTACTCTTTCATCTCAGAATGAATTTTCCGAGAATTTACAAATAAATCCAGTAAATAGTTGAGGAATTAAAATTGGGTCCTTTCAGAAATTTCGCACCCCATGTCAGACCCTTTTTTGCCCAATAATCTCAGGCCTGGTCTACACTACGAGTTTAGGTCGACTTTAACAGCGTTAAATCGAATTAAGCCTGGACACGTCCACACGACGAAGCCCTTTCTTTCGACTTAAAGGGCCCTTTAAACCGGTTTCTTTACTCCACCTCCAATGAGGGGATTAGCGCTAAAATCGGCCTTTGCAGGTCGGATTTGGGGTAGTGTGGATGGAATTCGACGTTATTGGCCTCCGGGAGCTATCCCACAGTGCTTCATTGTGACCGCTCTGGACAGCACTCTCAACTCAGATGCACTGACCAGGACGACAGGAAAAGCCCCGCGAACTTTTGAATTTCATTTCCTGTTTGCCCAGCGTGGAGAGCACAGGTGACCACGCAGAGCTCATCAGCACAGGTAAATATGATGGAGTCCCAGGATCGCAAAAGAGCTCCAGCATGGACAGAACAGGAGGTACGGGATCTGCTCGCCATATGGGGAGACGAATCAGTGCTAGCTGAACTCCGTAGCAGTAAACGAAATGGCAAAATATTAGAAAAGGTCTCAAAGGCCATGAAGGACAGAGGCCATAACAGGGATGGACAGCAGTGCCGTGTGAAAATTAAGGAGCTAAGGCAAGCCTACCACAAAGCCAGAGAGGCAAACGGAAGGTCTGGGGCAGAGCCGCAAACATGCTGCTTCTACGCGGAGCTGCATGCCATTCTAGGGGGTGCAGCCACCACTACCCCAACCGTGTGCTTTGACTCAATGGAGAAACACACAACAGGGAAGCGGGTTTGGGGTACGCGGAAGATGATAGCTCACAGCAAGGAAGCGGAGAAACCGTTTTCCCCAACAGCCAGGATATGTTTATCACCCTGGACCTGGAACCAGTAACCCCCGAACTCACCCAAAGCGTGCTCCCAGACCCTGAGGGCACACAAGGGACCTCTGGTGAGTGTACCTTTGTAAATATTACACATGGTTTAAAAGCAAGCGTGTTTAATGATTAATGATTAATTTGCCCTGGCAATCGCGGCCAGTACAGCTACTGGAAAAGTCTGTTAACGTGTATGGGGATGGAGCGGAAATCCTCCAGGGACATCTCCAGAAAGCTCTCCTTCATGTACTCCCAAAGCCTTTGCAAAAGGTTTCTGGGGAGGGCTGCCTTATCCCGTCCGCCATGGTAGGACACTTTACCATGCCAGGCCAGTAGCACGTAGTCTGAAATCATTGCATAACAAAGCATGGCAGCGTATGGTCCCGGTGTTTGCTGGCATGCAGACAACACCCATTCCTTATCTCTCTTTGTTATCCTCAGGAGAGTGATATCATTCACGGTCACATGGTTGAAATGGGGTGATTTTATTAAGGGGGCATTCAGAGGTGCCCGTTCCTGCTCGGCTGAACAGAAATGTTCCCCGCTGTTAGCCACACGGTGGGGGGGAGGGGTGAAGTGATCATCCCAGAGAATTGGGTGTGTGTGTTGGGGGGGGGGGTAGTTGGGTTTGTGCTGCATGTTAACCCGGAAACCCCAGGCCCTCCTTTTACATTGCAAACCTATTTTAAATGGCCAACTTGGTATGGGGAATGAGGGCGCTGCTGTTTGAAACCATTCCCACATGTTATGAAGGTTAAAAAAGCCAAAAGACTGTGGCTTACCATGGCTGCCTGCAAACCGAATTCTGTTGCCTGGCACTGCGTGAGTGATCTCTCACACCAAACCGGCAGGCCCTCAATATAAGAGGAAAAATGCGACCTTGTAACGAAAGCACATGTGCTGTGTAATGTGAACAGGAAAATTTAACGTGAAAGAGTGTACCCATTGTTCTCTAAAATGTGTCTTTTTTTAACCACCTCTCCCTTCTCCTCCACCAGCTGCAAATGTTTCTCCTTCGCAGAGGCTAGCGAAGATTAGAAGGAGAAAACGGCGGACTCGGGATGATATGTTCACGGAGCTCCAGATGTCCTCCAACGCTGAAAGAACACAGCAGAATGCGTGGAGGCAGTCAATGTCAGAGTGCAAAAAAGCACAATTTGAATGAGAGGAGAGGTGGCGGGATGAATCGCGGGCTGAACAGAGCAAGTGGCGGGCTGAAGATGATAGGTGGCGTCAGCTTGCAGACAGAAGGCAAGAGTCAATGTTCCGGCTGCTGGAACATCAAACTGATATGCTCCAGCATATGGTTGAGCTGCAGGAAAGGCAGCAGGAGCAGAGACCGCCGCTACAGCCCCTGTGTAACCAACAGCCTTCCTCCCCAAGTCCCATTGCCTCCTCACCCAGATGCCCAAGAACACGGTGGGGGGGCCTCCGGCCACCCAGTCACTCCACCCCAGATGATTGCCCGAGCATCGGAAAGCTGGCCTTCAATAAGTGTTAAAGTTTTAACCTGCAGTGTGTCCCTTTCCTTCCCTCCTCCCCCACCCATCCGGGCTACCTTGGCAATTATCCCCCTAGTTGTGTGATGAATTAATAAAGAATGCATGAATGAGAAGTAACAATGACTTTATTGCCTCTGCAAGTGGTGCTCGAAGGGGGGAGGGGGAGGTGGTGTGGTTGGTTTACAGGGAAGTAGAGTGAACTGGGGGTGGGGGCGGAGGGTTCATCAAGGAGAAACAAACAGAAGTTTCACACCGGCCAGTCACAAAACTGGTTTTCAAAGCTTCTCTGATGCGCACCGCGCCCTGCTGTACTCTTCTAACCCCCCTGGTGTCTGGCTGCGTGTAATCAGTGGCCAGGCAATTTGCCTCAACCTCCCACCCCGCCATAAATGTCTCCCCCTTACTCTCACAGATATTGTGGAGCGCACAGCAAGCAGCAATAACAATGGGGATATTGGTTTCGCTGAGGTCTATCCGAGTCAGTAAGCTGCGCCAGCGCGCTTTTAAACGTCCAAATGCACATTCCACCACCATTCGGCACTTGCTCAGCCTATAGTTGAACAGGTCCTGACTACTGTCCAGGCTGTCTGTGTATGGCTTCATGAGCCATGGCATTAAGGGGTAGGCTGGGTCCCCAAGGATAACGATAGGCATTTCAACATCCCCAATGGTTATTTTCTGGTCCGGGAAGAAAGTCCCTTCCTCCAGCTTTTGAAACAGAACAGAGTGCCTGAAGACGCGAGCATCATGTACCTTTCCCGGCCATCCCACGTTGATGTTGGTGAAACGTCCCTTGTGATCTACCAGGGCTTGCGGCAGCATTGAAAAGTACCCCTCGCGGTTTATGTACTCGATCACTTGGTGCTCCGGTGCCAAGATAGGGATATGAATTCCGTCTATCGCCCCACCACAGTTTGGGAATCCCATTGCAGCAAAGCCATCCACTATGACCTGCACGTTTCCCAGAGTCACTACCCTTGATATCACCAGGTCTTTGATTGCCCTGGCAACTTGGATCACAGCATCCCCCACAGTAGATTTGCTCACTCCAAATTGATTCCCGACTGACCGGTAGCTTCCACAGGGCTATCGCCACTCGCTTCTCAACTGTGAGGGCTGCTCTCATCCTGGTATTCTGGTGCTTCAGGGCAGGGGAAAGCAAGTCACAAAGTTCCATGAAAGTGCACTTACGCATGCGAAAGTTTCGCAGCCACTGGGAATTGTCCCACACCTGCAACACAATGCGGTCCCACCAGTCTGTGCTTGTTTCCCGGGCCCAGAATCGGCATTCCACGGCATGAACCTGCCCCAGTAACACCATGATTTGCACATTGCTGGGGCCCATACTTTGTGAGAGGTCTATGTCCATGTCAATTTCCTCATCACTGTCGTCGCCGCGCTGCAATCGCCTCCTCGGCTGGTCCTGGTTTTGTTTTGGCATGTCCTGGCTCTGCATATACTCCAGAACAATGCGCGTGGTGTTCATAGTGCTCATAATTGCCGCTGTGATCTGAGCGGGCTCCATGATCCCAGTGCTATGGCGTCTGGTCTGAAAAAAGGCGCGAAACTATTGTCTGACGGAGGGAGGGGCGACTGACGACATGGTGTACAGGTACAGGGTATTAAAATCAACAAAGGTGGCTGTGCATCAGGGAGAAACACAAACAACTGTCACACAGAATGGCCCCCCCAAAGATTGAACTCAAAACCCTGGGTTTAGCAGGCCGTTGATTTCACGGAGGGAGGGGGAAGCAAATGAATACATCTATTTTTTACATCTTAAGCTGGCAGCAGACGGTGCAGCATGACTGGTAGCCCTCGGCATCTTCTGGGTGCTTGGCAGAAGATACTGTACTATGACTGCTAGCCATCATCGTCAAGACAGTTCAATAGGACTGCCAGCAGGACTGAGTCTCCAGGAGACAAAGCATGTCTGCCCAGGTGCCTCTGATTGAACTGGAATACGACGATGACGGATACCAATCGTAATACACCATCTACTGCCAAAAGGCAAGGGGCTGCTGCTGTGTAGCAATGCAGCTCCACGTCTGCCAGCACCCAGATAGCCATGAAGGCTACCAGTCATACTGCACCGTCTACTGCCAAAAGGCAATTAGCTGCTGTTGTGTAGCAATGCAGTACCACGTCTGCCGGCACCCAGATGGCATATGGTGATGGTGACGCTGAGCTGAGCGGGCTCCATGCTTGCCGTGGTATGTTGTCTGCACAGGTAACCCAGGTAAAAAGGCACGAATCGATTGTCTGCCGGTGCTCTGACGGAGGGGGAGGGGCCTGACGACATGTACCCAGAACCCCCCGCGACACTGTTTTGCATCATCAGGCATTGGGATCTCAACCCAGAATTCCAATGGGTGGCAGAGACTGCAAGAACTGTGGGATAGGTACCCACAGTGCAACGCTCTGGAAGTCGACACTAGCCTCAGTACTGTGGACGCGGTCCGCCGACTTCATGCACTTAGAGCATTTTATGTGGGGACACACACAATCGACTGTATAAAACCGATATCTATAAAACCGGCTTCTATAAATTCAACCTAATTTCGTAGTGTAGACATACCCTCAGTAACAGAATAAAACACTCTCCAAACTTACCATGGTGTAAACTCTCTCTCTCTCTCTCTCTCTGTATTATATCTATATATCTATATCTATATCTATATTACACCATATATAATTCTAGTAAAAGGAAAACCACAGTTCACAAAGGGAAATTTCCCTTTCTGAAAAATTATATATATTCTTAGAATCGGTGAACAATTAAACAAAAAAGTCTCTAGTGCTTTGTAGACTTTCCAACTCTTCTTAATCTTTTGTTAAATATTGTTTTCTAATCAGATGTGAATTGTGGTTTTTTCCCCTCCTTTAATTGAGTCTTTATGCATTCCCTCTGCCTTTTTCTTGTTAGAGGTTTGCTAGAGTGCTTACTGAGCCTTGGGTTTATAGTTCTGTACATGGCTTCTGCTGTGTACCTTAAAAATTGTTCCTTCAAATCAGATGAAGAGAACATTTTCCGGAGAATTGAAGCTGTAGTGGATGTCTCATCCTTTGAGACCATTCCAGTCTACCCTTTTGAGTTGTATGCACTTTATTATGAACTTTGCTGAGATTTCAGGCATAAGACTGTTCTATTCCACCTGTTGCTCTTCTAGATGAAATTAGATATTAGCTTTGTCTGCTACTCTGTCCAGTAACTAGTCTGGGTTACTTCTAGAGAGAATTTAAATTCAAGGAGGAGCTCTTTGAGATAAATGAACATTATGGATTCAAAATTTGAGTCAATTTGTCCTTAGATAACTAACTTGTTAAAATTGTTTTGCAGTTGGCCAATTCTGTAGGCCATATGCTCCCATATGGTATGTATGATGGAGGAAATGTTTGTAGCAATGTACTATAAAAATGGGACAGTACCCCCCTCCTGATAAGCAATGACTGATGTGCATGTTCTGGTATGTAGATACACTCCATGCAGCAGTGCAAAAGATGTGAAACTTTTCTGCATTGTGGAAAAATGGAGATACAATCAGATGGCAAGTTAGAGCAGTCATGATCAGAAGCAGTAGTTTCTTATGCTTTCCCCTGCTTCCCCACAGAGTTGATGTTTGGAAAGCTAGGTCAGTATTAACTTGGACTGTACAGCTTCAGCTATCGCGATGGAGAAGTTACCATTGCTATATACTGTATGGGGAGAGGGAAGGGGAAAAGAATACTAGACATTGATGGAGAATGCAAGCTGAGCTGAAGAATAAAAGCTGTTTTGTCTCATTATCTTGATTCAAGTCGTTTGGATAAAAATGAGCATTCAAGTTAAATTTAGTGTTGATTTGAGTCACAGGACATCACATCATAGTGTGGGATGTTACATTTGTCTTCAGCTCAAATGAATTATGTTTAAGATTTGATTGGATATCATTGACTTCAGTAAGATCAGTACCATTTTGCCAGTTCACTTTTTTTCCTAAAGTGATGTGCAAAATAACAACAAAAAGAAGAGACAGAAAAGGCTAATTTTGTCAAATTATCCTGAAAAAAAACAATCAAAACCAATGAGCCCTCTTAGAGAGAAAACCCATGAAATTGCAGTCAAAATCGAATCATATGTTGCTTATTACGCGTGACTGCCATAGTTTGATGTCTGTCTGATGGCACAAATCAGTATTTCCCATTTCTTCCCTCTAGCTTGTGCCCCCCTCCTGGGTCATTCAGCTTGTTCATAATTTACGTGTCATAAGCAGGACATGGACACAAATGTGGCACATCACAATCTTTCTCATAATGCAAAACTAGAATGTCAAACACAAGTTTGTCAGCTTTTTGCTGCCTTTTTTTCTTCCTTCCACCTTTTATATATAACGGTAAGAAAGTGGAATCTGTAGTGAAGTCTGAAGTTTGAGAAACCTTTCCAACTTTTGGGATCGTATTTTAAACTCCAGGCTGTGTGTGAAGTCTAGTGCCGTGCATTCCACTTAATTGGGATGCATTTAATCAGTAAATCCAGACAACTCCCTTAATCGGAACATCTCCCAGAGAACCAGTTTGAACCTAAAGATACAGTACTTAACGGCAATGACTACTGCTTAATAGGATTGGCAATTCCACTTAATTGGGACATCTTCAAGGAAGTTAGTGGTGCTTAGGTGTTGGTGTGTGTGTGTGTGTGTGTGTCTCATTTTCATGCTGGTTCTTTCCATTTGCTCTCATAAGTTTTCATTCCCTCATTAGCTGTGATATATGCAGACAGTGCTTGATAACATATATAGAGCTTCATCACTCTTGGCTGCTGGCTTGCTCCTTCTGTGTATCCTGCATGTGTTGGCCACCATGCCAGACAACTCAAGCTGACCCTGCCACCAGCAGATTGAATCCCTATCTGTGTAGATAATGCCTCCTCTCAGCTCCACGGGTCGGTCCAGTAAAGTGACAGCTTACTGCCCCAGTTGTGCAGTTCCCTGGGCAGTAGTGGTCATATTGAAAAGGCATCCTATGTTAATCTGAAATTTTACTTAATCGGGGCAAAAGGCCGCTTTCCACCAGGGCTTCCCAAGTGTGTGGATTCTACCATATTATCTTGATGAATGGGACTGTTTCATTATACAGTACGAATGATTTTGCAATGTGACAGGGCATGAAATGTGTTGGTGATATTTTAATAATGTAAATAAACTTACTACTGTGCTCAGTTCTAAAAATGTACCAGTTAATATAGGATAAATGACCCAAATGATATTCAGAGTAGAAGCTTACATAAATATACACAGTGGTCTTAAAAGGCCCAAATCCTCAAAATAAGATGCCTTCTTAACATCCTCAGCCAACAATTGTTGCTGTGGCATTGCTTGATTTTTATTATAGAATCTCAGTGGTTTGGTTTAAGGAATTAGGGCCAGAACAACTGCCCACACTCGGGGAGGATGTACCATAAATTATATCTCCACATATCTCTGGCAGGTGCTTACAGATCAGCATCACCCTTTTGGAGACAATATCGTGCAGTGATTGTGGCAGTTAATTCAAGGGAGAAGAGAGCTCAGGTTGAAATGTCAAAAAAACAAAGGAATGGTTAAAAGCCCTAGGACCTTTCTTTTGGTCAGTTGCCTATGATGAATTCCATCCTTGAGGGGATGACATTGCCTATACCACAATCAAAGAGGCAGAGGAAAGGTCATTCTTGGAAGCTAACGGGCAAATTCATGTTTCAGAGTAGCAGCCATGTTAGTCTGTATCCGCAAAAAGAACAGGAGTACTTGTGGCACCTTAGAGACTAACAAATTTATTAGAGCATAAGCTTTCGTGGGCTACAGCCACGAAACATTGAGCCATTACAAACATTGAATGTATCTCCCCTTGTAAGTATTCTCACACTTCTTATCAAACTGTCTGTACTGGGCTATCTTGATTATCACTTCAAAAGTTTTTTTTTCTCTTACTTAATTGGCCTCTCAGAGTTGGTAAGACAACTCCCACCTGTTCATGCTCTCTGTATGTGTGTATATATATCTCCTCAATATATGTTTCACTCTATATGCATCCGAAGAAGTGGGCTGTAGCCCACGAAAGCTTATGCTCTAATAAATTTGTTAGTCTCTAAGGTGCCACAAGTACTCCTGTTTTTTTGGGCAAATTCATGTTACAAATAGGAAAAAAAACACCTGTTACAAATAAATAACATGTTTAAATGTCAGTCAAAGTAAGTCAGTTTTTAAATTATCCAAAATTAAAATCTCTCCTACCTAAGTGCAACTGAGGTTTCTAAGGATCCTTAAGAAATTTGCTCTACAGGTATGATCCACAGCTTGAAAACTTCTGTTAAAATTCATTTATCTTCATCTGAACATTACTTTGGGAAGTAAGAAAAAAAGCTGCAAATACATAGGAGAACTGACATATGTTTAAATCATGTTTCCAAAGTTCGACTAAGCATGAAATGTCTCTTTTAAGAAGGTGCCCTTGGGGATTGAAGAATGAAGTGATAGTGCACCTGTTTGCCCGATGGCAGTCAACATTGGAGCTAACTTGCTGCAGAATATCCAAAGTTGCGATATGCACCTGATTTACCCCAGCGTCATTCTATGTACAATAAAGTGGGTCAAATCAAGCCCATTTTCTGTGCCCAAGTTTCATTCACAAAACAATCCTGATTTTTGTAAATATGTTAGTTATTCATAAGTATTAGCAGGGTAGTCTGGATGGGCAGTGTTCAACGTAGGAGTTATTCACTTTGCGTGCCCACAATTTGTTATTTATGGTGTGAGACTGGTCATCTAAGTCACACGGTATTGTTTTCCTTCTTGATTGATTGAAACTCCTGGCTTAAAGATAATAAGGAATGATGAGTAGTGAATATAAATCCAGAGATACATGTCTGGATGTCTGGATATGTGGGCATAGTATTAGCCATTGGAGCTGCTAAAGGATATCTGAGATGTGAGATATGAGAGAAAAATGTGAGAGCTGTTGGGTAGGCTTCCTGAATCAGGACTCTGACATCCAATCAAGCTCTCTTGGCAGGCCTGAAGGTGTAGAGGCAGCATGGCATTCACACCCACCCTCAGACTTGTATTAAATCAAGAGTCATTGATACCAGTTGAGGTCTGCACTGGAGGAACCCTACTTAGTGAGTATCCCACTTAGGTACAAATTATTAAGTTAAGTTGAAGGGTCTGCATTTAGGCATATTTTGGTGTTTGTGTCTCATTGCTTCTGTGTCCATATCTGACAGACATTGATGGGAACTACAGCTGTTCCTCAAACATTAGTACAAAGAAAAATTTCTGCACAAAAACATTTGCAAGTAGGGAATAAAAAAGGAGTGTGAACATGATCAAACCAAACAGTCATTTGGAATTTTAACAAATGTTTTGGGGAAAAGTTTTTGCCGCATTTGAATAGCTCTACTAGATAGTGTGATTCTCTGAGTGATGAGAACTGAAAGCAGTAGTTACCTGCTACCAATTTTTAAAATCAGAATTCTTGCATCATTGACAGCAGCACTACATGGAATTGTTCCCTTTCCCTTTTTTAACTTTGTGATTCCCCACTTCTTCCCAATCCTTAAATACAAATTTGCCTTTTTGTACTCACTAGAAGTGACCTTTCTTTGTTTTGCTTGTACTTGCTGTATTATTTAAATCCTTGAGACTGAAGTATTTTCAGGTTAAAGTCCTCAAATCAATGCCAATCATGCAAATCTAATTGGTATCTTTCTGTTTTGGTACTTAAGGAACCAGAATTATATTTCTTTCTTAGTCTCTCAACATTACTTGGTCACTAAAAGCTCTTTATAGGTCCCGTCAACAGTACCCCTTTTAACCTAGTTTGTAACCCTTTGTAGCATGGCTGGCTCTAAACAGTGTGTGTGCACACTACATGAATAATACTCACTAGTAACCATAGTTGCTAACCATATTTTGTCCATGCTAGAAGTCTAATCTGGCACCACTGTCTTCCTGTAATCAATGTCTTACGGTGTGGACAGGGCTACCTAGTTTGTGCCTGTGCAACCTATTTGGCTTGTCCTCCTTCCTTCCAGTTCTGTGTGCAGTAGGTCTTGCCACAGTACGTGGCATCATGTGATGCTGATGCCACTCAGTGTGCATGTCCTCTGGAGACTATATATCTTGCTGAGTCACTGGGAGAGCTGCCCAAATTTTCATAAAACACAGCAATACAGACACAGCTAGAGTGTTAGAGTTTACAAAGATTGTGTTGTGAAAAAAACTGTTGGGTGGATACAACTCAATTACATTTGTTGCAAACTGTTTAAATGACTGCAGAAATATCTACAAAAATATAGTTGTACTGGTAGTAGCCCGTAAAGCCTAAGAGTATGTCTACACTGTAATCATTTCTAAAATGAATACATTACTGTCCTCCTTGCATTGACAAACTAGGATGGACACATGTAAACGAAGATGTGTGTGTGTGTGTGTATGTGTGTGTGTGTGTGTGGGGGGGTTCCTCTAAAGGAAACAGATGTTAATGTAGAGTTTTTAAGGGTGAAATGAGTAAGCAATTACCTTTCACCTGATATTGTGGTTGGAACCCAAGTGGTCAGTCTCAGTAAGAGAGGCCATGGGTTGAATGAGCGACGGGGGATGTACTGCTGTTTTGTCCCCAAAGGTTGCCTTCTAGTTCATATCTGAGGAACTTTGTTGGTTTGGTGGGGAGGAAACTTTTACTGGCACTCGGTGCTGTATCTGCCCTGTGGATACATTAGTCTCTAGAACTGTCAATCCAACAATTTCCACAAGCACTGAATTTAATAACACATATTTGAAAAGTTGTAAAGAACATCCTGACAGTGTCCTTTTAAGATAAATGTGTATATTAGGGATTACACACATGAGTTATAACTCAGATGAGTATTTTCATTTCTAGCATGCTTGGGTTATTTTTTTTAATATCCATCTGTTTATGCATTCAGTAATTTATATTTTATTTACTGGAAAAGTGTCAGATATGAGACTGAAAAATAGGCTCTCTGCAGTGAGTTTGTGGACTGCGTGCTTGAGCCCCTATCCTGCAATCCAGTTCATATGGACAGACCCCATAGCCAGAATAGGGTTCTACCCAGGTGTCCACTTCTACAGAGCCAATCATGAGATCAGAACCTTAGATAAATAAAGATGGCAGCCTGCCTCCTTCATTTTTGTAGATCAAACACAGGGTGGGAACTGCAAAATCTGGAAGCAGGCTTATAGTGGACTTTGCATTTATCCCATCGTGACATTGTGAGTAGCCTAAAGCTGACTCACCACTCTCTGCACTTGATAAGCATCCCCACATGAACCAAAGGGCCAAGATAAGTGATTAACTACAAAGTGATTAACCAATCAACAAGGAGAGACAGCTCAGCAGCTGAGGAGGGTTAAAAGAGAGACAAAAAGAGATAGGAGGAAGTGGGGATTGTTGGAAGGAAGGGCTAAGAAGTCCAGGATCTCAGAGAGGTGAGATCTCTCTCTCTCTCTTTCTTACACCCCTTCCCTCCCCCCGCCTTAGTAGTAGGTAAAGGCTTGAGGAAAAGCCTTATGCTGTGGGGAACAAACACTTGCAAAATATGTTGTAAATAAAGTACATGGTGTTGAACTTGCCCCTGGTATGTGTGAGGGCCATTTGCAGCAAGAAATCCAGGGTGAGGGAACCCTGCCCTGTGACACCCATAAAAATACTGGATAGCTGCAGTTAGTGACACCTATCATTTGAGAGTGAGGTTTAAATGTTCCCTAATAGACTGCATGGAGGTGAACTTTACCTGTCAGCTGGGTGATCTAAGGTAACAGCTGTTTCCTCTTGGCATGGCAATATGGAAGCTTTGTCTAGGGTACATCTCTGGTCCCATTACTGTAGTATCTGAGTGACTCAATCTTTAATGTATTTACCTTCACAGTATCCCTGTGAGATAGGGAACTGATACCCAGAAAGACCAAAGGTGGGATTTTCAAAAGCACCTACTTTATTGAAAGATACTATTTCCCCTTGAAAGTCATGGGACTTGTGCTCTTAAATCACTTAATCGCTCATAGACTCATAGAGTATTAGGGTTGGAAGAGACCTCAGGAGGTCATCTAGTCCAACCCCCTGCTCAAAGCAGGACCAACACCAACTAAATCAGGAAGAGATAGGAGGAAGTGGGGATTGTTGGAAGGAAGGAAACTCTAAGTGGCTTGACTAAGGTCACAATGGGGAGTCTGTGGTAGAGCATGGAGTTGGACTTCAGTCTCCCGGCTAACACTGTAAACTCTGGACCAGCCTTCCTTTCTGTTTTAATTAAATTAATGTATTATTAATGTAATCTGCTTTACTTAAAGGAAATAGTCTAGAGGAAATAAATTGAGTGACCCAAGCAGTAGATTTTTAAATATATTTATTTTAATATATATATATAAATAAATTAGGGACTGTCACATAAAATGAATAAAATTGCATCTTAAAAAAGGCATATGTTGCCTGGGGCCGGTCTGGACTACCATTAAAATATTGAATTTTGTGTTAAGAATAGAATATTATCTGAAAGGAAGCATAGATTTAAAAAAAACCCTATGACTTGTAAGGTGTGTAAATACATAATTATTGTATTTCATTAGTTAGGTAGAAAAGAGAGCTCATCATAGCCCCTCCATATTTACATCAATTTTTAAAATAAAAATGATTTTTTAAAAGTGACTCTGGGTAAAATTTTCAGAAGAGCCTGACTCCCATTTTCTAAAGTGACCCAGGTACTTAAAAGTCCAAGTCTCACTGAAAGTCAGTGGGACTTGGGCTCCTAAATACCCAGGTCACTTTAGAAAATAGTAATATGGTTCCTTGGTCACTTTAGGAACTTCTGAAAATTTTACCCAAAGTCATTTTCTAGAAGACTCCTTTTAAATTAAGTTTAGCCAAATCCTTATGAACATCTTTGGTTTTACGTGGTCATTTCACAGGAAAAATAATCGACGTGCCAGCGAACATTTGGGTTTTAAGATGGGGCTAGACTAGGAAAGAGGCCATCCACTCTGGATGTCTGTCTTATGTAGCTTTAATTAATCTACTGTAGTTGGGAAATTTAATTAGTCCCTGTAGTATGTGGGTGCTGTGTAAACTGTGATGTGCCCTGCTTCAGCTGAATTGAAACTGAAACTACAGTGCACAGCGGATTACAAAGCACACTAAATGTTAACTAAGAAGTAACCTATGCCTAGCAAACAGGGTGTGTGGGGAGACAAGCCAGGCCCATTGGAGGGATCACTGGGACATTGGAAGAAGCAGCTGCCATGTTAGGACCTTATCAATCTTCTTTTCTTTCTCTGTACCCAATTCAACAAAGCACTTGACCTTGTGCTTAAGTCTCATTGAATTCTATGAGAATTAAGCATATGCTCAATTGCTTTGCTGAAGAGGGACAGATTTAAGTGCAGACTTAACTTTCTACATGTGCTTCAGGGTTTTTTGCTGAATTTCCAAGAATTGTTGTTTTAACTGAACCATTTACCCATCCCTACCTAAAGAAATTCAATTATATTTATTAAGGATTGATTGCTTATAGAGATCTCGATCCTGCAGTTTATAGTGTATATATGGACTAATGTGCTTGAGCAGAGCCCCCCATCTTCCTGCAGCCATCGGCCCGTATGCTATCCACTGCAAGGTAGGGAACCATATCTAGTGTTCTAGTTCCCCCTCCTCCCTTCCCCCCGAAAAAGCCATTTGGAAAAACAAATGCAACAAACCCACTGGAAATAATGACAGTACATTTCAGTGTTTTTACATTCCTGTGTAAGCTGTAATTAGATTTAAAATATGACCTCATTTTTATCTTAAAATAACAACAAAAATTCCAGAGCACCTTGAGTATTAAGTTGTCAAGCTTCAGTCCAGAGTGAATTTGTACAGTTACACATTTTGAAGCATAACATGAAGGTGTATATAAAAGGAAACTAAGGCAAAGCAATTAATTATAAAATTTATGGGGATGATGTAGTAATGCCACATGTGGTGTCTTCCCCCCATTAATTCAGTCTTGAGTGCCTATTTTTCAGTTGCTGCTTTTTTGGGTTGCATGCAATGTAGCCTCTTGTTTTTTAGAAAAAAAAACAAACCTCTTGTAGCAGGAAATTTCTAGTGACATAATTCATCTGCGTATGCTGAACTAAATTGCTTTCTTTTTGTCCAGCTGTTTAAGGGGATTTTTTGTTGTTGTTGTTGAAAGGCTTGAGTTTGTTTGGCACCTCTCAGAAAAATGTGATTGTTGTCACTTTTCTTCCAGTGGCAATGCTTTGCTCTTTAAAGAAGACAAGAAAACTAACATAACCCTGTTACTCTTTTAGAAGAAAGCTAGGAAAAAGCAAACAGCTTTTACATTTCCAGCTCCCCCCCATACTGTGCTTTATTTTTCAGTTGTCATGATTGTTTTTCTTCACTGTACTGAACAGAGCACCTCTGAAGTCAAGCACAATTTATATTGCCAAGACAGATGCTATAAAATGAAGCCGAACATGGCAGATGTTGAAAGAGTTGTGTGTTTGCAAATGATTACCTGTCATAATATGTTTCTTTGAATTTTGTTACATTGCTGAAACATTGGGCTAGGAAGGAGAAGGAAGTGGCTCTTGGCCTTTCAAAGCATGATTTAATGCCAGGAAGAGGAAGAGTTTTGTTGTACTTCTTGAGGATACGAGAAATATAATCACATACTTGAATTCAAAATAGCATGTTGAAATCAAAGGTATTAAGGTCTAATTCATCGTTAGTGACTCTCTCTCTTTGTCTAGTCTTGATGACCTTTACCTACAGAAGGCACCTGAAGGCATGTGAGCAGAATCTTAAGATTAAAATTGGAAATTCTATCTTCAAAAGAGTCTTTCACTAAATGAGCTCAAATACTTACTCATTAGAAGATGCTTCTGGTTGGTACTTTTGTTTAGGTCTGACCCTGAAAAGTGAAGCTTTGTGGAGAATAAAAGATGGAATACAAGTTTGGTTACAACAGTAATTTTCAACCTTTTTTCATTTGCAGACCCCTACAAATTTTTGAATGAAGGTGGGGGTCCCCCTTTGGAAATTTTAGACATAGTCTGGGAGTTCACGGATCCCAGGTTGAAAATCACTGTTGTATGTTAACGAAAATCGTCTGTGGACCCCTTCAACATAGTCGGCGGACCCCCAGGGATCCTCAGACCACAGGTTAAAACCCACTGGGTTACAAGAGCTACTTGCCATTGTGTTCTTTGAGACAGATCCAATAAATTGGAAGGATGCTTTCCTTATCCCCTTTTGAATTTAAATGAGACAATGCTTTGTGGCAAATAATCTGCAGAGAGAGGATCTTGGTGAATTGCATCATATTCAGAATTGTTCAATAAGCCATTCCTCAATTCAGTTGGGAGTTTTATTGTGAAATACCATAAGCATTAAAACTGAAGACCCTGGGTCTGATTCAGTCCTGAGATTCCTCTGATGGTGGAAAGTCTGCCCAGAGCGGGATTGCACCATTACAAGGCACCCCAAAGCCCCACTCCACTTGGGCCTACACTTTGCTAATTCCATCTCAGAAGTGGGTAATGCTGCTGGGAGAGAGGGCATGTTTAGGAGGCTGGGGGATTTATAGAATATGCACATTCTCTGGGGAGTTTCTGACACTGAGGCGCTTCTCTTGCTGGTCAGACTCCTAGGGCTGGTGGCTGTGCAAACATTTCCTGCCTTCCCCTGCAGGTGAATACCTCATTGGAATAGGTGTGTGCAATTTATATATGATGGTGCTCACAGGGAGGATTGTTATGATAAGAAGTGTTAAGGGACAATCAAGAATGGGGCACTGTACAAACACAAAGTAATAGGTGGTCCATGCCCTGAAGAGCTTACAATCTAAATAGACAGGAGAGAGACACATTCAGAATGAACAATGCAATGGTGGCAAATGGCATGTTAGTTCTAACAATATTTTGGAAGGTGGGTTTAGTTAGGAGGCGATCAGCTAAATGGAAAATAAAAAGGAAGGGAAGGGGGTTGAGGGGGACAGGGTGGAGGAGAACAGGGTAAGGAGAGGCAGGTATGGTGTGATGCTGAGGTGAAGAGACTGGGAGGGGGTGAAGTAAACTGCCAGTTGGCACATGGCAGAGGAACTCAAACTGTTTACAGTTTTGACTGAAAGGAACAAAGCGATCCCTGCTTTGACTGCTTCTATTCCTACCTGCCACCCTGGAGTATCTGGCTGGCTCCTCTCTGCAATTTTCCCCCAAAGCCACATAGCTGGAGGGGGAGGTCGGAGGCACCACCTGGATCTTAGTGCCCCCGCAAGTCCTCCTTTATTTTTGCCAGTTGGGTCATGTTTGATAGAGCCAGGCATGCTACAGTATTGTCTATTAAATGCCAATCGTGGATGTAATAAAATGTGATTGCGGTTAAAAGGGCAAAAAGCCAGGAAAACCAAAAGTTAAGTTTCTAATAGCAGCATTGACTTGATCATATTGAATATTTTGTGTGTTTTACTGGATATAATTTACATCACAGTCAGTAAAATGTTTAGCTACAGGTTTAACCAGGGGGTGGAAATAGCAGATAAATGCCATGTGGAAAATATTTTGTGTGTAGCCCCCTTTCTAGGGATGGTGTAGTGCATTTGCTCCTCCCAGGGACTCTGTGTCCCGGCTTCGGACTAATGGACCTTGCATTTTTTCCACTCCTTGGGCTCATGATAGGTGTCAGTCCATGGCTGGCTAGTTGCTGGAACTAAATTTGATTCTGTGTACCTAGTGGATAGGTGAATAAATTAATGTCCTGGTGGTCATAGTGGATGTATAATGAATATTAAAATTAATTGAGGACCAAACAATTTTAAAGGAACAATTTTATTAGCATAAAGGATAGAATTAAATTAAGGAATGGGTAAAGATAGGAGTAAATGTAAAAGGAAAAGTCAGAGGAATTGAGGGGAACAGATAAATATATGAACAAATGAACCCTACAACAATAATCAGATTGTCCCTCAAATAAAACATCCCCTCTAACAACTAGATCGAAATGCCTCACAGAATATAAAGTCAAGTGGATTCAATCCCAGATTTTGTTCACAGGTGCCAGCTCAGTTTGTATTGGGTCTCTAGGCCTGACTGCACAAAAGTAACTTTGAACAATAAAATAATCAAATAGACATTGCAGGCCAGATGGTTGCTTGTAGCTGGTATGGTGCCAGTGCACCCCTTTGACTCCGAGTGTGCCCTCACCTGGCTGTGACACCCACTGAACAGGATTTTCCTTACCCCAGAGCCCTTTCCTAATTAGCTAGGTGAAATATCCCCACCTCATTATTCACTGTGAAGATATTCAGCTGCAAATGGGAGGTCCCTGGAATAGCTGTTTTAGAAACAAGTTCATATTGTTTATATTTAGTAATCATTTTACATATTAGTTGTGGTGTTTTTGTCAATAGCTATATAAATTATATCAGATAAATGGGAGCTGTCCCTTTAAGCATACAGTGGGGGCACTGGGAGTGAGTTGTTGCAGGGTTGGGGAGTTCAGTGAGCATGTGGCTTAGCTGTGCACTGGGGAGGTCTCTGCCTGCAAGGAGCTCCTAAAGGAAAAAGGTTTATTCTGGGAATCCAAACAACGTCCTCCTTTAAAAGCTCAGTCTTATGAGTGAGGGTGAAACACTAGGCGATCTCTTACTGGTGGAACAGATCCCTAGGTTGCTCAAATCCTGGCCTTCTCTTAGCTTCTGAAGCAAGGGAGACCTAATAGGTGAGACTTGCAGATGATCCTCTCCTACTGATGTAGAGTCTGATGGCTCCGTTTCTCCCTGTTGGGTTCAGTTTGTGGCTGATAGTTTTGGGGGAGGGAGGGCTTTGTTCCCTGCTCGATGCTTTCAATAGCAAAACAGTTTCAGGAACAGCTAGTGGATGGAAACAGCCCCTATGAAGCTGGTTGCTTGTGGACGGGAGGGCCCCTTTGGCAAAGAGGCAAATGGATTCTCTCTTCTGCACCTCCTTGCTCCGGAGCAGTAGCTAACTCCCTTCCTCTGAATGCTAGGCTTGTCCATACGCAGCACTGTGTCTGGGCAGTTTCAGCCATGTACAGACCTAGTGGGGCTTGCCATTGGTTGCCAATAATATTTGCATTTCCTGGTATTTTGATTTTAACTGTGCAGTCTTTATGTTGCATTAGCACATTTCTTTAATTCCTTTTCCTGTTTTGCACCTTTATTATTTTTTTAATGTTGATATTTAGATAAAGGCTTTCTCATGGTCACAGTTATGCTTTGAAAGTCACTAGGGTGAAAGAGGGTTGGAGAAGAATGAGTTTCTCCTTCTCTCCTTTGCAGCTGGTATTGAGGTGGAGAAACTCCTTTTCTGCAAGGCTGGGTTAACAGAGCAGCTGCATGTTGATTAACATGATGATGGCTGTATCTTTGCAACATGAAAAGGTAGAAATTCATTTTATTTATTTGTGTTTATTTTTAGTGTATGCTTGGGATTTACAGAGTATGCTAAAATTTCAGTCTCCCTGAGATCATGCAGTTTTCTCCTCCCTGATATATATATTTTTACTTTTCTGAGAAAGTTGCTGTGTGTGTTTCATTGAGTCACTTCACAGTTTGCTTCATCCAAATTGTCCCTGCATCAGCCTCTGGAGTCTGTGAGGTTTTGTGTCTTGGTTACTGGGCTAGCTGCACTTTGTATCCCTCTGTCGGCTCTGAGCGCACTCTCATCAGCAGTTAGGCCTCTTGCCTTCACCCGTCCTCGGGTGTAATCCTGAAATTTTCCTGCTCTTAGACCAGCATCCTGTGTGTACCAACCGTGATTGCTTAGCAGCTCCGGCATGGTTCGGCGTCCGCAAGACTTCCCTTTGGGAGATGTAACCAGTAGGTGAATAGTGACCCAAAACAGCCTTTATAAAACAAAGTATTGTTTATTCCCACCAGTAGGAACAAAGCAGAACAAGAGAAAAGGTTTTAACACAACAAACAGGCTATATCCATATCTTTATTATCTAAAGCTTAGGTAGGCCTAGCTTATCCCAGACACCCCACATTTGGGGACTGGGGCTCAGTTGTCTTCTCAGCAGTCTCTCCCTCTGTGCTTTAGAGGCTCAAGTTCTTTGTTCCAGTTTCCTAGCTGGATTTCCCCCTCCCCTGTGCCAAGCTGGGGAGTTATAACTCAGCATGATCAAAAGTAAAACTTCTTGATGAATACCTGCTTTGTCCATTAAGAATTGGTGAATAGGGCTATCAGAAGCAATTGTCCATTTTCCTTTCTACATGTAGTTCCTGCTGGAATTAACCCCTCATAATCATAGCAAACAACATAACAGTCAAACAGACAGACATAATTAAATATTACAGGCCTCTCCTGTATCCTTCACAGATGGCGCACAAAATGTGCATGCATGTAACAAGGGAATGTGGGGAGCAGGACTTCAATAGCATGCTATGATTTTAGCAGAGCTTAATGAGTATGCTCAGAAGTAATTTTTATTAATAAGATTTTAACTAGTTTTTAAGGGTAGTTAGATATTTTTCTACAGTGGCATGGGAAATTTCTACTAAAACATAAACATTTGGGAAAAACACGAGTGTGTGCAAACTGGAGCTATAATTTAAACCTTCTTGCATCCTTAAAGATTGTTCTCATTACTAGAAGCCATTCCAGTGGGGATGGGATGAGAGATCCTCAGACAAACATTGGAAAAAGGACACTTGAGAGCATGTTAAATGATTGTCTATGCACTCTACACACTTTTAACATTGATAGCAGTGCTCATTGTCAGAAGACCCTAAGCCACAAGGCTTCAGAATCAGCTATATCCATGTGCTTATTATGAGTTATGAAAACGGGTGGAATAGATGAGTGGCTGAGGCAAAAATAGCAAAATTCATTTACATAACTTGATGGATAAATGGAGCTGATAGTTGTTTTGCATGTGTATTTCTGCGTCAGTAAACCCTCAAAAGTTGGCAGAGAAGACTTGATGGTGGCATTGGTGTGACTGAATTGCTGAGGTGACACGTTGGCCTTGTCTTCCTGTGAAAAAAGGTATTTTAAGTTAAGCTAACATGAGGTAAATCCTAGGGGAAAAAACAAGGTAGTTGTAGTTTTCATGTCTTAGCATGTCAAGGTAAAGACTTTGGGGGGAAGGGGAGCTAGGATTTATGTGGACCTGTTAACTCTTGTGAAAACTTCAAACTACCTTGTCATCATGGGAATTTTACCTTGCATTTACTTAACTGGAGTTAAGAGTAACCTCTTTTTTAGTGAAGACACACCCAAGGGGAAAAAGTAAAAAAAAAAATTTGAATATGTGTTTTAAAAATCAGTTTAATTGTGTAATCTGGGATCATAAACACCAAAATGCCTTAACCATAATTGGATTGTTAATGCTTTTTAAGTGCCTTAAATGTACATTTCCAGACCATAAAAGAAATCTAAACATCTTAAAGTGTAACCTTAGCTCTGAAGTTCCTGGATTTGTAAAGCATGGTTTTGGTATAATTGTAACATTCTGTAATGTATTTTACCCTTAAAAGTTACTGATAATGTACTCTTAACTTATATTCTAAGGTGCACACAAAAAATAATAATCACTGAGCTCACTCAATTATCTCACACTGTAAATTATCAGTAAAATACAGGAACAGATTTTCTCAGTACATAGCAGGATGAGTTTTTAAATAAATGACAAATCTATGATAGAAGAAGCACCTCAAAATAGTTTGCTCAACTCATTCTTTTGAGGTTGCTGCATCTGATTCTTAAAAAGCTGTTACCGCAGCATCCTCTCTGATTACAGTTACTTCATGTTCTCACGCAACAGAACAATAGAAACACTCTGGAGAACAGTTTCAATTCCCCAAAAACAGAGCTACTCCTATAAAAGCTCAGTGAACACGGCCACTTGCTTTCTGGCAATGGAATAAAAAAAAAAAATGGAATAACAGGAAACTAATGCCTGATTTTGTAATGAGGCATTTGTGCATCTAATGAACTGGAGACACGGCTCAAGAACAGTTCATGCTTAAAAACCATTACTTCTGTTTTGCTGCTGGTGTCAGTGAAAGGTTGGGCAAGCTGTGTCTTAAAGAGAGCAGTGGGAGAGTTAATGAAGCCCTTGTTCATTTGACCTGGCTGGTGCTCCTTGTTTTCTCATTCTCTGCCTTGTTTTCACTTTGCCCACCCAAAAATATATGCACTGGGGAGATAGATTCCTGTGCTGTTACCGGCAAGCGGAGCAGAGAGCTGCCTAAACTAGCTGTGAGTGAAATGCAGAGGAAAGGGGAAGGGCATAGGCCCAGATCCTCAGAGGTATTTGGAGTCAAACACTCATTGATCTGGGTCCTAAGCACTTGATTGATGGGCCAGACATAGCCACCTCCCTCCACTTGAGATACTCAGCTGTGAATCCTTCCCTGGAGTTAGGTGCATGTTTAGGTAGTCAAAACCCAGACCTGTAGAAAAACCCAAGAGAGACTCCCCAGAATATCTATTAGCCCAGTGGTTATGGCACTCACCTGGAATGTGCAGAGCAGGGATTTGAATTTGGGTCTCCCACATCACAGGTGAGTGCCCTAACACAGATGAACAAACGGACCCTCCCACAAACATGTTTGCCCCTGGCTGTCCTTTGTGACACCTATCGGGTCTTAGGTGTGCTCTGAGCATGCCTGTGGAATCAGGCCCCGCTGGCCTCTAGAGGTCACTTCCTGCCCTACGTTTCTATGATTATGGGCTGGAGAAGTTAATCCACCAGAGCAAGTGGTGCTGTCTGCATTGTATTCTGCCCAGATGACTGACTGACAGAGACCTCCAGAATGCTGGCATTTGATAGGTGATGCTGGAAACTCTTTTCTTGATAGCTTCTTGATTATGTTGCTTACAACAGAGAGGTTAGATGTTGGACATTAATTCGTGAGGTTTTTAGCATTGTGCAATTACTTTAGTCTCTGATGCTGCCACACAGCACCTTAAATTCACTCAAAAATATATTTTAAAAAATTCCATAGCTACACGTAAAGGATTTTAATTTAGCCCAAGTAAATCCTAAAAAACAACAGTGTAGTCTTCTGAACACTGGGATGTAGTTGGAATAATTCAGAAATGATTTGACAGCATAAGGGAATAATATCCAAATGTACTATTGTTTGACCAGAAATGAAGGTGTCCAAAAATCCAAATGAGATATGCAAATGGCTGAATTTGTTTTTACAAACTGTAATGTGTAAGTTGCTGCTTTGTAGAACTGTGCTGTAATGATGACTAATGGGATCAGTGGTGAAAACTAACCCTAAGTCAGAACCAGAGGTGAAAGTAAGCCGGTATGGCATGCCAGCAAGAGCCAGTATGCCGTGCCGAACTGGACCAACTTCTCCGGCAGTGATTTAAAGGGCCCAGGGCTCCAGCCACTGCAGGGAGCCCCAGGCCCTTTAAATCACCACCAGACCTCCGGCAGCCGGGCTCGGGCAGGGATTTAAAGGGCCTGGAGCTCTGGCCCCCGTGGGGAGCCCCAGGCCCTTTAAAGCGCCGCCCGAGCCCCTCTGCCAGAGCTCGGGCAGCGCTTTAAATCTTGAAAGGCCCTGCCTCTTCCGGTTGAGGCCCCACCTCTTCTGGTTCAGGCCACGCCCCCGCTCAGGACTCCGGCGTACCGGTTAGTCCTTGAAGTTATTTTCACCCCTGGTCAGAACAATTTAACTTGTCTTATCCTTGTATATGAAAATTATAGTCCAATGTTTTGCAGCCATTTTTAGTGTCTGCCACTGTCAGTGAAAAGTTTAGCTTGTAGTACGTCATCTAGCCTTCGAAATCATGGACCCGGCTTACATTTGTCTACATATCATTGTAAAAGGGACTTGAAAAGAATTTCCATCTGCTACATTTGCGATGTTCTACAGTTATTGGAAAATTCATCCTTTTCATGAACGATTTGACTGCTTATGTGTTTGGAGGTTGATTTAAAAAAAAATCAGTGTTGCATTAAAATTTTCTTCAATTTACTTGTTTTATGTAACTTAAAATGAGTATTTACTAGCTTTACCTCACACAATAACATCAGTAGTGAGTGGATTGGTGAGGTGGGATAGCCATGCAAGTCAAAAAGAGGAAAGAATATGGAGAAAAGGGTAACATAGGCATCAGCTGTGATCAGGAACAGTTAAAGATGTTTTCAGTAAAATTTGATACTGTTGCACAGCTATTGATTTTTTCCAAATTTGTCTGTGATTAGCAACCATGACAGCACCTGACTTTGCCATCTTTACCCATTATTTAAGAAAATGTGCCTGCAAAAGATGCAAGATTGGCATCCTGGAAAGTACTTGGTGTATCCACTGAACGGGTACTTGATGTGAAAGGCAACAGGAAGTTCTCCCAAACTGCCCAGCCACTCTGTTTCAAACTTGACCTGAATACAGAGGTATCCTTTGGGGATATTCAGTCTGCATGGCCTACTGGCTTCTATGATAAGACTGCCAACAAGGGTTCCAATTAGTGCCACTTGTGATGTGTTTTTGTGACCTTGTCAACTTTAGCCATTCCACCACTCTACTTTATATATCATATATGTGCTTGTTTTCAGCAACAGAAAAATGTGACTTTTAGTCCATCTCTTGTTCTATGGACACAAATTTAGGTCCAGATTGTGGCTGGTCATTGTGCCCGTAAGCGAAAGTGGGGTTTGGGAGGGACTACTCTCACATGTTTGAGGTTAAGCAAGCGAATAAGTGTTTACAGAATCAGGGCCTACATTTATGACCCTTTATTGATCTGAACAGATTGATGCAGGTAGATTTGGAAACCATAGTTTGTTTGATAAGAGAAGCCCAGTTCCAAGTTCTGAGATGCAGATCCCAGTTTTATTCTAATTTCACAGGTAATACTCGTGAATAACGGTGTGAATCTGAACACCCAGAAATTTGGAAGGCTTTGAATCAAACACCCCACATTCAGGAGTATTTAGAATGTGAATTTTGGTTCAAGGCCATCTTCGTATGTTAGTATTGGCAGCCTCCCTTTTTCTGTTATTAAGTTCTACTTCAGAAGGCTTAATCCTGGCACCATGGAATTAATTAGGGGGAGAAAATAAACAGCTATTTACATTTTAACAAGATTGAAAAGAAAATGAGTAGGACGATTTTTAATCACGTTCAAATTTCATTAGGATTTTTACTGAAACATTTTTAGGCATTATCAGTCATTTTACTGTACTGAATTGTTTATTAATGAATTTGGGAAATTATAGTGTTTATACATTTCTGAAGTCATTTAAAGAGTATTAGCCTGAATACACACACAACTGAAAAATAAATAAATAAATTGAAACCAGGATATTTTACTGAAAAACCTACAAAATAACTTACGTTGTTAATTGAGCCAGAATACTTTAAGAAAACTGTTTTTTCTCTGTTGGAAGGGTTATAACTTGTTCCTGAATATCAGGATTTCTGGACTATGCTTTTAGCTTTATGGATCATTTTTAACACTGAGAAATTTGTTCCTTCCTCCATAGTTAACATGTGCTCAGGAATGATGTGCATGTATACAGGGTCCAATCCTGCATTGATTGCCACAGAATTACTTGTTTGAGTAAGAGTTTGCAGGGTCGAACCTCCAGTTACAAGGACAAATGTTGTATATACGTGTACACAGAAAACAGTATTTTTAATAAAAAATTAACCTATTTTTAGAGCGTGTGTTAATTTTATATAGCAGCAGAGAACTGAATATAGTCTGGAAATGAAGCCTGTTATTCTTGAATATGCACACTATCTGTGCTAGTTATGGGTGTTTACTAAGGAACAAGTTTTAATGCCTTTACAAAAAAAAATCCCCTCTGTGAAAGAGTCTCGCACTTAGGGCTTTGCTTCCCAGAATGACATCACATCTAATGGCTCGGTTTCTCACTTGTGCCAAATATCTACCGGATGCAGCTTGGGTCAGAGGGACAAAAAGCAGCCAACTGCAACTCTAGTTTTATGATAGATTTTCCACCACTCTGGTCCTGGCATCATTTAGGCAGCCAGTGAACTCTATACTCCTTCAGCCACATCCCCTTTCCCTCATCTGTGACCCTAACACAGGAATGGTAGAAGAAGGTGGCTATGCCTGTTCTTAGCTAGCCGAGTCTCCACCACAAAAGGAATTGGAGTGGTGGATTTTTTTTTATTGTATTTTAAAATCATGCTGAGCCAGTAGGAAAAAGGAAGAAAATACATGTAAATGTCTTTGGTTTGGAGAAAGTTTTGCAAGGTGTTTTACAAATTACACCTATAATACTTAGCACTCTTACAATACTTTTAATTTGAAGTTCTCAAGCAGTTTTCCAGCTATTGACAGTGGAATTTCCAAAAGCCAGTGCTAAGTGTTGAACTCTGATTACTTAAAGTCTCACAATAGCCCTTTAAAGGAGATGTGATTATCCCATATCCTTAATTACAGCTGAGATACAGAGAGGTAAAGTGACTTGTGCAGAGAGTCAGTGGCACAGATGGCTTCACCCATCACTGAAATGCACCTGATTCAGGGGAGGTATAGAACAGTAATAGTAATGTTTTTGTAGAATGTGTGCTATCTATACTGTTCCCATTGAGCAGACAGATCTGGGCTGACTAATGTTTTTTAAAGGTTCTGAGCAAGTTCAGATCTCATTGAACTCTATGGGAGCTATTGGTCCTCAGCACCTCTGAACATAAGGCCATTGGTTTTTAAGGTCTCATTGGGAAGACCCCCACAAAGCAAACTATGTGGAACTGAATTTACTTCCAAAGCTTGAAGGGCTGAGACATCTCTGCTGGAATTTGAAACATGGCAAATTGAGTGTTAACAAATTTTGATGTCAGGTGTTACTTGTATAATTTTTTATTTGCAGGATTATTTTCTCTTCTTCTAAAGTTTTTTTTTCCAGCAGGTACAAAGGAAGTGTCTCAGGAGGTTGCAGATACTACAATGCATACCAGTATGGAGTTTAATAGAAGATTTATACATGCATTCTTTGTTAAGTTCTTGCCTTTTATAACATTTAACTAAATTGCCTTGTTAATTTACTTCCTACTTGTTTCATGTCAACAATAGTCTTAGGGAAAATTGTAGTGCTCAGAAAGTCATTAATCTGGTCCTGCAGTATTTTTACATGGCCTTTTAAAAGATGCCTTTCTCAGTGGAACTTAAAAAAACAACCTGAAAGCATTTCTATAAGTTGAAACTGATTCATCCAGTAATTTTTGTTTTTTGATATTTTTCCAGTTATTTCCTAGAGCCCTATATAATACAGAAAAGACTGATTAGATCAGGGGGTCTCAAGCTAGGCTTCCTTTGATGCCTCCCTGGTGATCTTGAGGTTCCATGACCTATGTTAGTGCAGGTAGGGAGCCTCTTAACATAGCTGCTAGCTGCCTGAGTTGTGGGGAATTAAGGTGTCCCCACCCCAGCTCTGACCTTTCCTAACCCTTATTGAAAGGAGAAGGCAAGAAGTGGATGCAGGAGCCATCTAGATCCCAGTTTCATTCCCTCTAATTCTCCTTTCAATAAAGAGCAGGAGAGATCTGAAAGATTGCCGAGTTTCTCACAGCATGATCAGTCACCAGCTAGATTCACAGATTTCCCATTTGCACTATCATGAGCCTTGGATTCTCAGGATCATAAAAGAAGTGAGGTTTTTACCCACGAAAGCTTATGCCCAAATAAATCTGTTAGTCTTTAAGGTGCCACCAGACTCCTTGTTGTTTTTGTAGATACAGACTAACATGGCTACCCCATGATACTTGAGGATCATAGAGAGTGTTCTCCAGACCCCTTAATGGGAAATCCTCACATAACCAAGTTTGAGAAAACTCTTCTACCCTATGTTGCTGAAGAGATATGTGCTGGGGTTTTTTCTTCTTGCTGCTGAGCTGTTTTTTTCTGCTCCATGCTGCAGTAAAGTCATAATCATCATAAAGTCATAAAGTCAGACTCTATTGCCAAACCAAGGCTCCAGTCAGAGAGGCTGCTCTTTGATTGGGGAGGCTGTTGGAGGAGGAGAGAGAAGAGAAGAAGTGGGGCTGTGGAGGAGAAGGAGCAGATGTGGGAGGAGAAAGGGGAAAAGTGAGATTCAGAGGAGGGAGTAGATTTGGCCCTGCAGAGAGAGCAGGAGAGGAGATGACTAGTGCTCAGACATAGGAGGAAAGTGGATTTGAAGCGAGAGAGGTGGTGGGAAGTAGAGAGAGGATGGAGACCGAGATGTGAAAGTGAGAGAGAAAGAAAGGGAGAGGCATGGGAAGAAACTGAGAGATCAGAGGAAGGAGAGAGAAAATGCAATATAAGAAAGGGAGGAAGAATGCTGAGCTGTGAGGGGGTGAAGGTAGAGGAAAAGCAAAAGCAAATGGCAGACTTTTGAAAGATGGAGGAATAGAGGCAGACATAAAATAGAGGGAAAGGAAAAGAGGGCTGAAAGAATGGAAAAAGGAAAAAAGAGAACAAAAGCAGCAATAGACACAGTAAGAGAATAATTTAAAATGATTTAATAAAATTTATGACCAAAATGTTGTAATGAAATGGTGTTAGTGCCCAATCACAAACAAGACTCATTTATGTTAGGTGGTATTCTTTCATCTCTGGTATTCATCACTTTCTTCAGATATTGCTAACGTACCCCTGCTTACGATGACCTTTCTTTCTAGCTCTCTGAAATGTTTGAACAACAGTTCTAATACTTTATTTTGCCTTCAGGTCCACAGTTTGCATCAAATAGCTCTATCTTGTAGGCTGGTTGAAAGATATTGCCCAGGCCACTTTACAGCTGCCAAAGAACCCTGAAAAAAGCCTTGTCAGGGCCTGAGCCCTCCCGTCAGCATTAGTCTGATCATTGCTTCTTTTAATTCCTATTTTAGTTTAGACGTTCTTGCTGTAGTATCTCAGCACCTTCAAAAATATTTTAATTAAAAATTCTTTCAGGTGCAAACCCTGTATATTATAGAACGTTTCAGTCTTGTTTTAATTACTCTTTTAGCCAAGTAGAAAACTATTGCAATGTAATTACAGTTAACACAAACACAAAAGTGGAATTAATTTTGGATTAACCTCTATGATGATTCACAGTCATTATCCCTGGAAAACAAAAATATTAAAGGATTAATGAAACTATTCCATGAGTAAAATGTTATAAATAAAAGCAAATGAGTCTTCTTACAGAAAAAAAATAGAAAACAATATACTACATCAATGCATAATGGTCTTGTTGGGCCACATTCTGATCTTGTTTACGCCATTGTAAATCTGAAATAATGATGTGAAAGTAAATGCAGTTATTCAGGATTTACGCTAGTTACTGTACTCTGGAATCTGGTCGTTGGTGTTTGTTAGTACAAATGCATTGTATTGAACTGCTTCCCAGCTCATTGTTTTACTTCAGCTTCTTGTTTTTTTAAACCAAGATAGGAACTCTTTATGAATGAAAGATCTGTCCTTTGCAAGATTATCTTCTCTTTATTTGTAGTGATCTGGCACCCCCACAGGTTCAGAGATGTGACTGAAACAGACTAGACTTGTGGCATTTTATGGTTAGTTTCAGTTATTATTTCTGTCTGTGCTAACTTTGACCCTGCTACAGCTACATACTTTAAAGAAGTAAATAAGACTCAGAAAACATAACAGGCTAAAGCCCTGATCCAGCAAAGCTCTTCACTTAAGTGGGGACTACCCTTGTGTTTAAAGATAAGCACATACTTAACTGTCTTGCTGGAGTGAGGCCTAAGAATGCACTGACTGCATAAAAATGACTTTCATGGATAAATACATTTATTGGTTGACATAGAAAATGTTTGTCGACAATTTATATGTAGTTTTGGTGAAGACTCAAGTTGAAACTGACAATTTTTATAAAAGGGCAAAACTAAACTTAAATTTATCTTTGTTACCACAGCCCAGGGTGATGACATAATGATGAACCTGATAGTGAAACAAAGAATGGTGGCATAAGTGTTGTGGCTTTTTTGAAAATCCTCTGCATATGTAATTGCCATTTGAAAAAAGGGCGTTCTGCTCGCCAAGAAGTAGACCTTATAGCAGATTATTAATTGGTAAATAAACCAAGATTCTGATTTCATTTGTAATGGTTTAAGGCTGGTGTAACTCCATTGAAATCAGCGGATTAATACATAAGAGCCCATCTCTCTCCACCTGTAATGTTACCATTGTTGAGAAGTGGAAACATTATAATAGTTCCTTGGTTTACACGAGAGGGGGCTTTTTTTCCACTTAGGTATTTTTCACTCAGGCATCCTCAACTCTGGACTAACTCCCCCCTTTACTCCCCTCCCCTCCACCCCCGTACTGGGTCTTTGATAAGAGTGGGATATGGGCTGTGGATGGTAAAATGTGGGTGTTGCAATTAATTTGAATATTATTCTAGTGAGGGTGGGTTTGGTTGGGCACTGTACTCCAGATTTTGTGGATTTTCTTCTTTTTATATATTTTATTTATTGTAAAAGCACCTAGAGACTTTGAATAGCTGCTTCCATTAAATAAAAAGAGGGAAATAGTGTGTGTTGTGGGGGGGTGGTGGTTAAGAAAGGAAATAACAAACAGTGATGATATGATCATAAACCTTATTCTCAGGGCTACATTATCTTGCTCTTTGATTCTAAGGTGTTTGTTTCTTTGTGCAATTATTTTTTCATTAGCAAAACTAAATAGATGTGTTACTTAACAGATTAATTTTGAAAGCATTTTTCTAAAAGTCTGGTTGTGAATAATTGACTTTTCAATCTTATGACATGGTAGTTTATGAAACTGCATATTTGTCAGCTATGCTTTCCAGGCGTGCGTTCCTTCAACACTTCACTTGGGGGGCACTTCAGCCGGAAGCTGAGCTTTGATGGGACCTAAGTGACATTGCCACTGACAATGGGGTGGCATTTTTCTTTGCTTAGGCTGTGTACCAGCAAGATACTTAAGTATTCTCACACTTCTTATCAAACTGTCTGTACTGAGCTATCTTGATTATCACTTCAAAAGTTTTTTTCTCTTACTTAATTGGCCTCTCAGAGTTGGTAAGACAACTCCCACCTGTTCATGCTCTCTGTATGTGTGTATATATATCTCCTCAATATATGTTTCACTCTATATGCATCCGAAGAAGTGGGTTGTAGCCCACGAAAGCTTATGCTCTAATAAATTTGTTAGTCTCTAGGGTGCCACAAGTACTCCTGTTCATTTATACTTAAGTATGTGACTGACTTTAAGCATGAGAGGGACAAGGTGGGTGAGGTAACGTCTTTTATTAGACCATCTTCTGTTGGTGAAGAAACAAGCTTTCCAGCTCCACGGAGCTCTTCTTAAGGTCTGAGAAAGGTACTCAGTGTCACAGCTAACTATAAGGTGGAACAGATTGTTAAACATAAGGCATTAACAAATGTTGCAAGAAGCCATTCAAAATGAAGTGGTGTTTTTGTCTTTTATCATTTTCTGTGTATGCCCATTAGAGAGCATAGTGATCACCTAGTTTCACCCAAATACTTGTTGGGTGCAAAAACACCCTATTGCACCTGGGAAAACACTTTTCACAAAATGATCACTTTTTATCTAACTTCTCAGTCCTCATCGTCAAAGGAAACCTTCAGAACACCTTCAAAAGATGAGCCTGGGAGCATAAATTCATAAAGCTGCTAGACAGATTGATTTAATGTCTCATTACTTCAATCTGTCACCCACTAAGGCCAGGTCTATACATACAGTGCTGCAGCGACACATCTGGTAAAGATGCTTTATGCCGACTGGAGAGCGCTCTCCTGTTAGCATAATAAAACCACCGCCGCGAATGGCAGTAGCTGTGTTGGTGGGAGAAGCTTTCCTGCCAACATAGTGCTGTGCCCACGAACACTTATATGTTACATCAACATGTCACTCAGGTGGGTGGATTTTTAACACCCTGAGTGACATAAATTATGCCTGCATCTCTCCTTTGTCCTATGACTGCAGGGGTGTTAATTGCCCACTTCATTTTGAATGGTTTCTTACAACATGTGTTAACTCCTTATGCTTAACAGTCTATTCCACTTTGTATTTAGTTGTGACACTGAGTTAAGTCACAATGCAAATCAATGTCTAAAGTCACTTTTGAAAATAGGACTTTGTCTAAATTGCTTAAGCCTTGCAAAAATTAGTGGAGCAGCACCTAAATACTTTTAAAAAATCTGGGTCAGAGACCCCTACCAGCTCCCACACAGAAGAAATTTAAATCTGCTCTGCTGTATACAGTATATGAATTACAACAGTGTGCACGTTCATTTCAGTGAATGCTAATATTGCAGCATACATTAGAAGAGGACCATCAGCTCACATTAGGAGGGTCTTTAGGGTATTATAGTGTCTGTGTCTCATGCCTAGAATAGACAAGATGTGAGTGGGTATTTAACTCATAATAGGAGTGTGAACAGGGCATAATGGAGTCTGTAGATTACATGTGGATAGTTCATGGCAGTGGCTGATGACTCTGGTCCATATCCAGAAGAGGTGAGAAGTTGGCATTCATGGCTTCTATTGGGTGGGTGACCTGGACGGTGGGGCCCAAGTCTCCCACCCATATGTTGTGGATGAGTGGCAACTTATTGGCAAGTATGTAGAGTATAGGTGGAAACTGTAGGAATCCTGGGCATTCTTGAGTGCACGTGAAATGGCTAACGAGGTTTGCGTAGCTGGAGAAAGAATACGTTTTTGAAGTCTCATAATGCAAAAAACAATTTGGTTAACATCCAACTTGCAAAAACCACCACCAACAAATGTCTCCTCTGGCCTGAGGAGAAACATAAGAACACCTCATGCTGAAACAGAGGTTTGGGTTTATCTGAGAACTTTGGACCAGCATATACAACAATCAGGCTTATAATGGAAAGCATCTTTCAACCCGAACTAACAATAGTGTTGCTCCGTAATCCCTTTTTAATTGCTGTATAACATTTCAGTTTGATACTAGAGAGTGCAGTTAGATAGCGCCTATGAATGGCTTCCACAGCCTACTCGGATGTCTAGCGTTGGGTAAGATTACGTTTTCTTTTTCTATGTTTGTTTATGATTAATGTAAAGAAAAATCCCCTTGTCTCTGAAATAGACACAGATTCAGTGCAAGATCATTGTGAATGTTATGACCTATCTTACCAGCCTTTTAATTCATGGCACTGTAGAGAAGAAGGAAGATTAGTTTGTGCAAGATTAGAAAGGCATGTGGACATTTTTTAGCACGAAGATAACAGATATAAAACATCTTAAATAGAAGTAAGCAAGACCTAATTTTCCCTTCCTTTGGTATGCTGAAACATATCCAAGACAATGTTTCTTCTCCAGCAGCTCCCATATTTATCCGGCTTTTGGAATCAGTGGAGTATCTTTTCTCCTGCAGATACTGTCCCAGAGGAGGGGAGCAGGTAGTAGAGTGTTCAGCTCCCAGCACTGATAATTCACCCAAAGACTCTCATAAAGTATTTTTAAATCCAGATTTGTGTACTCTCTCGCTCTCTCCCTCCTCCCCCATCGTTATCCTATTAAATTCTCTTTTCCATTCATGTAGTTCATTCACTGACATCCTAAGCCAAAACTCTAACCAAAATAAATGTGCAAAACACTTGAGCACCAAACAAAAAGCATATGTGAAAACCATCTGCAAAAAAAACAAAAAGCAAAGAACTGACACTGGGACTGATGCATTCAGAAAAGAAAACTGCAAACCGTCTGTTTCACTGGTGCACCCAACACAAACAATCATAGCTCTGGAGTTTGTATTTTAGAACAACTTTGCTTATGCATAAAGTTAACACTATTTCATTAGCAAATTTACAGTGGTCTTTCTTTGCTAGCAATATGACCTCTTCTTTTAAATGTAGTATTGCTTAAAATAAAGGTAACCAAAAAGTGTCCACATGGTGTCTATGAAGTAATACAGAGCACACTGCCACCTTCATTATTTCATTCAAAGATGCAGCTCACAGAGACCACAAATCTCTATTATTTGATCTGCCATCTTGTTGTAATTGGCCTCAGTTTGCCTTTTTCTAGGTAAACTGTGTGCTGCCCTCAAGTTCCTGGTAAACGTGCGACCCTCTGTTGGACAGCATTTCTACACCCGTTACTTAAAAAAGGGAACTTCAGTTTAGAACCCTTTCTACGGATTTAGTAATCTTAATATTCAAGACAGCCTTATAATAAGTCATGCAAGCCTTAACAAATATATAATTTTCTCAGAATAAGGGTGTTATGAATATTTATTAGAGGGAAGGGGTGTTTGTTTTTTTGTGGGTTTTGATAATCATTCTTTTATTAACTTTGACTCCCTTGCCTTTTCCCTTTATCCCTGTCCTTACTCCTTTTAATTTAACCCTACCTTTTCCTTTCAATGTTTGATTTTTCTTACAAATGGTTGCTTCTTGGTTCCTTTAAAGTACAGAAATTGTTAGTGTCCCAGAGGTCATAAGGGCTGTTTATTCATTTATTCCTCTGATTACTGAATAGAGGCACCATGCATTAAGTATCCAGTATAGCTCAAGAAGACCAGCAAGCTGAGAGCAGCCATCAACCCAAGGAGCACAAGCTTAGCCATGGAGTCACACTGCAGGAATAGGAGCCAAGTGGATTCTACCACTCCAAGGCAATCAGGGATGCTGCTGAAGAGGGCTATACTCATTCACAGAATTGCTGCCTCTTCCTCTCTCTTACTTCTCTTGGCATAACTAGATGCACTCTTTCTCTCTCCTACTTAGGGGACCCAGCCCCTGAACAAAACATCTTACTGTAATTATTATCTACAAATACCTACATGCCTTATTTTCCTTGAATATTGATGTTAAGTTACAACTCTAATTTCAGAATATTCCCCTGAAAATTCCTTTTTTTTGCAATTGTATATATTTATGCTAATTACAAATCTGCTCTAGATTCTTGAGACATGTTACACACACATTGGCTAGACATTCTTTCTGCTACCACAGCATTAGTTACTTAAGTGAGACGGAATATATTTCCTGAGTTAACAGACAAAGTGTCCTGGCCCTCTAGTCTTTGTTTTAGCTAGTAGCCATAGAGGCAGGGGGCCTTCAGATGATGATACTGAAGATAGCCCAAAGGAAAGTTATATTTCCTGTCTGTTTTTTTTTTTAATGCACTTAGCATGAATTTTAACTGAACAGCAAGTTGTAGAGACCCTGATAGAAGGGACTGGGTTTATGTCCACCTAAAAGAAGCACATTTAGTTCAATGTAACTCTTCCTAGTGGTTTATTGGCATTTGACCCCGCCCCTCCCAAACAAACAAAACACCAAAACCCTCAACTGAGGGCTAATTTCTCTGCTAGTGTAAACAGGTGCAGCTCTTCTGGCTTTAACTGAATTTTCCTCATTTACACCTGCAAATAATTTGTCCCAAAGCCCTTTAAAATTAACAAGTCTTATGATGTATTGGTTTCCATAAAAGCAAAACTGGCCAAATTACTGATATGTCCTGCCAAACTGTTCACATAGGGTATCTGTACTTCCAATCACCATTATTATTTTAATATTGTTCACAAATACACATGATGCATTTTTCTTTCAGTAAGAGGCCTTTTTGGTTCCAGTGCAGTACCATCGTCTTAATCACACCTGGACAATGACACAATGCATTTCAATTTGGATAAAATAAAGTTCATGCTAATCTGTAAAGCTATGAATAAATGCTAAAACATACTGTCAATCCACAGGATGGATAAGAATTGTAGCTTTGCACAGCTTTCTATTTCAAAGCACTGAGTAAAATGGAATTCAGAGACCTTGCTGAGTACAGATCACATTTTGAGATACCTGACTTAAAAGAGTACTTAAAGGTCATCAGGCCTGATTACATTCTGTTCAACACAATAAAATGCAGCCAAGTGTAAATTATTATTGAGTGAATTATGAATGATTCATGGCAGATTTTTCATTAGCAGGTAATGTCTCCTTTGCTGTAAAGTCAACATTATGATCTAGGCTGCAATTTCTTTGAATTTTTGCTATTTAGTTAAATATGAAAAGAGACATTTATTTGCACCACCTATTTTTACATTAACTTCACCCAGTGGCATAGCTATATTTAAAACACACCATAAAAGCTCAAATCAACTGATCCCTTAGCTATTGTAGAAGTCCAGATAACAAATGCAACAGGAATGTGACAGATGATGCCTAACAACTTTTTATTATCCTTGATATTTGTTATATTGGTGAGGCAAGATTTTCAAAAGCAATGCAGTTATTATGGATTACTTTACTGCATTGTTTTCTATTAGTCTATTACTACTTTTCATTCTCTGCATGACCACCTCCACCCTCTTTATACTTCACAAAGGTTTCAGTTAAAATATCCTTGCCTGCTCTTTAGAAGATAGCCACTTCTAAGGCAGTCCTTTGAGAATCAACAGCCTTTAATGATGTTTGTTATGCAGCCAGGAAAGGGGGCAGAGAGGAGGGGTGTAAGGGATGCTTAATTTAGCATTGTGGGAAATAAATGCCAGAAATGCAGTTATCAGATTTGATTGAGGTTTTCTCTCCTCCACATGCTATCATTTCATTAATGATGTATGTGAGCCAACAAATCTCCACTTTGTGAGTGCCTTCAGCCAACTCTATTCAGTGCCGACATCCATAAAAGTTCATCAACAGAAATCTGGTCTTGGCACATCAGTAATACTCTGCTTTAGTGCCCAGACCTTCTGTTCCTTGGTGCCAGATGCATTTTAGCTCATCATGAGTTTCTGGATATGAGTCTTGGCAATCAGAACCTGCTGGGTTTTTGTTTTCCAGGGGTAAGAAGTGAGAAAGCTATGCCTTCACCCAGAAGAGAGAGAGCCTTTGCCCCAATGCTATAACCACTAATTTTCTCTTGATTTAGGAGCAGGGAACAAGGAAGCACTATGTTTCCTAGAATATGGGGTGGGAAGAAGAAAGCCATGGGAACCAACTGAAAGACAAAAGAAAGATGTCAGATTTTTTTGAAAGGCTGTAATTCACAACTGGAAGAAAATTACTTTAGATCATCAGTGCATAGCTGCCAAACAAAGAAGCATCTTAAAACGAGTAAAATAGGATAGGGAAAAGAAGCTTTTTTTTTTCAATTAAATGTAATTGAAAGAGATTGTAAATCTCTTTATGTTGGGATTTACATAGATCTGCATTATGGAAAATAGCAAAGAGTCACATCCAAGATGGGTGACCGGGAGGATGTAATTATTCATTTCCGGAGAAACTAATCAGAGGATCTGTGGTGATTTGTTTTGTTTGGAATGTTTTTTGTACCTAAAAGGCAGTTATCTCAAACAGAGCCCTACAGATAAACAATGTAGACTCACAGAACAAAATTTCAAGTGCAGACTGATGGCTCTGGTTCTGACTGAGCTATATTCCCACGTTTCCAATGTGGAAGCAGAGAAAGAATTGACAGGAAGGAACTGCAATGCATGACAGTTCGTTAGCAAGAGTCAGGCTAACTGTAACCCTAATAACGCGAGATTTGTAGAAGCGAGGATTGTGTGAGGTGAGTGGGAAAGAACTGTGTGAGAAGTTGTTGCGACCTTGTGTAGATAATGTGTAGAAAATATTGTACGTAGGCTAGAGTCAAAACAAGTGAGAAAAATAAGATATCAAGATGGCCTATGTATAAACAAAATGCTGCTGTTGCTTATTATTGTCTGTAATGAAAGGTATAAAGGTTTGCTGTAATTGTTTACCTGTAGAGAGACCTGCTTAGCTCTCTCCCTCTGCGCAATTGTGAGAGAAAATAAAGTATCTGACTTGCTGTACCCAAACAAAAAGTGAGAACTCTGTTATTCTCCGACACCAACAATTCACTCTCTGATCCTGATCAGGTTGAAATTTTCAGACCTAGAAGCCTGATTTTTCAGAGGTGCTGAGTGCCTTCAAATCCCACTGATTTCAGGTATATAGTCAACTGCTGCGAGTGCTCAGCATCTCTGAAAAAACAGGCTCTGGATATCAAAAGCTAGATATCTAAATCCATATTTACTTATCTGAACAAAACAGATTTGATTCTGCAAAACTTAAATCAATGAGAGTGGGTGCTGAGCACCTCTGAAAGTCAGGCCAATTTTATTTAGATGCCCATTTGTAAGATCCCATGTTTGACACTGTTGACTTTAATGTTACTTCCTCAGTTAACTCTGTAAAACCATAAATAACATTTCTTTGTCGCAGAGGAGTGGTAGGAGACATTTTGATGCCTGTTTGTAAAGTACATTGAGATCCTTGAATGGAAGGAACTAGAGCTTAAGAGCAAAGTACTACTGATATTCAAATTGCCTTATTGTTTGTTGTTAGAAATAGCCCTATTGTTGACATACCTGACAGGATAAAGCGATTTGGATGGGCCCTGAGTCATATAATGACATTGTGCTAAATATGACCAGGATTCAGCAAGGTATTTAAGTCTGTGCCTAACTCTTAGTTTGTGCATAGTTTCCAATGACTTCAGTAGCACAACTTACATGCTTAAGGTTATTTACTGTGTTGTTGTAGCTGTGTTGGTCTCAGGATATGTGAAAGAGAAGGTGGATGAGGTAACTCACTTTTGAAAAGGCACCTAGCAAACTTAATCACAGAGCAAGGCCTAAATACCTTTAGGATCTGGGCCTGTGCTCCTAAGTGGATGGTGAATGTGAATATAAGGTGCAATAATGCCTTGCTCAAAGTATTTATTTATTTATTTGTTTGTTTGTTAAGCAATTCAAGCACTCATGAAGGGGAAACAGGGTGGAAATGAATACGAAACATGCTTGTAGACTATGGCTTTCATTATTGTAGAAATATCTAGCTATGTGAAATATCTGTTTGAAAAGTACTGCCACTATCACTGACAGCAGAGCAGAAACAAAAACAGAATAGTGGAGTAAGGTTTCTAGCAGGATTTGTAAGAGTAATATCCTTGCGCAGCAGAAGACTTGGGAAGTCTTCCACAGACCCTGTTCTCTTTGTTGAAAACCACTTTTTAAAAAATGATTAAATGCCCAAACCAATTTATCTTGGAGACAGTGGGAGTCTTTCTATTAAATTTTATGGAGCTGGTTCAGCCCATAAAGCAGAACCAAATATTGACCAGATACCTGACCTCAAAACTTTTCAAAGCCTATATTGTCCAGTTGCTCTGCATGTTGATACAGTGCTGAATGATATTAACAATTAGTCACCAGTATACATAAAAATTGTGCAAGGTCTTGACATTTCTTTTTAAGTTAGTATCTTTGTTGGCACTCTCTACAGCAGAGGTGGGCAAACTACGGCCCGTGGGCCACACCCGGCCCGTGGGACCCTCCTGCCTGACCCCTGAGCTCCTGGCCCAGGAGGCTAGCCCCCAGTCCCTCCCCTGCTGTTCCTCCCTCCCCCGCAGCCTCAGCTCACTGCGCCGCCGGCGCAATGCTCTGGGCAGCTGGGCAGCACAGCTGCAGAGCCGCGGCCTGACCCGGTGCTGTGTGCTGCGCAGTGGCGTGGCTGGCTCCCGGCTGTAGTGCCGCCAGCCACCGGTGCACCAGGCAGCGCGGTAAGGGGGCAGGGAGGAGGTGGGGTTGGATAGAGGGCAGGGGAGTTCAGGGTGGTGGACAGGGGGCAGGAGTGTGGATAGGGGTCGGGGCGGTCAAAGGGCCGGGAATGGGGGGGTTGAATGGGTGCAGGGGTCCCGGGGGGCAGTCAGGGAGAAAGGGTTGTTGGATGGGGTGGGGGGGGGAGGGCAGTCAGGAATGAGAGGAGGGGTTGGATGGGGCAGCGGGGGGGTAGTCGGGATGTGGGTTCTGGGGGACAGGGAGCAGGGGTGTGTGGATGGGGCAGGGCTCCTGGGGGGGCCATCACGGAACAGGGAGGTTGGATGGGGCAGGGAGTCCCGGGGGGGGGGCGGCATCAGGGGCGAGGGGTAGGGGCCGGGCCACGCCACGCTGTTTGGGAAGGCACAGCCTCCCCTAACCAGCTCTCCATACAATTTCCGAAACCCAATGCGCCCTCAGGCCAAAAAGTTTGCCCGCCCCGGCTCTACAGAGACCCCCAGAGAGGTTCCTCAAAATCATAATTGAAGCACATAGTTGGGGTGGTGAAGGGAAGCTTCTGCTTCTTTTGCATATCCCGCACTCATAGAATAGAAGTAGCATATAGAAAAGTCAGGGCATCGAGTTCATCCCATGTATAGGAAAGGTTTTTTTGGTTAAACTCATTGGAGTGTGCCATTGCTCTTCATTAGTATAAATGCAACTGATGAAAGATTGTAGAAAAACATACATTTGGACCTTCCTCTAACACTGTTAAAGACTTAGTGGGTCTGGGTTATAATTTGTGTGTGTGTGTTTTTACTGAATTATGGTTTTATTGCATTTAAAAATAAAAAATCTCTACTGTTGAAGGCTACATGGCTTTTTGGTGACATACTAAGGTTATAAACATCTAGTGGAAATATGTACCATGATCAAATTCTGTTGATGGCTAAGATTTCATACTTCTGATGACAGAACAAACACTTGGAGGCCATTCTTTATCTAGATGAATATATTTTATTTTTACCACATGATAACCTCCTTGATACTGAGGACAGTTTGAACTGCAGAAGATAAAGCGCTCACTTGATACTTGGGTTTCATATATTAATCAGTGGCTTTGTCTAGTTATGGTTCCTTGAATGAGTCACAGAGGCTGGTTCCAATTTGCATAGCAGTTTTCCCAAGCTGGTATTCACATCCGATAAATTCATGTGTGGCACTTTTGAGCTCCAATATACAGGGGTTATCTGGGTAACTATTTCTATCTATTTAGGTACCGTAGAGTATAAGTGCTCTATCCTTTTGTTATAAAGGTAGGTCAGCAGAGAATGTTTCCAGTTGGAGGCTTTCTGTGTGGTGTCTGCCTCTCTGCTGTCCTCTAAAGACATCTCCAAGGAGTTGGAATTGCAAAGCCCAGATCCCTTAATCATTCCTTATGTTTTATCACCTTGATCTTCACATGACTTGGGCCACTGTAGAATTGGTTCCAGTTTCACAGACCAAGTTATGAAGTGAAGATTCTTTATTTTGTTGTTTTGTTAGCTGCTGGGTCCACACAAAATAAATATGCCATGATCCTAGGGAGCTGTTTCTAAAAAGAACTCCCTAGCTTGGACTGTATATTCATAGTTGTGGTTTTGATTCCCAAGGCATTTTCTCAGTTGTATCCCAGTATCTTTAGAGGAGGAATCACTGCCCTTTCTCTTTCACTTGTTTTAAAGGAACTGTTGTTGACAGTTGATTGGAAACAGTGTCTTTATGTGCTTGAAAGTAACCTATGTCTTTCTGACTAAGCTTTGATCAGTCCATTTCAATTCATTTTGCCTCCTTTCGGGTGGAACCTGTTTAATCTGAGTAAGTGTGCAATGGTATAGCTTGATCTGAAAGAGTCTAAATATGACTCCTTTCAAGTATAAATATAACAGTTCTGAGAGGAGAGGGATATATATATATATATATATATATATAAAATCACCAAGAATAACAACCATTAAATTGATAAAGTACAAATATCTGTCTAGCAGTTGATTAACACAGTATTTATGGAGAAAGTTCAGGTACTGCATATCTGTGTGATGTCCTCAGCAGGAAGCAGACAACTGGAATCACTGATAGAAGTCAGGGGGAAAAGCGCAGTTAATCATTTGTGGATATTTACACCTTTGCTGGTTTCTTTCACGGTACAAAGGCATTAGTGAAAGTGACAGAAACAAGTTATGAGCCATTTACTTGGTCTATCTGGAGGGATTTAATCTCATTTGGGTCATGGAGTTGAGTATTCTCTGGGAATTGGTGCTACTGTGATAGGACATATCTGAAGGCCTGGAGTGCAGAGATAAGAGTTTAAGTCCAGCTGGAATTAGAAGCAATAGAATTAGCTGGATTGTAATGCCGTAAACCTTTTGGTTCAGATCCTGAAATGCCTCTGGATAGCAGTTCAAATCTCTTCCAGATGGAGTTTTGGCTCTGGGACTTATGTGTAAGGCAAACATTAGTGATGTCAAGGACTTTTCTGGAGTATGCACAATAAAATCAGCCTTACATGATTCAGCATGCATTTTTCGTCCAGTTATGGCTTTTTTTTTAATGTGGGTATTTTTTGTTTTGTTTCAAAAGGCTAATTTTCCACTTCACTGACACTGACATGTTTGTTTATTTTTTAAAGGAAGACCAGGAGAATGTTTGAAAGGTCAGTGCTTTTATAATAAATGAGGCAAGCCTGAATGTGATTGGCACATGCATATCACTTTGAGATAACAGGGATTGCTATCGTGAAAAACATAAAACACTAGACAGAAGCTATAATAATTTATTTCCACTCAGTTTAAGCCCATTTAGCTTTTCAGGGAAGTGTTTTAAGATAGTGGCTGAGTGGAGACCCACCAACACACACACATTTTCCATAATGCGGTATATTTTCTGTGATCATGCAGTATAATGAGACAAATGTAACAATGCATGAGTTGATAGATTAGTGCTATACTTGCATTAGGGATGAGAAGTTAATTGCAAACTGTGATTGTAAAAGACTTAACAATTTGTTTTTCTGTGTTTAAAATCATGTCAGGTTTTCCCCAGTGTAATAGGAAGTATAATCTCAATTAAGTTTAAATCTGCTGAACAGAAGTAAAATATGCATACACACATGGAAAATTTTGCTTAGGGTATGGAACTGATGTTTTATTTTTTATTTTTTTATGAAAGACCAGTAAAAAAAATCCTGCAAAAGTTCCATTGAATTCAATGCAAAATATTCTTGCCTAGCAACAATAAAAATAAAATTGATTAGCTAAACCCAGGTTTTCTGTAACAATAACAGCTAGCTCTTACATAGCTCTTTTCATCAGCAGATCTTGAAGCAGTTTACAAAGGAGGTAAATGTCATTATACCCATTTTACAGACAGGGGAACTGAGACACAGAGAGGTGAAATGACTTGCCCAAGGTCACTCAGCAGGCCCCTAGCAGAGCCGGGAATAGACTCTAGTGTCCTGATTCCCAGTCCAGGGATCTAGGCACAAGACCATTCTGACTCTCTCTACCATTATGCATGACTATACTGCCAATATGCCATCGCCTCCTCCCCCAGGGGAAAAAAAATATGGGACCTATGAAGCATGTTAATGGTTTTTTCACTCTATAACTACATGCAGATTAATAGTTATTGTACACAGGTATAAATCTTTGTTCTTGTGATGGGTGATATCGCAGGTTGGGTGGCACCTTTACACAGGGTTTGCCCCTTGTTTGGGTAGGATGGGTAAGGACCGTAGCAGGTAAAGTCCTATTCATATATCAGGAATCAGAGAACTTGGGGAATATATATTTTTTAATTTGTTTAAATTGTTAAATAGTTTTATTAGATTTAAGTCTGTTGCCTCAATAGACAGTAGCTCAGGAATACTAATTTTGGCTTAGAATGTTTTGTGAAGTTCTAGAAATTCTAGAAGAGAAAATCCTATGAGTTTGTATTGAGAATTCAGATATTGTTAAAGAAATAAGTATCTCTAACAAGTGAATTAAAAGGACAGTTCAACTATGTAAAAGTGCACTTTCATATTAAAGAAATCTGCTCACTGTATTCCTAGTCATATCTCTTTTTAATATAATTATATTTTACTACTTTGGACTCTGGTTGGCACTGCAGAAGTAATGCTGCTATGAGAGAGCCAGCTAGATTCCATTTCAGCTTGACTATCAAAAAAAAATGTTAAATTAAGACTTCCGATTTTTTTATTACACACCTTGATTTTCAGGCACAGATTGTTAATTATCACCAAGGAAGACACAGTGCATCTTGGCAGAGGAGGTATATGTGGGTATACGAAGGTGACTTTGAACTATTTATGTGTTCTTCCAGCCTGGGCTGTTAGTGAAATGGTCTTGTTTTTCTGCGTATCTCAGGGCAAATTATGTCAGGTACTAGTTTTCAGGATATATCAACTATAATGGCAATTAAAAATAGTTTGCTTGCAAAACTTTCCTGTAGTTATATACTTCGTAGCATTCTTTCCCCCAACCCCCATACACACAAAAGTGTAATTGTCCTGTTGTAGAGAGGCAGTGGCTCTGTAGTGTTTTGTGATCTCTGGTCTTTGTTTTAAAGTACAGTGTATAAAATAACCATGAAAGATGTCTTAGACTTACACATTATATGGAAACTGAACATTTGAAAAGTTACCTGAGTGTAAAGAATAACTGTGTAAAGTTGAATGACTGAGGTGGACTACTACTATGTAAAAAGAATAGGAGTACTTGTGGCACCTTAGAGACTAACAAATTTATTAGAGCATAAGCTTTCGTGGGCTACAACCCACTTCTTCGGATGCATATAGAGTGAAACATATATTGAGGAGATATATATACACACATACAGAGAGCATGAACAGGTGGGAGTTGTCTTACCAACTCTGAGAGGCCAATTAAGTAAGAGAAAAAAACTTTTGAAGTGATAATCAAGATAGCTCAGTACAGACAGTTTGATAAGAAGTGTGAGAATACTTACAAGGGGAGATAGATTCAATGTTTGTAATGGCTCAGCCATTCCCAGTCCTACTATGTGTGTGTTCAAAGAAATACTGCATATTTTGTTTACTAATACATGATATGCTGTACTGCACACTTACAGTCTTCTTAAAGTTGAGTTGCCAACTTTAGATTCTCTCACATTATTACAGCTTACATGGACACTGTGATTTCTTTGTAAATCAGAAGTTCGTTATAGCTAAACCTGATGATGATAATAAATATAAATGGTTAAGCCTGTTCATTGACACTGACTTGTGAAATATTGATAGTATTAATTCTAATTAATCACCTCAATTTCTTTTTCTTTGTGTCATGTTTTAAATTAAATCATGAACAGGGAAAACTGCATTGTGGTGATAGCTAGAACATTATTCAAGAGTGTTTAGAATTTTTTAATGAATCTGTCATGTCTTTCATTACATGTAAAAGGAACCAGATACTAGCAAAAAATGTTATAAAAACAAACAAGCAAACTCTCTATTCAAAATAAAATGCAATGAAGTCTGGTTTAGAAATTCAGATTAGTTTGCAATAGCTGTCAAGATATTAATAATAGTAGCCTAAGTTTATCTCTGAGGGCCACAGTCTCTCTCAAACTAAAAAAGTAATTAGCAGACTAGGTTCTTACATGTGGACTTAGTTTGAAATGGATTTGTTTGGATGTAAGCGATCACCTCCATAAATGACACAATAGATACCATAATTGCAAAATTAAGATTTAATAGATTGGTAATATAATCTGGTACAGATTGAACTCAGATGTGTTGCACACAATAAATGACATCTTATATTTCTACAAGGGGCCTGTTCCAAGTATAACTCTCAAAATATTTTGATTTTGGGTAGTTTAAAATATGACAGCTATTAACAAACATTCCAACATATCATCATTGTGCAAAACTGAAGTGAATGTATGTGTGCCATCTATGGAATTACTAGAGAACACCTCCTTCCACAATATCTGGAATAGGGACCACATATGTTTTCAGTATTGTATGTTAGGTATGTCTTGACTGCACAGTTAAACCAGGGTGATTGGCACCCAGGTCTGAACATCTGGGTTAGCTTAGCTTGGATGTGAGCATCCCCACAGCAAAAGCTCTACCTGAATTACAGTGTCCTCACTGTTTCTGCACTGTCCAATGTGTGTCTGGGGGTGTATCCCATGGTTCTTTGTGCTGAGACACTCTAGGATTTTTTCCCCAGTCAATTATGGGAGAACTTGTCTGTCCTTTGTGGGATATTATGGGGAAAGCATTGGAGAACTGTGAGTACTCAAGTGAATTTTGTCTGCATCCTCGCTGCAAAGTGGGCAGTTTCCTGCCCAAGTTATAGTGTAGCCTGAGTTCTAACCCACATCCCTAGCTGAGGCTTAAATCACTTCCAGACCCCGATTAGAGGTATCTCTATGTGGACAGTAGGGAGAGAGAAGTTGTTCTAAAAGCTGGTAGGAGCCTAGGTTACCTGCAGTGAAGCCATACCCTTAGTGTGTTTACCTGAAAGGATCTAATGTGCTAGATGGATCTCGGACTTCCTTGGTCTTTGGGCCCTGTGCAATGAACAGAAACCCTACATTTAATCCCTCTCGCACTTGAACAAATAGATTTTATTGAAAAGGGGATACTGCTTGCTTCTCTTCATTTCTGTCTCCTGGTTTTCTAATTTTCCAGCTTTCAGTTCCATTTTCACCCTTTCACTGCTCCCTCTGGACTTATATAAGAGTACATTTAAGCAACGTTTGCTCGTACAAATATCTACATGCCAGTTGAACATTTTATTTGGTCAAGGGATCCTGTCACTAGAATTTTCACTTACTTCCATGGTATGTTAACGCTAGTTAAGTGCTAGTTTAAAATTCTCAAAAGAGTGCTCTATGCACTTCTGTGTGGGTTAGTAGGAATTATGCTGTTGGGTGAAAATTGTATTTTCCGAAGAAAATGAGTTGGCAGCATAACCTTGGATGAATATGGGAATAATGTCTGAAGCTACTTTAACCCATCTGATGCATATCCTTGTTTCTGCAAATCCTGTTATTAAAACAAAATGAATTAGTTCACATTGACCTGTTTTCTAAATGGTATGTGGTGGTGCGTGTGTACTGCAGTAAAACAGTAGTGGCATCCAGGGGGAAAAAATAGCATCAGAGATGTGTCCTCAGGCTTTAATATACACTGCATCTTAAGTTTTGGTATGTTAAAGTTTTCATTCTCCCATGAGCTTTCCATTGGAACATGAGGGCATTCTGCTGAAATCGATAAGCTTTTGTCTGTCAGTATTGCTGAACATGTGTAAAATCAGAAATAGATTATGTACACGTCTGTTTTCTACAGGTATTGTATGTGTAATCTTGATTTTACAGTTTTATTTTGCAGCAGCTGAAAAGTCTGGTTGACCATCTTTTGAAAAGTTGGTTCTTCACCAGTGACAATCTTATTTTAAGCCTTTCTGTTGATTAGTTAAGAAATTTGTTCTGAGAATCTATCCAGCATCTCACTAATCCAGCTTTGTCGCGACAGTATCAGAGAGTCTGAAAAGTGCTCCGCTGATGAGCTCTCCCGGTATTCTCTGCAATGGAAAGACTTGGATTTCATCTCATTTCATAGGATACAAAATATTTCATAAACAAAAATATGTAAAACAAAGAAAGTGATTTGCAATTATCACACTTGAATTAAATGATAATTATTTGGGGATATTCATGGAGTTGAGGGGATATATTTTTCTTATCTTAAATCTTTGGTTTATTATCTCTTTTATGGTTCCGTGCAGCACAAATGAATTTACATGACAAGGTGTCTAGTTAGCATTATTAGCAAAAGTGCTACTTAAAGTCCTTGGTTTGTATATTGACTTATCTTAGTTAGCTCTTTACAGGGATTTCTCATATGTAAATAACTTTAAAAAACCAACAAATACCTAAGAGCAAAAGTTAGATCTAGACACAGATTATGAATTCCTCAAAGTGTAGGTCTGATTGGATCCATCTCTACTTGAAAAATGTAAAATTGTTAATGTTTTGCTTAAACTAAGGACACAATGATGGTGCTGATATGACAAAATCACAAACATTATTGTTAAAAAAAAGAAAATAATCCCCGTTCCCCCACACCAAAGATATATTCTTTTTTTGAAGGACAGTCTCAAAGGGAAAAAACTAACTGCTAAGAGAATGGGTTTACAAATAAAGAGTAAGAGATGTTTCATACTGGCCTGTGAGAGCCCCAGAGAGTCCTGTGGCACCTTTAAGACTAACAGATGTATTGGAGCATAAGCTTTCATGGGTGAATGCCCACTTCGTCGGATGCATGTAATGGAAATTTCCAGGGGCAGGTATAAATATGCTGGCAAGCATATTTGAGATATGTGAGAGCCCCTAGCCTTTGAAATGTGCTCTCCTCCTTCAAATCCATTGACCTTTAGGGCTCTCTGTGAGGCACATGGTTTTTATGAAGGTTGCTGAAGAAGCAAATATTTTTAGGGGTGATTTTTAGGGCAGGTGGAGAATAGCTGCATAGCTATTTTGCAAAGTGTGCTGCAGGGCTGTTTTTGTAGCACTGTGGTTATGGAGCTGCTGTTTCTTTTTCTGATTCACTGTATCTTTAAAGTGTTTATCGGGGTGCCAACAGCTTGAAATGGTGGCCTCTTATTTTAGAATACCAAATAAATTGAGAATTGATAAAGTTTTCACCTTTTTAATTGCTTCGGTACTCCGACTGCAGATGAGGCAAGTTCTATCTAGACCAGTATTTTCAGAAATGGGTGCCTAAAGTTATGTGTATATAGGCATCTAAATAAATGGCTTGTTTTCAAAAATAGTGTGCACTCAGCAGTTCCCATTGAATCCTGGGTGAGTGAAGAACAGGCAAAGTATTAAAGCATTGGGGAGCGTAGTGTCTGGTAGCATTACATACAGGTTTTCTTTTGTGTTTTTCTGTGTCCATCAAAAATATATATCTAAAAATAACCCAAGTGGGACCAAATGGGTCAGGTGACTGGGATGTAGAAACTTTCACCTCTGGCTTGCTTATTTGAATGTAGTCTAGGCTGTTAGTGACCAACATTTGTAGACATTTGATAGCTGATCACGAACTTACATAAAATAGGTTGATTTCATTCTAGTGCCTACTGGACAAGTGTCCATTTTGCAAAAACCATCGTCAGTCTTTGCACTAATTGGCATCCTTGTTGGCTTTTTCAACAGAGAGGCTAAAGATTAAATGGGCATAGAGACTGACTCTCCCCCCCCCCACCCCGAGCCCTAGAGGTGATTTCTCCAGAACAGGATTGTGTCATAGTGGGTGAAGTGATGGGAAGTTTCCACAATCTCTTGCTGTGCTGTGCTGTACTTCTTCTGTGGGTGAAGAGGGGGCTTCACCTTCCAGAGCAATCAGCCTGAAACCTATCATGAATTAAAATAATATTTCTAAAATAAGGGTTTGGCTGAAAGACTATTTACTGATTTCCAGAAGAAGCACAATAGTTACATGGCCTGGGACCTTCCTACCTAAGAGACCATCTCTCTCCCTGTGCCATACTATCACATTTGAGGTCAACGTGGACACTAGAGCAAAGACTCCTTCAGTGTAAAAGAGACAGGGCTGCCAGCACAGCATTCTTGGTGAGGGAGCGCCTCCTGGGCTGTGCTGTCCCACACAGTCCAAAATACCCTGAAGTAGTGGGCTGCTCATGCAGGGCTGCAGAGCCAATTTATTGGAGCACTGGAGGAGGGCTGAGTCAGTTAGAGTAGGATTTCTGTTTTGAGGAAAATGTGAAATGGGATGGAATTTCTAATTCACTTTGAGTCTGCTGACTCAGTGTGATGTGGTTGGGAGGAAAGCAAGGGTAAGCTCTGCTGCTGGATTGATTGTGAAACTTCTCCTTGGACTTTCAAAATTAAACCAAGGGCCTTCACAGCTCCAGATGGGTATTCTTTGGTGTAGATTCTTTTAAATCTAAATAAACATTGAATATTGCAGTTGTGCTTCAGATAACATTTTGATGATGCTCACACACCTTACAAGTCATCAGCTCTAAGTTATTTACCACAGTCTTCTTTGTCTCTCTCTCCACTGATCATAGTTTCAGAGTGATGTGTAAACACTTTGGGCAAACAGTTAAAAATCTCCTCATTGCAGAGTGCTGAGGGACAACTCTTTATGTACCATATGCACCTCAGATTTATTTGAAGGCGAAATGAAAACTTTGAAGTAATTAAAATTAGAAAAAAATAAGGAATTGAACGTGGTGGTTCAGACAGCTTGGGGAAAAGTATCACCTATAATTTTTAGGGTTCCAGGTGCACTTTCAATTTCCTTAACTATAGTGTAAACCCTGATTTTGGTGTCCAGCAGCGTTAAGCATTGAGAACAAAAGAAGAGGAGAGAAGAAAAAATGTCTTTCTTTGTAATGTGAATGTGTTAGAATCAGAATTAGTTCTGGTTGTGTTGGATAAGTGTGGAAGTTTTTGAAATCTATTAACTAGAAGGTAGATATTTCAGCTTGTAATATGAAAGGAAAATAGACTCAGGGCCAGGTCCTCAGCTGTAGCTCCACTTACTTTAGTGGGATTATGATGATTTACATCAGCTGAGGATTTTACTCACTATTTTCTGTTTAAAGCCTTTCCGGCAGCATGTGACAGATCAATAAACAGATCATGATTATATTTCTCTTCCCATAACCCATGTAGTGTTCATTGCAGGTATTTTGCTACCTGCCTATCTGGTATGAAGACACATTTAGATTTGTTGAAGAATTTATTATAATGACTTATTATGGGTACACGGGCCTTACGCTATACAATTGTTTATTGAATATGTTATGGCACTCTTCGCTTATTCTAGCCATTTTATGGAAAATGACTCTTCCTTTTTGTTTGCATTTCCACATCTTCTTCTTGTGCCAGTCATCCCTTGGTGGCTATGTAATACAGGACTTCTTCCTATATTCAGGATTTTTAGTGTGTAGTTACCATCTGTACTAGCCGAATTTAATATTGATTTGGGTTGTATATGAAGAGATTATATGCCTGAGATTGTATGGTGACATCAGTGAACGAGGATGTTGGGAGAAAACGACATCCTTAATCATCAGCATGAGTGAAGCAAGTTCAGGTGTTTGCGGAAGGAAGCTGTATCTTTGTTGAATACACCTCTACCCCGATATAACGCTGTCCTCAGGAGCCAAAAAATCTTACCGCGTTATAGGTGAAACCGCGTTATATCGAACTTGCTTTGATCCGCCGGAGTGCGCAGCCCCGCCCGCCCCGGAGCACTGCTTTTTCGCGTTATATTCGAATTTGTGTTATATCGGGTCGTGTTATATCGGGGTAGAGGTGTACCATGTAAAATGTGTTCAGTCCATATTCAGAATCATAGCTTCCTTATGGGGTAAAAGGAAGGGGAGTCTCTTTGTCCAAAGTTAATTCATCCTTCCCAAGCTTCCAGCACACCATAATTCATTGTATCCTCAAAAGTCCCAGTGTAAAAGTACCTTGTGCTTTACTATAGCCTTGTAAAATAAAGCTTGCTTAGCCAGTCCCAGTGAAAAACACAGCCTGCTAACCAGAGGTGGAGTTTGTCTTTTGAATGTATTGATCTCTCTGACTCAGTGACTTGCAAGCTCCTTTGGCTCACAGAGATCTCAGGCCATCCAGCAGGACTCTTAGGTCTGGTCTATACTACCCGCCTGAATCGGCGGGTAGAAATCGACCTCTCGGGGATCGATTTATCGCGTCCCATCGGGACGCGACAATCGATCCCCGAATCGGTGCTCTAACTCCACCAGGGGAGGTGGTAGTAAGCGCCGCCGACAAAAAGCCGCAGAAGTCGATTTTGCCGCCGTCCTCACAACGGGGTAAGTCGGCTGTGATACGTCGAATGCAGCTACGCTATTCACGTAGCTGAAATTGCGTATCTTAAATCGACTCCCCCCTGTAGTGTAGATGTAGCCTTAGAAAGAATTTCCTTCTCAGCCTCCCTTTGACCATGAAAGTTAAGTCTTCTATTGCAGCAGCTGCAACTGAACCCAGATAGTCTATTTCCTGCTTCTTCTGTATGTACTAACCCCTGACATGGGTTTATACACCCCATTGCACTGTCATTTATGATCATCTGGGATCTGCTTGTGTTAGCTGAAAATAAATGAAATTCAGATAATAGATTAATGGATGTGTTTTCAATTACTGTTTGTTTATTGAGCTGTGAAAGGGTACTTGGTACTGTCCAAACAAATAAGGAGTTGCACCAGGTACCCAAAGGATCCTGTTTTGTGAAAATTGTTAGCCATTCAAAATGCTTAATTCTGCATTCCATGCATACTAGCCGGTAGGTAATGGTCAATCTACATTCTGTTTTCCTTATATAGGGTGACCAGATGTCCCGATTTTGTAAGGACAGTCTCAATATTTGGGGCTTTTTCTTATATTGGCTCCTATTACCCCCAACCCCCTGTCCCGATTTTTCACACTTGCTGTCTGGTCACCCTATCCTTATATAAATTGGTATAATTTTTCTTTTTGGAATATTTCATTGCAGAAATATGTTGATTTCAAGCAAACCAGCTGCTGTTACAAACTGTATTTCCTAAACACTTGTATTTGCACTCCCCTCCAAATTTTTGTTTGGTCATTAGAGCAGCATCTTGCTTGGTAGTGGGGCAGATCTGCTTTTCTTCTGCAAGCTTTTTTTGTGTTCATGGCTTGGCAACATTAACCATGACAGCTTCATTAGAATCAGTTTATTGTGTGTGAGATCCAGACATTCTTCTCTCAAAATGGTTGTCTTCAGATGCCAGCCTCTACTGGAGCCAGAACTCACATCTGAAAATTTTGTATAGAGTAAGATAGGACACTGCTAGTATAAGAGTTTTTATCTTGCAAATTTTCACATGAGTAAGTCATTACTCAGGTGGCTTATCCCATTGATACTGAGGAGATTATTCATATAAATGAGGATTTGTATGATTTTGCCCAGGTTCTATGACTATAGCCCTACTAAATTCACGGCCATGAAAAACGCATCACGGACCATGAAATCTGCTCTCCCCCTGTGAAATCTGGTCTTTTGTGTGCTTTTACCCTATACTATACCAATTTCATGGGGGAGTTTCTCAAATTGGGGGCCCTGACCCAAAAGGGAGTTGCAGGCGATCATACAGTTATTTTAGAGGGGATTGTGGTATTGCCACTCTTACTTCTGTGCTGCCTTCTGAGCTGGGTGGCAGGAGAGCAGTGGCTGCAGGCCAGGCACCCAGCTCTGAAGACAGCGTTCCGCCAGCAGCAGCACAGAAGTAAGGGTGGCAATACCATACCATGCACCCTTATTTCTACGTTGCTGCCTTCAGAGCTGGGTGGCCAGAGAGTGTCGGCTGCTGACTGAGGGCCCAGCTCTGTATGCAGCAGTGGAGAAGTAAGGATGACATTACCATACCATGCCATCCTTACTTCTGCACTGCTCTGCTTTCAGAGCTGGGCTCCCAGCCAGCAGCCACCGGTCTCCACCTGCCCATACACACTGACAATTATTTTTGATAACATTTCAAGTACTGTAAATGGAACAAATTGTAAAAAGACTAGTAAAAATCTCCTGGTTAAATTGGTAATTTAACATTTCTGTATACCTTCTTTTTCTTTTTCTTTTTTCTTTTTTTCTTTTAAACAAGGTGGCTAACATTGTTCGGCTGCCCTTTGGGGATTTAGAGCAATATATTTTCCACAAAAGTGGAAGCTGTTATTTATGTGGTTTTATTTGGTAGCAAAGTAATAATGTTTATATGATGATGATATCTGGGCATTCACTAGAAATATAATAAGCACCTTATCTCATTTAATAAACACAGTCCAGTTGTATGCATAATTATCAAGATATAAAGCAACCTGAAATAAATATGAAGCTCTACATGATAATAAATGTTGTTATTCAAATAGATTTACTCATTCTGAATTGAAATGAGATCTCCAATCTCTCAACACTTAAAGCACATCATGTGGTCTTTGCCCGACTCTAATCTGAGTAGCTGCAATTTCGCTCACACAGCAGCTAGATTATTCTTAGTAAAGAGAGCTTGAAAAGCTGAAGATAATCAGATGGTTCTCCTAAATTAAAACTGTTAAAGAATTCATAAAAATAAATCGCTGTATCTGTAAGTCTTAATTTGTCCTCTGCATTACTGCTTTAGTAAAAAGAATGAAAGGCTCTGTTTGGATGTACCATCCTTGTACTGTGCTCAGAACAAACATGGCCTCATTCAGCAATGGAAATTTGGTGTACATGGGGATTATTAGAGGAGGGTAATATTCTTGTTTAGGGGAGTTGAGACTGGGTGAGGGTGCTGTTTTACCACTGGTGAACGCTCTCAACATGATAGCTCTACTGTATTGTAGGTGTTAACTGAATTGACAAAAAGTGATACCTTCAGTCCAAATCCTTATTCATTTCTCTGTGCATATCCAGGAATAAATCCTCCCTGCTCTTCATGGATGGAGCTCAATTTTGTCAGCCATTCCACTCCTGTGTATGTCATCTGCCTATCTCTCACACCTGCTCTGGGACATCCATGAAGCTGCAGGGACCATTAAAGTGAAACATACAAAATGATGATTAATACCACAGCAATACCATCTGACCTTTAATATCCTGAATAAAAATCAATAAAAGTAATAATTTTAGTTCCTTTTCAAATTCCAATGCCTTCTTGCAAGACACTCATTCTTTGGACTTGAGAACAGTTATGAGAATTCTCACAGTGTATAAGAATAAGAGGTGTGGAGGCACTAGATTATGCAACAATAGGATTAGCAAAGGGGCAGAAAGAGAGGAAAGGTATCAGTGTAACTGGACTAGCAGAGGTTACTTATTGAAAGCCAATAGGCTGCTGAAAAACATTGCTTTGTGAAGGATCTCTGCAATGAGAGCAGAGGCAGTTTTCAAAACGGGGAAGGGAAAGCCTGATAATTGCCCTATAATTTTTCTGAGAGGTAATATTGAAGGTCCAGCTCCAAGAGTAGAGAATCTATGAGAACATATATGCAGGTATAGGAAAACATGCATTGCCCCAAAATGTGGTTCCAAGGCTCAAATGCCTGCTTTATGAAAGCCTTTCAAACATAAGTAGTGAGAATTAGGAGAAAATAATGGCTAAGATTAATTGTTTTCTGCTAAGATGTTATAAAATGCACTTGATGTCTTACAGCACGTTGGGTAAGCAGTGTCACTATTCCCCCAACACTCATGGCCTGTGTTAAATTGTACACCATTTTGCTGTTGGAATATCCCCATGAGTAATTTTCATGCCTCAAATAGAAAGATGGAATATATTGCAATTGCAAGTAGATAAAGCAGCATGTTAAGAATGTGCAACAATTGAACACTTGGGCTGACAGCTGTAACATAAATGCTTTGGCCATAGTGTCCAGGGTGTAATTTAGGAATTCAACCCTGGACACTATGGACATTTGGACATTTGGTTAATTTTTTTAGACTTTTTTGCACTGATTTCTGTTACTATGTGTTCAGCACAATTTGCACAGATAAGTGATTTCTGGCAAATTTAACCCCTTGTGCAATGAACTGCAGCAAGTGCAACAGACAAGTCACCAGCAAGTGACTGAGGGATGATAATGGTGGAAAGGCCACAATTGTTTCTGTGATGCCAAAGACCACACTCCCTGCTGGCCCTGTAGCAGTGGAGACTGGATAATCACACAGTAACAAAAAGGAAACCTAATCCAAAGGATGGTTTCAGCACCTTTTGTATAGGAGATATTTTGTTTGTGGGTGCAAGGAATTAGAAGCATTCTGGGAGGGCCAAGCAGTGCTTAGCACACCAAATTTATCTAGAATATCAAAGGCCATAGAGGATATTCTCCAAAGGAATGTGAGCAGTTGCCACTGGACTTGGCTTAGATATACTGTAGCACTTCCTTAGTGACTTGTACTCTAGTTTGAATTCTCTTATGCACCAGACGTTATTCCTTACATTACTTTAAAAATCTTTTTTGCATTAATGTTTGTCCCTCAGTTGGGTCATTTGCTCAACATTTTAATGATTTATGTCGCCCATGTAGATATTAGTAGGTACAAAGATGTGTTTTAATGATATTCTACTGCATATTGTTCACTGGGGAAGAATATAAAGCAGGGAAAATACAAAGCATTAAATACATGGATAGTTTCCAGCCTTCTAATGATTCAAACTATTTGATGAATCACTGAATTCTATTGTTGACCTCTGTTTCCGACCTTTCTCTGATTTCACAGGTCAACAACTCAATCTAACTACTGCATTTTGAATAATTTGTCATCTGAGATCTCTAGAACACCTCTCCAGTTTTCGTTTTTTTTAAAGTGATGATTGCAAGGGATCAAAATGCAGCTACAGCTTTTAAAGTAACGTTAAACCTTCACTACTGCTGGAAAGCAGTCCCAGTTTAATCAAGTTTCTGCCGATACATTTAAGGGCACCTGAATCCTCCTTGTCTTTCCTGTCTTTATCATGGACCTACAATCCAATATGCCTCCCATCCCCTCCCCCCAAAAACCCCAAAACAGAAAAAATAAAAACATATATTAATAGTAAAAGTAAATTCAACTATACTTTTTTATTTTTTTTCTTATTCATTCATATTCCAGTCTTCTTGATACTTAGTTTTTATTCTGCTCTTTTCCCTTTTACATACATGAAAAAAAAAATCTTTGCTGTTTTTATTTTGATCTGCAGCTTTCTTTAGCAGCCATGTGACTACTACATGAAGGGCAGTCTCTTTAATCTTGCAATCAGGAGGTTTTTTCTTCTCATAATACACTCTGATTAATATAAACTAATAATTATAAACACTGTAATGCACAATGTGTTTCAACAGTGCGACTGATTGGCTGATTTGTAGTTTGACAGATTTTTCTAAAGCTTAGGAAAGAACAAAACAAAAATTGCATTTCAAAGTGCTTATCTCACTTGAATTTGTGTTTTTATTTTGGCACAATTATACCAATGACATTTAGTACCAGTATTGTTAAACAAATGTCAGCATTTTAATTATATTGCATTTTCAAGGGTTTATAACTTTTGCTGCTTTACTAACATGGAAAGTTAGAGATAAGATTTCAGCTAAACAGTATCTTTTTAAAATATGTGAAATTATTATTAACAATACTTTACATACCATAGCATCTTTCATCTGAAGAGCTGCAACTTCTTCACAGATTTGGGTGATAAGTATTAACCTCATTTTGCTATGGGCCAGTTTAGATATGGACTAAGTGACTTTCCCTTAGTCTCTCAGCATGTCAGTGACAGTCAAGAACAGAACCAACATCTCCTGACTCCTTGCCACGGTCTCTAGCTGCTAGACCACTCTGTTTCCTTAAATGCTCAATCTAATACAGAGGTGGGCAAACTTTTTGGGCCGAGGGCTACATCTGGGTGGGGAAATTGTATGCAGGGCAGGGGGTTGGGGTGCAGGAGGGAGTGTGGGGTGTGGGAGGGGGTGCGGTGTGCAGGAAGGGGCTCAGGGCAAGGGATTGGGGCAGAGCAGGGGTGCGGAGTGTATGAGAGGGCTCAGGGAAGGGTGTTGGGGTGCAGGAGGGTGCAGGGTGCAGCAGGGAGCTCAGGGCAGGGGGTTGGGGTGCAGGAAGGGTGCTGGGTGTATGAGGGGGCTCAGGGCAGGGCGTTAGGGTGCAGGAGGGGTGCAAGGTACAGGCAAGGGGTTGGGGGGGGTTGGGTACAAGAGGGGTTCGGGCTCCGGCCCGGCGCCACTTACCTCAAGCAGCTCCGGGGTTGCACCGGGGCCAGGGCAGGCTCCCTACATGCCTGCCCTGTCCCCGGCCCCGCGCTGCTCCCGGAAGCGCTGCGGCCCCTTGGGGAGGGAGGGAGGAGGGCTCTGCATGCACTGCCCTTGCCGCGCCTACAGGTACCTCTCCTGAAGCTCCCATTGGCCGTGGTTCCCCGTTCCTGGCCAATGGGAGCTTCGGAGGGCGGTGCCTGGAGGCAAGGGCAATGCATGGAGCCCTCTGCCCCCCCCGCCCGGGGGCCGCAGGGATGTGGGCCGAATCCAAAGCCCTGAGGGGCCGGATCCGGCCCGCAAGCTGTAGTTTGCCCACCCCTGATCTAATACCTATCAGGGTAAACTGAAACACTACTATTGACTTGAAGTGCAAGTTACATCAGGCAATAAGCTATCAAAAGGGGCAAAATATATATGATTTTTCTTTTTGGTCTGGGTAGTTTTGTGCCTACAGAAAATGAAAGTGAAAGTTGTAATTCAGTAATATTTATAAAACACTTTGGCACAGTCAACATAACTGTCCTTTCCTTCAAATCCCTCCTTAATAGCCACTTATTTTTCCAAACCTTCCTGGATTAATTTCATACTTTGTATATTATATCTCTTCTTTCTTGCATTGGAACTACTGTCCTTTATTTTATTTTATTTTATTTTTCTTTAACTTGGAGACCAGTCCTGGAAACTCTTATTTCCAGATGTTTGGGCAAATTTTATGCTGGTGTGCATCCATTGGTTTCAGTGAAGTTACACCAGCATACAAAAATTGACCTGTAGTGTTTGCTGCTCATGAAGCCTTGATAATGAGCGCTATGGCTGGTAATGTCCTTCCAGGATAGGTTATTTGGATCATAAACTTCCTTGTGTAGAGACCTTGTGCCTGATTCTTCTATCACTTATACTGGTATAGCTCCATTGACTTTGAGAGAGTTACACCGGTTTACAATGGTGTAGGTGAGAGAAGAATTAGGTGTCTTGGGTACAGTCTTACACTAGTGAAGTCAATGGGAGTTTTACCATTGATATTAAATAGGATCAGGATCAAAGTATTTTGAAAAGCACCATGTTCACATATAGTACTCCACATAAACGTGTGTAATTCTTTCTGGAGAAGGATCATCTGAAGTGATTATGTCAACTGTATATAAATCACTTAAATTCCCATAAATGAAGGTAAAAATCCCATGCACAAAGAATAATGGGAGAGAGGATTTCGAATGGATCTTTCATATGCAATTTAAATTACACTAAGATCTGGCAATATACAATAAATATAGTTATAAATCCTTAATGTCTTTTAGGTTATGTCTGATTCCTAGTAAAGTTATGGTAATAAGATTGATTCTCCCTCCTCTAACTGTTGGAAAGGATGCCTTGAGCGAGGTTCCTTTGTTGCCTTACCTCATCTATTTTTAATTTTTGGTTACTTGTTAAAAGCAGAATGTTTGTTTTAAATCACCATTTATGTTTTGGTTTACTCCCTGCAAAGTAATTGAGGAGTCACTATAAAGACTTTTATTCACACCCATTAGTAAAAAAAAACAGTTACTAACCTGTTCTGCAACTGTTGTTCTTTGAGCTATGTTGCACATGTCCTTTCCACTTCAGGTGCATGCATGCCCAGTGCACCAGTCCATAGTTGGAGATTTTTCCCTTATTGGTACCCTTTGGTGTGGTGTGTGCACTTTCTCCTGGCTCATGCTGCTGTGTGGTAGTATAAAGTTTGGAGCTGCCCCATCAGGTCCTTCTTGCTGGCTGAGATTGGTAGACGGAGCATGTTGGCTTGCTTTGCAAATGTTTTCCCTTCCAGGGAATTTGCTTTTCCTGTATATAGTTAGTGTACTCCATGAATAGTTAGTACTTTAGAATAAGTTTCATCTGTTATTTTACTTGTTTGATTTAGAGAGTTGGTCCTGGGTACCGGCTCTCGGTCCTTGGAATGCCTCTGTCTCCAAGCTTTAAGCATTGCATCGGCTGCAAGAAGTCTGTGCTGGTAAGTGACCCTCATTCCACCTGTTGAAAGTGCCTAGATGAGGGTCACATCTGGGACAAGTGCCAAAGCCGTAGAGACGTGAAGCTCTGAACTAAGAAAGCTAGAGAAGTGAGACTGGATCACATTCTCGTGGAGGTAACCTTGCATCCACCATGGGGCCTTCATTGTAACAACCTTTATTCATACCCAATAGTAACTGCAAATAATGCAATCAGTAGAGCTTGCCAAAGGGCTGTTCTTTCCCGAAGAGTTAGAGTGGGTGGAAAGGATATGCTTCATTGTGAGTTCAGGGTAAGTTTTGGGACTTGGTTTTTACAATTTGGCCACAATTTACATGATCATTAATTTCCCAAATGCTGAGAGATCCAGTTTTTTTGTTTTTGTATAAATAAACCTTTCACATGGTAGGGTTTCCGTATAGTTTACTACTTAATTCCATCAGAAGTGACTGTCCTATGCAGCATCTAAATTTGATTAATAATGTTTTTAATGGTTAAAGCCTTTATTCTTTGTTCTTGTCGGTTGTGTGTGTGTGTGTGAGCTTCTTATTTCTATCACACCATTCTATCATTTGTTTGTTAATAGTAGTTTTGAGATTAACATAAAATTGGAAACCTTATTGTAATTTCCAGTGTTTTGGGTACCAGGGGATACTTGCGTAGCTTACAGATATAATACTTTGCAATTCTGGAATATTAATAATGATGACTGTAGTCTTTAACTTGGAAGTTATTTCTTTTTGTTTATCTTTTATCGCAACCATAAATATTGTTTCCATTCAACAAGTTGTAGCAATGACCATTCAAGATTTTCTATCTGTTTACTTTAGAAATGGCTTTTTTCTTTAACAGAATAATTAGATGAGATATCATGATAATAATTTAAACACCATCGATATGGTCTTACTCCCTTGTTGCATACTTTTTAATTACTAATGTGTATTATGCTTAGAGGTGGTGATGATGAAGATGATTGAAGAAAGTCTGAAGCAATTCTCTTGTTGGTTTAAAGTAAAAGATAAATATTATTCAGACAGAATATGGGTCTTCTGTAGCTTTTTTAATCACAATGAAGAAGTATCCCTGGCTAACGTTAAACATTGGAAATACAGAGTTGAGAGTTTGAGTGCTCTTAGGAACATTAGGCACAGAACAGAAGGAGCTGCATTGTCTATTAATGATTAAGCTTTAATGATAAATGTCTTTTTGGCAATGTTAGAACCTTTGACTGTATTTTGTTAGCAGAAGAGTAATAAAATTCCCGTCTAGCAAAGTTCCAGTAAAGAGGAACTTTTATGTTTTCTTAACAATTAGATTTAAAAAGTTGTTTGGATTTTATTTTAAAGGGTCCATCTTGCTGGGAGGATGTGCTGATTCCAAACAGAATAGCTGGCACTTGCCAATCCCGAAACTGCCGTGGAGATATAGCGGTAAGATATTGTTAAATGTCATGTTTCTCCAAGACTCAGTGTAATGAGACCATTGCAGAAATAAAGATTTGTTATATTACTGGTGTAAGTCACTAATTCTGTTTAAAATATAGAATCTGTGGCAATTTACTATTTATGTCTAATCAAGTACTTTTAATATGGTTACAGAAGTGGGATATCTGTCAGTCACTGGTCAGAAAATAACATTATCGCCCTGTGGAAAATGCGGGACATTTGTATTTTTTATGAATATATGTACTGCAGTTTACCTGCTTGCCGATATTTTGTCTGACTGCATTGATTTAAATCTAAAGGAGCTGTTAAGAGCATAGGTGGATTGGGGGGGCAGAAGGGGGCATTGCCCCCCTAAACAATAGGCATAGTTTGGGGGGACATGGGAGGGTGTTGTCACCCCTCCCCCCGACTGCAAGCCTCAGGCAGGCATGTGCAATGTTCTGCAGAGGAGACAGGCGACTGCTTCCAGCTTGTGCCCCTCAGGCAGGGAGTCAGAATTTTGTTTATAAGCAATGTGATTAACAGGTAATTAAGATAAGAAAGTACTATTAGCATGTTACAAAGTAGCAGCCCTGTTAGTCTGTATCCGCAAAAAGAACAGGAGTACGTGTGGCACCTTAATTTATTTCAGCATAAGCTTTCGTGGGCTACAGCTCACTGCATCTGAAGAAGTGAGCTGTAGCCCACGAAAGCTTATGCTGAAATAAATTTGTTAGTCTCTAAGGTGCCACAAGTACTCCTGTTCTTTTTGACTATTAGCATGTTTCCTAAAGTTAAATGATCTGTTCCAAGCTTGATGAATTGCAAAAAGTAAGTAGCCTAAATGATTTGAATTGTTGTTCTCAAGAGGTGGTAACTAAGTTACTAATATCTTTCTTTGAGAAGATAACAGATTTTTTAGACAAAGGAAATGCAGTAGATCTAATCTACCTGGATGTCAGTAAGGCATTTGATACAGTTCCACATGAGAAATTATTAGTTACATTGGAGAAGATGGGGATTAATATGAGAACTGAAAGGTGGATAAGGAACGGGTTAAAGGGAAGGCTACAACAGGTCATACTGAAAGGTGAACTGTCAGGCTGGAGGGAGGTTACTAGTGGAGTTCCTCAGGGATCTGTCTTGGGACCAACCTTATTTAACATTTTTATTACTGATCTTGTCACAAAAAATGTGTGCACTAATAAAATTTGCAGATGACACAAAGTTGGGAGGTATTGCCAATACCGAGGAGGACTGGAATATCATACAAGAAGATCTGGATGACCTTGTAAACTGGAAAAATAGAAATTGGATGATATTTAATAGTGCAAAGTCATGCATTAAGGATTAACAACAATAATTTAAACTGGGGATTTATCAGTTGGAAGTCACAGTGAAGGAGAAAGACCTGGTGTATTGGTTGATCACAGGCTGATTATGAGCTGTCAATGTGATGCGACTGTGAAAAAGGCTAATGCAGCCCTAGGATGTATCAGGTGAGGTATTTCCAGTAGAGACAAGGAAGTGTTAGTACCATTATACAAGGCACTGGTGAGACCTCATCTGGAATACTTAAAGATGAATTCAAAGTGGAACAGGTGCAGAGAAGGGCTACTAGGATGATCTGAGGAATGGAAAACCTACCTTATGAGAATAGACTCAAAGAGCTTGGTTTGTTTAGCCTAACCAAAAGGGGAGATATGACTGCTATCTATAAATATATCAGAGGGATAAATACAAGGGAGGGAGAGGAGCTATTTAAGTTAAGTGCCAATGTGGACACAAGAACAAATGGACACAAACTGTCACACCCAGCCGACAGGAGGCACCCACGAGAGGTGAGTGCGCCCCCAGCGTCACACCTTGGAAATCACTTTAATTTTCAACCCAGCAGAGTCCAACCTATCAACCTTCAGGGCATGATATATTTTTCATTTTTAGATGATCAGTATTGTGGTGCTCTTGTTTTAATCTCTATATTTCAAGAAGATAACATCATCATCTTTCTCGAACCCCATTACAGATCTGTCTCATCTTACGCTGGGGTTACGTTCCGCAGTCAGCACCTAAAGCGAAAATCGCTTATAGTCAAAATTACATTGAATGTAATGGCGGGCGGAATCGCCCGCACTACAGAAACAGTATTTAAATTGTTATTTTTCTCTTTTTTTTTTGTTTTTTTGTTTTGGTTTTGCCGACCGTGTAAAGCTGAAATCGCACATGTTAAATGCGCCTAAGATGCGACAGACCTGTAGTTGCATAAGACAGGAGTCAAATGGTGCCAGTCATCCCTATCCAGGGCTCTTTCTCTCTCCCTCAGTCTTCCCTGTTGGAGCTGTTCTACTTTGTATAAATAGTTAAATATTCCTTGTACTGGTTAGAGAGACTGGCTCTATAACCTGGTGGTACTCAGCTGGAATGTGGAAAATGCAGGTTCAGGTCCCTGCCCCAAACCAGGTAGAACCTGAGTGTCCCACCTATCAGGTGAGTCCCTTAACCACTGGGCTGTTAGCTATTCTGGGGTGTTATTCCTGTGTGTGTGGGGGGGGAATGGGGGTTGTTTGTTTGTTTACATGATACATTTCAGAATGCATCAGAATGAAAACAAATATTGAAACCTTGACACTTTTTGTAAAGCAGAATTCTTGTTTTGTTGCCATCCCTAAAAATAACCATTCACCAGCATCAAGTCCTCTGGAAAAGAGCTTTATTCCATAAATAATTCAATGTAATTAAAACCTGCCCCCCCCTCTTTTCAAATACATATACATGTTGCATTTATGAAGTCCATAGTTCTTAGGGATTTTTTGCCTAACATGAGAAAATATTATACTTATAATATTTGTGTCATTAAGGGCTATAGCTTCCTTGTTAGTTGGGAAGAGGATTTACTAACGATTTACCTATTTTTTGACAAACTATAATAAACTAATTTCATTTTTGGCATAGATATGTACTACCTCCCTCCCACCAACCCAAGGTACTGTGGTAGTTAAATATAGATTGTATATGCTTCTTCAGGGTTCTTATATCTTTTAATGTTGTTCACTCATTCTGCTTCTTAGTCTTTTTCTTCAGGATGGATGGGTTCAGTGCATTGTTAGCTAAGGTAGATTCTTTTCGAGTACCCTGTGTATTCTGGTCTGACTCATTTTATGTAGCTGGATTTGCCAGAATAATTAACAATGCTGTGTGAAACTTTCTTAATGAAACATAAATGAGATGGAATTGTGTTTTGTTACAAACCTGTGATCCAGCCCAGGTGCACCTAGTGGTTTATGAACCTCTTCAGAAATCACAAACTAAGTTTTGGACAGACCTGAGCTGACGTTTTAGCTGGCTTTATTCTTTCTGTCTGTCTTTCGGACTTTTATTTGTATTTTAGTTATACCTAGAACGCCTAGGTTTCAGAGAGGTAGCCATGTTAGTCTGTATCAACATAAACAACGAGGAGTCCTTGTGGCACCTTAGAGACTAACAAATTTATTTGGACATAAGCTTTCGTGGGCTAGAACCCACTTCATCAGATGCATGGAGTGGAAAAAAAAAGTAAACAGATATAAATAGACAGTGCATGAAAATATGGGAGTTGCCTTACCAAGTGGGGGGTCAGTGCTAACGAAGCCAATTCAGTTAAGGTGGATGTGGCCCATTCCCAACAGTTGACAAGAAGGGGTGAATATCAACAGAGGGAAAATTATTTTTTGTAGTGACCCAGCCACTCCCAGTCTTTATTCAGGCCTATCTGTGACAAAATCTTAGCCTTAACTATCATGTATAAATTTGCCTTCATGGCATAGGAGATAGTTGTATTATCAAGATAAAGATACTGCTTTAGTACCAGCTCTGATATCATTGATAGTTCACAAAGTGATTTGAACAGCTGCACCCATGTTGTTCAAAGGCCTGTGCAAAATAACGTGTAGTGATCCCTCCTTATCTGTTATCAGTTAGATCTACTTCCACATAGACATCTCTATGTGCTACTTACCTGCCTGTATTCTTGCTTCGACAGTGGAAGAATTCCTTTCCTATTCACAGGGCTCTGTACTTTTAGTGACTTCCTACATGGGTCAGCAAGCCAGGAGATGAAACAGAAGCTCTATTTTCCAGATAGAGAACAGGGAATGGAAGTTGGGGACTTCAGTCTCTGTCCACTTATGGTCCCCTGTGGGATATGGCAATCAGAGATTGTGTCGTAGTTGGTGGATGAGGTGAGTGCATCTGGTGTGGGGTCCACATGCCCAAACTCGTTCTATCTGCTGAGACTTCCAACAAATGCATGTACCCAATTCCGGGACACCTGTCCACTGGGAACTGAATTTAGTACACCAAACAGCTATTGCTACCACTTTGGCTTGGATTTGTACCAGCAGAAGATGATATTCTATATCTCATTATGGATCCTCTGAGGTATCCAGTTTCCCACAAAAGTTTTTAAAGTAAATAATATTTAGTTTAGTTCATGTTCTAGGGGTTACCACTGACAAATCAGGACATGAACATACTGAATATTTTAAAACTGTGTCCAATCTTTGTGGTGTTTGCTTTTTTAATTGAAGCAAGACTTTTCAAACTAGAATACACGAAGACAGTTGTGGTTCCTGTTTCTTGTGGGAGAGTTGCAGGAGCTGCATGAAGGTGTACTTTTTTTAACCTAGCATCTTGATTAAGAAGATCTGGACTGTAGATTCACACATCACCACAGTATTCTAGGATTTCAAATTTATGATAATAGATGGATGAACCATTCATTTTACTCTGTGGAAGAAAGTTGTAGGATTTGACCAACTTCACCAACGGCTTAAGCAACCATAACTACAATGATTTCATAGAGCTGTTCCTGCACCATTGTCTTCTAGATACCTTCTAGCTGGGACCAGTAACCATGACGCCTATTTGCCTGGTTATTTATCATTAAAATATTTTTAAATCTCTTTTTATTTAAATATTTATTAATCTGAGACAAAACTTTTTAATTTTGTAGAGGAAGAATTTGAACATTTGTCCACACAAAGGCAGCCACAGACACTTCCTCTGTCTACCAGAATTAGACATTGATATTACATATCTACATCTGTATTTTGTGCTCATTGTATATAGGGAAAACTATTGATGCTTCAAATTAAATGAGTAAAAAGTAGTGTGGAAAAAGGCAGAGTGAGTATTTAATTGATTCCCTAATGTTATAAACCAGTGAAATCTAGTTGATGACCTCTGTTTCCAATATTCTTCAATTAAATGGCTTTAAAAGCCAAATCTTTCAAACTTGGATGCTAACGGCTAGGCATTTAAATCCATACTAAGGCACCTTAAGTGATTTTCAGAGAAGCTTAATTACCTTTGGCTTCCAGTGAATCCATTTCCATTCAGTGATAGAAATGTTATTTTTTTCAGTCTTTCACTCCATGTTGGGTAGTGCATGAGATAGTCTTTTTGCCCACTCCTATTTTATGTTGGATGATGGTGTTCATAGCAGAAACAATGTTTCTGTAATGCCTTGTCATTGATGCAGATCTTCCTTTCCCTAGCCATGTGCTTTTGATTATCCTGATGATGGACTTAATGAAGGAGGAAAGCAGGATTCCTCTGTCTCTTTAGTGGAATAGCTTCTATAGCTCATTTTATCACTCTTTCTGATGGATGAGTAATGAAAATTTGTAAGGACTGTTTATTTTCAGTTGTCAGCAAGTAGTGTCCTTAAAACTCAACTAGAATATAAGTGTGAGTTTTACATAAATGTTTTATTTGATCAGTTTCCACTACTTATAAATCTCGGTTTGTGCCATATCTTCAAGATACAGCATGTTCTCTCTATAATACTAATTTGGCAATATTTCAACACAAAGTTAGTCTCTTGCCAGAAATTGGGAACTTTCATTTTGTTAGATAGAAATATGAAAATATAGTAATTGACAACATTCAAAAGGATAGAAATCAGAAGTTCAATTTAAAGTTAAGTAAAATATTTCAACTTTCAGCAATGATTTCATGAGTGCCTTAATGATACAATGGATTGTAATGGAGGATATATGTTCCAGTGTACTCAAAAATGTGAAAATTATTTGACTAATTTTCATGGCTCACTTGCTCAGTATAGACTAAAATGAACTTATTTTCATATGATCTACTGCATGTATTGTGCTTTTGATTCCAAGATATGGGTCTTTGGTGCAAAAGAAATAGCAAATGAGAATTTGCTAATTCTTTGCTATAATATACAGTAATTAAGGGCAACTAGAATGTATAAAAGATAAATAATACACCCTTAACATACCTATTCATGACTGACCGACTACCCTCTCCTTTCATGAAACTGGCAGGCTCTAAGAGCCAATCATACAAAGTTTGTCTTTTATCATCCTCAAAGTTACACTGTTACACTGCTGTAATATTCTTCTCAGTCTTTCTTCTAGTTCAGTAAAGTTTTCGGCTATGTGATGTGACAGTATCTCTGTATTTGGTCTTAAGTTGAAGGGTGATATCCCAAGAAAGATGAGAGCGCACACAAGTTCATAAAAAAGAAAGTTTGATTATGCTCATCTTGAACTGATGATAGAGGGTAGCCCTCTGTACAAAAACAATTGAATACTTCCTGGCTCTGTGAAGTAGTGGACAAAAAGTTCAAAGGACGCAAACTTGGCCCACTACAAACTATGCATGCACTGAACCCCAAGATGTTTCTCCTGAGTTGCTGTAGTTCTTCTAAACTCTGATAATGCTATTACTGTGCAACACACCAAACCTGTATAAAAAAACCTCCACATTACTCCAAGGAGTGAGCATAAGTGTAGTTCATCTTCTGGTGCTACTGTTGCCTTCTGCTGCTGATTCACAGACACATTTTGATTTGAGATGGAAGAGAGGAAAGTGACACACCCTGACATCTTTAGAACTATTTCATTGACCAGGAATCCTTCCTAAATAAGGAAGAACCTCAATCTTTCATGAGCTATCTGATGGCATATTCAGTCAGCAGCATAGAACATTTGTTTTAAAGAGATGATTGCGTCCATCAAGAGTTCCTCTGGTTTTGTTTTTTCCGTTCTCTGTTCTTTTTCTTGAATAGGTTGAATAAAAACCTATGGAAATTAGCGTTCTTCTAGTCTCCAGGATGCTAGGCTTTACTCTTCCTTGAGGGTAGTTGAGTTAGAGCTTGAATTGCTTTTGAGCCTTTGTCATTTATCTCGGCAGCCAGAGGTGACCTTGTCCAATGCAGAATGCAACCCTTGCTTGAGTATCAAAGTCCCATAAAATGTGTGAAAACTTTACTGATAGTTGACCATTGAAGTTAATTAGTGCAAATGGTTTATGGAGTGCTGCTTCCAAGCAGAAGAAATTTGTTCTGTGTCTCAAGTTCTTCCAGTCCTATGCCCGTATACTGAATTTTTAGGACACTTCTTTTAGTCAGAAGTTGATGCAAGCTGATTCTATAGACACATAGCCAGATGCTTGTTTCCTTATACAGGAGTGTATGCCTCTGTCTTTCTCAACTGCCCTGTAATCATTAAAGGGGCGAAGAGCCGATTTGTGACATTGCATTCCTAATCTCATTACTGACCAATTGTTTTCTTTTTCACCAGACTAGGAAAATCAGTAGAAATTTGTCATGTTCTTTAAAAGGGGAGGATCCATTCAGTTCTCCCATTCTGGTTTCTATTTGCCAGTTACTTAACTACGCTTCCTCATGAGTAGTCCCTAGTGAGAGACTTGCATCAGTCTAACCAAAGGCCAAGGGGACTGAGAGTCACATTTGGAGAGAGAGACTCATAGATAAACTCGTTCTCTTTAGAAGGGCAGAAAGAAATTTTTCTTTTCTTTTTATTATTTATTATTTGTATTATTGTAGGACCACATCGTGCCAGGCACTGTACAAACACAACAAAAAGACAGTACCTGCCCCAAAGAGCTTACAATCTAAGTATAGGAAAAGAGACACCAAATGGGTACAGACAGATGGGGGGAGTACAAGGAAACAGTAAGACAACATTGTTCAGCATGACTGGCAGTGGTCTCAGCACACCAGTTACCTAACCATTGTCAAGTCTTTTGTAGGCATTAGAGCAAATTACAGTTTTGTGGAGGGTTTTGAAGGAGGATAAGGAGTTAGTTTTGCAGATGTTTCAGGGAGATTCTCCCAAGCATGAGGGGCAGCATGAGAGAAAGCATGAAGGTCCTTGTTTGAACATTAAATAAGTGGGTGATGGAGGCTGACATTGTGGATCAGTTGGAAGCAGCAGTAAACTTATCAATACTGAATGGGTAAGGTGAGTGTGTGCCTGAAGGGCATTGAAAGTGAAGACAAGTAGCTTATGTTTGATATGATAGAGAAGAGTGAATCAGTAAAGGGACAAAGAGAGAGGTGACATTGTCAAAATGACAGGCCATGAAAATGATCTTTGTAGCAGCATTCTGAATGGATATGAGCAAGGCAAGATTGCATTTGTCAAGGCTAGAAAAAAGGATGGGACAATAAACAAGACATGTGATGATGAGAGCCTGGATGAGAGTCTTAGCTGTCTGGATGGATAGGAAAGACCGTATCTTAGAGATGTTATTCAAGGAGAATCTGTAAGAATTAAACAGACTGGATGTGAGGAACTAGAGAGAAGTCCAAATTGAAGATGGCACTCAGGTTATGGGCCTGGATGACAGAGTGATCCACAGTGATTGAGAAAGGAGATGGCAAGGAGGGTTTTTTGGTGGGAATGGAGAATAAGAGCTCTGTTTCAATCATGTTGAGCTTGAGCTGATGGCTAGACATCCATGAGGAGATGTCAGAGAGAAATAGACTGAGATTTTTGTTTGGAGAGAAAAAACAGGTCTGGAGTAGAGAGGTAGGCCTGTAAATCGTCCACATCGTAGTTGGTTTTGTGTTTGTGGATGCGATTACCCAGAAATAAGGTTTAGAGGGAGAAGAGAAGGGGACCAAGGGCAGAGCCCTGTGGAACTCCCATAGAAAGCTGGAAGGGAGGGAAGAGGAGCAGGGCCGTCCCTAGCCATTTGGGTGCCCTATGCAGCCCCCCCTGTGTGTGGGGAGCGGCTGTGTGGGGCCCCAGGCCTCCCCCCCAAGGTATGGGAGGCAGGAGCTGAGGGGGGGCACTTTTGGGGGCTCCACAGGCCCAGAGTGGCCCAGGGGATTAGCGGGGGGCCAGGAGCAGCCCGTTCCGCTTCCCTCACCCCGGCCCGAGCCGTGTTGCTCGGGGGAGGAGGCTTGGGGGAAGGGATCCCCCCCCCCCCACTCACTGGCAGCGGCGGAAAGCGAAGCAGCCCGGCCCCAGCCCGCTCTACTCTGCCAGCTCCCAGCCGCGGAGCTCCACTCCCACCACTGGTGAGAGCCGGGGTGGTCCTTTCCCCAACCTGAGCGACATGGCTGGGGCCGGAGCAAGGGAAGCGGAGTGGGTTGGGGTGGGCTCTTATTCTCCATTCCCACCAAAAAACCCTCCTTGCCATCTCTTTTCTCAATCACTGTGGATCGCTCTACCTGTGACTCAGGCCTTTCCCCGCACTCACCGGCGGCGGGAAGCGGAGCGCCACAGCTGGGTGCTGGTGGAGTAGAGCGGGCTGGGGCGGGTTGCTCCACTTCCCGCCGCTGCTGGTGAGTGCGGGGTCACTGGGGGAAGAGGTGGAATGGGGGTGGAGCAGGGGGAAGGGCAAGAGGCAGGGCGGAAGGAGTTGTCCGGGGCCTCACACCCCCCTAGGGACGGCCCTGCCCCTTGCAGGGGGGCCGACCGAGGGATAGGGCTGGTCGCCTGGGCTGGTGCTGCCGCGTATGCAGCATGCAACTGCCTAGGGCACCATGAAATTTTGGGCAGTATGGTGCTCCAAATTTCATGGTGCCCTATGCAGCTGTTTTTATGCCTAAGGACGGCCCTGAAGAGGAGGATACTCTGATGGACATGCTGAAGGAGTGAATAGAGAAGTAGGAAGAAAACTAGGAGAGGACAGGATCACTGAAGCTAAGGGAGGACAAGATTTCAAGAAGAAGAGCATGGTAGACTGTGCTGAAGGCAGCTGATGGGTCAAGGAGGATGAAGATGGAGTAGTGGTTCTGAGATTTGGCTAAGAAGCGGCTATTGGAGACTTTGACGAGAGTAGTTTCAGTGGTGTGCAAGGAATGGAAGCCAGATTAGAGAGGGTCTGGAGTGGAACTGGTATAGAGGAACTCCAGACACTGATTGCAAACAGTGTGTTCCCTGAGCTTAGAGATGAAAGGTAGAAGGGAGATGGGGCAGTACTTAGAGAGGTAAGTGTGGTCAAGGGTGGGTTTATTTAAAATGGGCTCTTTAAACATTTCTTTAAAAAAAGTCTTTAAATTTGCCCCTAAATGTTCTTGGTATTAAGTACAAAGATTAATTGCTCCAAGGTTACCCAAAATATCTTAGATTCTCATTATGTCATGAAGATGGTGTAGTTAATGAACTGCCTGTAGTGAGCTTGGACTAGATGTCCTTTCAAAAATAAGGGTTTTCATTGAATCATTTTATGGAGACAAAATGTTTAAGCAACTCAGTGAAACCTCACATTGTATCATACCACACAGTTAAAAATCAGCACACTTTTTCTAAAGCCAATTTAAATGGATCAAACCTAGTAGCTCAAGGACAACATAAAAATGGGCTGTTTATCAACTAATTTCAAACCAAATTTGAGTCAGAGCTACTGCAGCTCTCTTGTGGTTTTGCACAGTAATGGTAATAATTAAAACATATGGTTGCTGCTGAAAGTGTACAGCTGTTGCATGGACTTGAACAGAAATGGTAGATACTGTACCTCACATGAAATACTATTTACTTACTATTCTGCTTTGGGATTAATGTTTGCTTTTTCTGGGAGTGATTGGGACTGTAATTTTTGATACGCCTATAATTAATTAATTTATATCTTCAGGTGCAAACTGCCTCTGGCTTCCACTAAATATCTTCTTATAATTCAGTGCATAAATTACCTATCTTTTAAGGTAAAATATTAACTGCACAAATCTCTTATTGTAATTCTCTAAAATGTAAAGATGAACGATCTACAAAGAATGGTATCATGCAACAGAGTAAACTCCTGATCCTGAAAGGAAGGATTGCATTACATCTCAATTTAAGTCACGCAATTATTAAGCAGCCTTCTTCTTTTTATTCAAGTTTAAGATAGTCAAAAGGTCATCAAGAATCACTGACAGTTTAGTCTTTTGAGTAGGTGTCTAAGGAGAGAGAACTATGACCTTGCTGAGAACTGCAGTGGAGTAACTCAGATAGAACAGGGTCACTAGATCACATATTAGAGGATGCATCAAACGCCAAGAGAGATTTGCCTAGTCCTGGAGGCAAAATACAGAATATATTTTGTTTGGACCCTTACGATCATATGGGTTGGATTATTGTCTAGATATGCTCTTGAGACACTATCACCTGATAGGCAGAAAGAATTCCTATATGTCTGACAGGGATAAAATCAGTTATAGAAGGGTCAAACAGGGTTGTAGGGTCAGTTATGGTTTGCACCATTGTGCACACAGAATAATGAAAATAAATATCATGTAAATGTAAGTTTACAATTTGATGTATGGTTCACTGCTGTGCTCTTGGTGGACCAAAGTTCTGTTCAGTAATATCAAATTCAAGAGATCAGCAGTCCATTATTAGTATAGCCAAATTGCATTTTCATTTTCTAGATTAAGGATCTGTGGAATAACAGCTGCTCCAAGTCCCAAACTATATGTTATGCATTGAAGCAAAAAGTTGCAAAAGAAGTAACAGGACTTTAGGGAGCCTCCTGCATTTCACTGAACAATGAGAATCATTAAATGTCAATTCTCTATTCTAATCAACCTGTATTGCATAGCAAACTGCCATGCTCAGTGCAAAGTATAGTTGAAGCTCCTGTTTTCCAATAATGTAAAGTTATTTTTGCCCCCAAATATATTTATGATCGAGTGATAGGCTACTTTGTCTTTATAACAATGTGTGCATACATATATATTGACCATGTAACTGTACAAGTATGAAACTAAAAAATTAGATGCAAATTCAAAGGAACCTAAACATATCAAAGTGTGTGTGTGTAAATTTACAGAGGTGGAATTCACCCCTTTTTTCGTACCATCTCTACTCATTTTTCCAAGTTCCTGGTCTGGATTTTTATTTTATATTGACAGTTTTGGGGATTCATCGTAAACATTTTTCCTTCTTGCCCTGTTCTCACCTTTCCATTGGGTGTTACTGTGATCATGCTAGCCTCATATTATATACTTCTTCCTTTCTCTTGCTATTTTAGGTTTGTTCTTCATTATTTTATTCATACCCGCTTTATGCATCCCAAGGTACAGCTGTCATATATGAAGGCTTAAGAAAAATGTATTCCTAGTTTTAGAAAATTATCCCTAAATTGAGTACAATATGCAGAGGCTGGATGAAAATAATAAGGATTACTCATTATGAATGGATGGAGTAGATGTTCTGAGACTTGTAGAGACTAAGGACACAATTTTTGAGCTTGGATGCATAAGTATAAGCACTTAATTCAGTCTTTAGGGACTTAAATACCTGTCTCACAACTCAAATTTAAGTTAATGGGAATTGTATATGCTTGGCATCTTTAAAAATCAGGATACTTATTTACAGTAAATGCGTAAATATGGATATAGGTGTATAACTTCAGATGTTTAATTTTTTTTTTAAAAAGGCCCCAAATGCCCTCTCACCTAAATAAAACTTGGGGTTTGATTCATGGATTTTAAATCCAGAAGGAACCAATATGACTGTCTAGTTTGACTTCTTGTATATCACAAGCCATAGAACCTTACTTAGAAATTTCTGCATCAAGCCCATAATTTGTTTGAGGTATTGGACATCTTTTAGAAAGGTGTCCAGTATTGAGTTACAGACTGAAAGCAATGAAGAATCAGCCATATCCCTCAATAATTTCTTCTGTTGGTTAATTACCTACACAGCTAAAAATTTGAACCTTTATTTCTAGTTTGAAATTTTTTAGCTTCAGCTTCCAACCGTTGGTCTTATTATGCCTTTTTTTTACTATAGTAAAGATAGATTTCTGGTAAAAATATTTTCCCCATGTAGGTACTTGTATACTGTGATCTTCTTAACCTTCTGTTGGATAAACTAGATAGATTGAGTACACTGTGAGGCATATTTTCCAGACTTGGATTCATTCTTGAGCTCTTTTTTGAACTGTGCCAAATGTTTCAACTTCCTTTTTGCAGTGTGGACATAGAATCATAGAATCATAGAATATCAGGGTTGGAAGGGACCTCAGGAGGTCATCTAGTCCAACCCCCTGCTCAAAGCAGGACCAATTCCCAACTAAATCATCCCAGCCAGGGCTTTGTCAAGCCGGGCCTTAAAAACCTCCAAGGAAGGAGACTCTACCACCTCCCTAGGTAACGCATTCCAGTGCTTCACCACCCTCCTAGGCCTGGTCTACACTACGACTTTAATTCGGATTTAGCTGCGTTAATCCGAATTAACCCTTCACCCGTCCACACTACAGAGCCAGTTAATTCGAATTAAAGGGCACTTAAAATCGATTTCTGTACTCCACCTCGACGAGCGGAGTAGCGCCTAAATCGATTTTGTTAATTCGAATTAGGGTTAGTGTGGCCGCACACCACCGAATTACTGTGGTTAAAGTAATGGGGTAGTGTGGCCGCACACCACCGAATTAATGTGGTTAAAAACCGAATTAATGTGCTTAGTGTGGCCGCGCACAATCGAATTTATACAACCTGTTTCCCAAATTCGAATTATCTAAATTCGGATTAATCCTGTAGTGTAGACATACCCCTAGTGAAGTAGTGTTTCCTAATATCCAACCTAGACCTCCCCCACTGCAACTTGAGACCATTGCTCCTTGTTCTGTCATCTGCCACCATTGAGAACAGCCGAGTTCCATCCTCTTTGGAACCCCCCTTCAGGTAGTTGTAGGCTGCTATCAAATCCCCCCTCATTCTTCTCTTCTGGAGACTAAACAATCCCAGTTCCCTCAGCCTCTCCTCATAAGTCATGCACTCCAGACCCCTAATCATTTTTGTTACCCTCCGCTGGACTCTTTCCAATTTTTCCACATCCTTCTTGTAGTGTGGGGCCCAAAGTGAATATACACTTCCAGTAATGGTCTCGGTAATGCCACTTTCCTACTTCCACTTGATATTCTCCTGCTTATGCATCCAAGGATCACATTAACTGTTTTAGCTACAGCATTATACTGGGTGATTATACTCAGCTGGTGATCCACCATGACCTCTTGTTGTTTTCAGCTTTCAAAAATTGGTCTTTTAAAAGCACCAACTAATTCTGTTTTAATAAATGAAATGAGATTGTTGTCTTGCACTTAGGAAACTATCAATTTTTAGCTCAGCAATCATCTGTAGTCAGCAAAATGAGGCTGATTATAGAATTACATCAAATTGGTTGGAATATTTCTTGTGTTAGAAAGTTATCCTCTCCTCTCTAATTTTGAGAAACTCCAAGTATATTCTATCAGTAGCAACATGATACCTCCAGTAATTCCCCATTATGACACAATTTTACTTTCTACACATTATAGAATAGATGTTTAAGGAGCTGTTCCCTTGTCTCATTTTTTGGTGTAACAGAATCTCTCTAGTACTCTATCTCGCGATTTATCAGTTAGTACATTGATCCATAAGCATTCCAGTGCCCTATCCTTCTGAATTGTGACTAAGTCTAAAAGCAAGTAATGGTATCTTTAATGTAAAATTCCACCCCTCTTCCCTTCTGACTACAATCTTTCCTAAATAGAGTGTATCCCAATGATTTTAACATTCCAGTCATGAGACTCATCCCACAGGTTTCAGTAATACCAATCAGATCATGTTACCCAGGCTTCTAGCATTAATATATGTGCAGCTGAAGAATTCCTTGTTTATAATTCTTGATGTCTTGATTCTTTACATTCATGCTACCCTTAGTCTGAGTTTTACCCCCTTAGCACTCTCCCAATTTGATGATGATTTAAAGCATTTCTGTCTACTGTACCTAGTCTCCTACCCAGAAAGTTGCTTCCCTTTCTATTAAGATGGAGGCAATCTAAGCCATATATTCTTCTCTCCATTAGAAGGTGGTCCAATGTTCCTCAAAACCAAAACTCTCTACTTTACAAAACCTTCTTAGCCAACAGTTTACTTATAGTATCTTTTTCTGTCTGTCTTCTCTCACTTGTGGGACAGGAAAGCTCTCTCCTTTATCTCCCTTTATCTCTCTTCCAAGATCCCTAATGCTTCCAATGATCTGTGAAGTGTCCTCAGAGGAGAGCCATTCATGCCAATGTCTATCATAACAAACAAATCCTTGTCTGCAGTCTTCAGAATCTTGTCTGGTCCTTTTGTGACATGTATTGTTTTCATTCCAGGAAGATAGCTCATAGTCCTGCTGTCCTTTTGCTCTCAGCAAAAATATTTTGTATACTCTCCTTAATATCAAGTCCCTGATTAAAATTTTCTGTCTTTGGATGGTCTGTGGCTTTCTTTTGGGCATGATTAATGTCCTCAAGGATTGTGCTGATCATCTCTCTTCAGGTGTATCCTGTGGGGATCCATGTTCTTTTCTCTTTAGTTGAATCTTCCAGTACCTTCTCTGTGGCTGCTGCACCAAATACCTGAAAGTGGTTAGATACCTCCATATGTGTTGCAATTTCTCCTGCTTCTCTTTCCTCATTTGTTCATAAACTGTCAATCCTCTTTTGTTTTCCACTCTCTCCCGTTTTCTTGAAATGAACTCATTCTCCAGTTGAGTCGTGAATGGTGCTACCTGTCTCCGGTGGTTCAAAAGCTATTCTGCCTCTTGTGCTATGCAGTGTCCTGACCTCCAATCTTCTCCTCCAGTAAAGCCATCAACTTGCACTTTGTGATGCAAGGTCTCTATCTTCAGGGGACAGAACATGGCACATCCTTAGCAGTTCACAATAACTATTCCATTCCTGGCCATCATTGTACCTGTAGAAAAAAGTTACTGCACTCCATCCTGCAAACTCCCTCACAAACTTTCCTGTTAGCCTGCTTGGGTATTACCTTGGCAACTGACTTAAATACTTAGCCTTGTTGATTAGCTCTGCCTCCTTACTAGCGGGAAGTCATTAACAACTCCTGCTTCAAACACCTGGTCTGATCTGAATGGTCATCACAGTCACATGGGCCTCACAGAGATGCAAACATAGGATTCACCAAGTCCCTTTACCTCCAAGCCCTGGATCCACAGTTATTCCTTAGAAACTCCCATTTTGATAAACCCTTCCTTCATTACATATCTCAGATTTGCTCTTTTGAGCTCCAAACCCTAGTATTTGTCTCCACATCAGGCCAGAGTAGAATTATCCTTCTCTAACAGTAAAATTGCCAAATCTAAATAGAAAACTTAATGGCACCATCACAATATGCACATGCCAAAATTGAGTAACTTTGTTTTCACATTACTGTATTCGTCTCTACTTGGCCACATTACTTGTGGTTATTGTTTCATATCTAAAATTATCGTGTAAATTCTTCAAGTCAGGGAGCACATCATGCCTTTCTGTTTGCTCTGTGAAGTATCTAGTACATTTTTGGGTGCAATCTAAATAATAGAAAATAAAAACACTTCTTTGTGTTTAGTATAGAAGGAAATTCTTAATCTTTTTCTTCATATTCCTTCCCTTCTATTACTGCCCTTCAGAGTTTGCATTATAAATTAGGGATTAATCCAGTTTATCATAGACTTATTTTAAAAATGCAATTTTCAGAGTGAGCATGGTGAAACAGCATTACTTATTAAAATTCAAGATAACAATTCTTGTAACACAACATAATCTCTGTGAAAGTAAGATTATGGCATCTTCTTAAACCAGACCTTGAAAAGGAAAATGATTTAAATCTCATAAAAGATAAGTTTGGCCTTTTTCATACTTACTGAAGCCCTTTGAGGCCATCACTTTCACTATTCAGGCACTGTTAACCTCTTTCTTGTCCAATAGGAATAACATACCTAACATCCATGTGAGTAAGAAGAATATTCTGTAGCTACAAGTGAACTCTGTCTATCAAAATAAAGCAACACTTTCTCCAGGCCTATCATCTTAATTCTTGCTTTAACACTCCTAGATATCTTGGGGCATCAAAGGAAGTCAGGACTGGAATCCTGGTAAAAACACTATATTGTCAGAAACATTTCATGGAGTTGTTTGTTTGTTTGTTGTTTTTTTGGGGTAAAAAACAAGTTAGGAAAAACCCCATCCATTTGCTCTGGAAAAATATCAATTTAAATGATTCAGGTTAAACCAGACAAAACTGGGGCTAACATTAAATTCCCCTATTCTGTAGTGAATATTGTGACTGCAAGAACCCTTCAATGCCAACTGGAAAAGGGTTCCCTGTTCTGTAACAGGAACTCTTGTCAGGTGGGTGGCCAACTTCTTATACCCCCCACACTAATTTCTTAGTATTTATCCAAAAAGGGGCACGTAAGGTGTCTAATAAAAGCTTTTACCATACTGATCTTCATAATCATTGTGAGATGTATGCACAGATGATATTTAAGTGTTTGTATGTACTGAAAATATGTTGAGAGACTGTCAGAGGCAGGGCTGACAAACAGGTTTCTTTCAGACAGGAGATAAGATGTGTATCTCTCTGTCAGCTGTAAATGAAGAATTGTAAGTCAATACAGTGAAAGCCCCATCTGGATACAGACTAAACAGGAACATATGAAGATACGTTTGAGCCAGCACCCAAGGAAAGAACCATGGGGAGCCATCCTGGCTTTGGGGATGAAGACAATGGAGTTTAGGGTATAAAAGGAAGGCAAAAAGACACCTTTTTATTTCATCACTGGGGGAGCAGAAGGGACAGTACTTTTTGTATCCATGAATAGAGGATCCCAGCCAGGTGCATTGGTGACACTGGGAGTTTGCTATAGGTGAGAAACTACTTTAGACAAGAATTTTAGCCTGCTAAAGTGAAGTTTGGACAAAAACAAGAGTGTTATACTTTGCCTGAAGTCTACACAGCAATGAAACAGCCCTGCAGCCCGAGCCCCAGGAGCCCGAGTCGGCTGGCATGGGCCAGCTGTGGGTGTCTAGTTGCTATGTAGGCATACCCTGTGAGGACGGCTTACCTGATAAGGGGCTGGGTAGTGCAGGGAGTGTTCCTGGAACTCGGGTTGTGTGTGTCTATCATTAGCCTGTCCAGAGAAGGCAAGGTCTGTGGACACCTGGAAGTGCTGCTGTGTGGCAGAGGCTGTTGGTTTCAGGAAGTGGAGCTGCTTCACACTGAGGGCAGGTTGTGGTGAGGTGCCTCACAACCTCTGTACTCCTGGGGAGCAGCACAAATATTAAGCCAAATTCTTTTCCACAAATGCAAAAACATTGAATTGAATGCTGTTTCTTTGATGTAGCTGAGAGTATAATTTGGCTCACCTTAATCAGGTTGCTTCTCTGCACAATAATAAGAGAAGCTTTTTAAAAGATTATAGTGCCTATAGGCAACTGTGTTTACATACCTCATTAGCTAAACGGGAGACTGTTGAAAGTCAATGGGATAACGTCCACTAATATTTTAGAACAACGTATGAGTTATGCATTGACATTGCTCTCAATAGGTTGAGTAAAACAAATCAGTGTGGAATGGACATTGCATCACACCCACTATTAAAAATATAAATAACCCCTTAGCCAGTGGCGTGGTGACTGTTGACCAATATGCTATTCAAGACCTAAGCATATGTTTAGACTTATAGACTCATAGACTCATAGACTCATAGACTTTAAGGTCAGAAGGGACCAATATGGTCATCTAGTCTGACCCCCCGCATGATGCAGGCCACAAAAGCTGACCCCCCCACTTTCCCTTAGCTCTGCTGTTGAAGTCTCCAGATCGTGATCTAAAGACTTCAAGTCGCAGAGAATCTTCCAGCTTGCGACCCCTGCCCTATGCTGCGGAGGAAGGCGAAAAACCTCCAGGGCCACTGCCAATCTACCCTGGAGGAAAATTCCTTCCCGACCCCAAATATGGCGGTCAGCAGAACCCCGAGCATACGGGCAAGATTCTCTAGCCAGACCCTCATTTTACCAGCGATGGCCGTTATTGCCTAATTGATTAGAATCACGTAATCCCCTCAAACCATTCCCTCCATAAACTTATCTAGCCTAATCTTGAAGCCAGAGAGGTCTTTCGCCCCCACCGTTTGAAGACTATTGTTTCCTAAGTTGATAAACACAGAAGGCCACATTCAAGACTGAGATTATAGTTGTTTTTGTAGTATTTTAACGTATGTTGAGTGATTTTATTTTTTCAGTGTCCTATTTCCTATATTTGTAAGCAAACCAGAACTTCAGAACTGATTAATTATGATAGGGTATATAAAAGTTTTTATACAAATATATACAATTGAAAACAATTGCTTTGAAGGAGTATTTAAAATATCAAAATATATGAATAGGCTGAGCAAATTTTTTGAAAGAAGAAAAGGGACACATTGGTGAATGTGGCAGGGATATACTCCTCCACAAGCTTTCATAAACTCAGACATATGCTCTGCCTAGTTTTCTGGCACTTTCAATCCCCAGTTAAAACATTTTGAGGCAGATCCTTGTCTCTGCGGTTAGTCCATGTGGTGCAGCTCAGGGATTGTGGACAACAGTGGATTGGCTTTGTGACAGAGTCAGTCCTGACAGACATAAGAGAGTGGTCCTAATGCAGTGTTTCCCAAACTTGGGACACCGCTTGTGTAGGGAAAGCCCCTGGGCCGGGCTGGTTTGTTTATCTGCCCCGTCCGCAGGTTCAGCCGATCGCGGCTCCCACTGGCCGCGGTTCGCTGCTCCAGGCCAATGGGAGTTGTTGGAAGCAGCGCGGGCCGAGGGACGTACTGGCCACCGCTTCCAGCAGCTCCCATTGGCCTGGAGCAGCAAATCGCGGCCAGTGGGAGCCGTGATCGGCTGAACCTGCGGACGGGGCAGGTAAACAAATCGGCCCGGCCCACCAGGGGCTTTCCCTACACAAGCGGCGTCCCAAGTTTGGGAAACACTATCCTAATGGATTCCAGGAAGTGGGTGGGCGCAAGCCCGTCCACTGCTAAGGACCCTCCACCAGCCTGAGGGGAGGATCCACGAAGTCCAGGAACTCAAATAATTACGGGGAACAACCAAAAATGTAAAAGGGGTAGGTGTGAAGGTCAAACAAAGGGAACCCGAAGAAGACACTGAGCAGAGAATCCTGGACAGCGGCCACTGAGTGGTCCTATTGGGTACTGGCAAGTGGGCGGGAGGAAGCCCGCCCACAGCTAAAGGCCCTTCTCCCAACCTGGGGAGGAGCTACTGAGCCCAGACCTCAACTAAAGTCGTGGGACAACGAAGGAAAAAACAGGACGGGTATGGGGGGGTCAAAGGGCCATAACTAGGGAACCTGAAGAGGACACCAAGCAGAAAACCCCGGACAGTGCCCACTGAGTGGTGTAGGGCAGATACATCAGCCCTAGAATGGTGAAGGTCCTGTTCTCTATAAGCTGAAACAAGGTAACCTCAGGTTAAATAGAGACACCTGAGTTTAAAAACTCCTCTTCAGGTGGGAAAGAGGAGGGGATAGATGAGAGACAAGCTGCAACATGGGTAGTGGCAGGAGGAAGGAAAGGCTTCCACTCGGAGGAAGGCTCTCTCCTCCCTAGTGAGACAGAAACTGCTGCTTGGGGAAGGACTGGCAACTAGGAGCCAGTGTAATAAGGCAATACCCCAGCAAGGGGGCAGGGAAAAATGTTTGTTTTGGGTTGTTTTGTTTTTGTTCTTTTTTTGCTTAAGAGAACTTCTTGGGCCTATCCTGTGGCCCACTATGTAAATAGGGGAAAATAAAATCAGAATGAAGAGAAAAACCCTCTGGAGTCAAACTGATTTACTCCAGGCTCCCCACCACCTGAGGGGGAAACTCTGAGGCCAACAAGGTGACGGAGGAACCCTGCTGCGTGCTGCTTCTTTCCTTTCTCTCAGCTATGGGGCAACCACTTGAATCCCAAGGCACAACTTTTAGGATAACTTAATGTCTGCTCTAACTTGTCTTCGCTCTTTATGACCCTATTTAACTGTTGTGGCAACCAGAAGTTTCTGGGGCATAGTCTTTCTGGCAACACATCCTTTCACCCGGCCATACCCACTGAGTATAGAAGATATTACAACAACTAGACATCACCCCGGGGGTTCCCTCACACTGGGGAATCTTCAAGTTGCTAAAGCACCTGGCCTTTTTGGCAAACAACTGGTGCAAAGCTGCCCTAAAATAGGGCATGATCTGATTCTATTTCCATAAAGCTCTTTACTTTAAATTGTCTTTAGGGGTTTTTTCTTTTTCTCCCCATCATATTTTCCAGTTGGAAAAATCAGAACAGAAGGCATACAGAACTTACAGGACCATACAGAAGCTCAGAGATGTGTACCTAGGTGATATATTTATAGTATGATAAATTACTGTTATAATTCCTTAAATCTATTTAGCAATTATTATTAAGTATTTCAGACACACAAACAGTTAAAAAAAGCCAAGATAGGCCATTGGCTTTTTAAACATTTAATGGATCATAACAATATGTTTCAGAATTCTTTGATGCATTGCTATAACAAATTATTTCCACTCTACATTTTTGACCTTTTCAATTATCTGTTGGGCTCCTTATAATTAGATCTATTTTTATAGATAATCTAAAAATAAGCACATTGTGGAGTAGATCAATTTGTCTCTCCTTTATAAGGAACTTCTGTTATCAATTTCCAATTGCCGAAAGCAATGGCAGGTGAAAAATTAAATTATAAAATAAAATTAATTTCACAGCAAGATAGAATAAGCTAGTTTCTGAAATCTTGTAGGAGAACAAGTACTTACATATTAAAATCAACCAATAAATATAACAAATGCCATTTAGACCAAGTAGATGTATACTCACAAGTAAAACAATCTTCCTTTTAACTCAGTACTTACTTCTCTGGAAAAGAGACTTTTCCCAGCCAGTACATATTTTCTCAGTCCATAATCATAATATTGTGACAGCAAGTCAGGTCTCTAAAGCTGTTCTGTGCTTGGAAGATAGCCTTGATGTTACTGACTTCCATTATTCCGTTTTTTCTCATTTCTCCCTTGAACAGTGAAAAGATTTTCTTGTTTGTATTGTGAGCTAGAATGGCATAGAAATACTAATGAACATTGAGCAGCTTGGAGAATTACTCTTTGTATTGAATGTCCTTAAAGAAAGTGGCTGATCTTTTCTGTATGGACACTACTTCTTCCAATTGGACCTGGACAAATGTCTGTTTGATAAGTGATCAAACAGAAGTACATCAGAGATCACAATGCCTTCTTCAGATAAATACCCTTCCCTTTTTTATCCATGGAAGTTCCTTCTTAAGTTATTAGTCATCCAGTGGAAAGAAGGGAAGTCACCCCCGTTGCTGGTGCATCATTTTATAGAATTCCAGTGAGCTCTGTCTTAAAACATAAGCCATGGAATCATGTTCAAGCTTTAAGAACACAAATTTTACCTTGATGTTTAGAAAGTCATTTTGTTTTCTGTGACCAACTGCACTGCATCCAGTACATCTTGTATTATGTCAGCCCCCTCAACCACCAAGTGTTTGCTGTTCTCTGTCTTCAGAATTACATTTTAAAAAGGCATAGCTGATTGTGAACATCCCTCTGGATATGCTTCAGTGACAGAGTTGTTGAAATAAACTTCAAAAAGTTTAGATGTTTCTTTATTTGATGAGAAGCTGGATTTCAGTACTTCATGTGACTGAGGAATTTGTTTTGCAGCAAAGATTGAGGAGAGCCCGTGACAAGACTGATAGGTACTTAACACTAATAAATAAACAGAATTCCGTAAGTCCTTTTAACTCACTGCTTTCATTGGGAAATAAATGAACATCTTACAAATGATAACTTCTCTGTCCACTTTGAGACAGTAACAGTGGGTATAATGGAGAATGAGCAAAACAAATCCTATACGTATCTGACTAAATTCTGAGCTGATGTACACCCTGTGCAATCTCATTGACTGTGTGGGGATACTAGTAATATCAGCTAAGTACGTCACATCTTTGGGATAAAAAGCACTCTAAAGCAGTGATTTAAATACGTTCTGAAAAAGACAGAGTTGCTTCTACTTCAGACTGTTCTAGGGAAGCAATTCTGTGCCCAATTTGAGACCAGTGGAGCTGTTACAAAGGCTCATACCCTTTAGGTTGCTTGGCTCTCCCTGTCCCCGCTGTAGTCGGTGCTGTGCCTATCTTGGCACAAGATTGCTGTGATACAGTGCTGAGATCTGACAGATGGATCAGCACTCTGATCACTGTAGCTTCAATTAATTCCCGTCAGCAATAGCTGATTGGATAATTATCCGAAGATGATGGAGAGGTAAGGGACTAATTACTTCTCAGCTGACCAACTTGATAAAAAGCCAGGAAGTGTATGCTACAGTGGGGGAGGGGAGCGCTAGCTGAGCCTGGAATAAAAGTGCTCCCCAGAGAGAGGGAGATGTCCTTTCCTCTTATCACTCTAGTGAAGAAGATCTGAAAGAAGTAGAAGTTAAAACTGCAACGTTGCACTGTACTGGTGTTGGTGGATGATTTTAGAATAACATACAGACTGCACACAAGAAGAAGGTGAGTCTGAGCAGTTTCTGGGGTATCACAGGATGGGAACAGAGCGTTGCCCTGTTACAGCTACCCTTTGTTATCTAACTGATGACCCAGCCTCTCCTGAAGTTAGCGTTGAGATCTTCTTTCTGAGGCAACTCAGCTGACCTGGGACCCAAATTTTTAAAGATATTTAGGCTTTGCTGTGCTCAGCAATGCAATGCCTAACTGATTTAGGAGCCTAAATCTTTTTTTCAAATAGGATTTAGGCACTTAGAGTCTAAATCCCATTGACAATGAAAGGGATTTAGGCTCTAAGTGCTAATTCACATTCGGAAAAAAAATGTAGGCTCCTAAATCATCTAGGCATTGCAATGCTGAGCACAGAATTGATTAAATACCTTTAAAAATCTGGGCTGTGGTCCTTAAACATTGTATGGCTTTTGCCTGACATTAATTTGGTTTTTAGAGGTGCCAAAAAAGCTCCAAGAGACTACCAAATGCCTCAGAGGATGATTTTGCTGTCAGATTCAAATGAAGTTTGATAAATATAACCATGATTGTTGTCATGAGATGCTTTTACTAACTAAGGAACAAATTTGGCCTGGTAAGCACAGTGAAACAAGAAAGTAAAGGAACATAAGCCACTCCCTTACTCAGGAGCAGCTGCCTGCATCATAGGAAACAGGACCAGAAGGGAAGCAGGTTCCACAGAGCCACTTCATGCTGCAGCTTCCTGCTTTACCTCCACCCCCCCATATACAAAGGGCAGTGTTGCTATGCTGACCTATCAGGGCCTGTGTGTTGCCTCAGATATAGACCTGTTGTGTTTCACTCTCTCCTTAGAGCAGTGGGGAAACTTCTATCTCTTTTTTTAAAACATATTATTTTGAAGCAGTACCCTGAAATTAACACACAATTTGGAGTGATTGTACTGTGCATTCATTTGGTCGATAAATGTTGGATGTGGTTGACACCCTTCACTGATTTGCAAGAGGTAAGTGAATGAACAATGCCATGTTAAAATTAAGGAAACAGACTGTATGAAAGTGCAGTAGTACCATTTCTGAACTCTACCATTGCGCTTGTGCCTTCACTTGCAGACTGATTTTCTTGCAGACCAGACTAACTTTCTTTCAAATAGTGTTTGTTTGATGTGTATTTTTGCATGCACTGAGGCAATGTGTAACGTGGTCAGTGTTTCCTCTTTGTAATTCAGTCAGGTTCAGTAACAGTTTCACTGGGTCTCCATTGTTCTCTTCACTTTTCACACAAAATAATATGCTACTCTCTGCTGCTGTGTTGATGACTGTAACCCTGGATTTCTGCTCAAGCATGTTCTTCAGAAAAGTTGATATTCATCAGCAATCCAGCTGAGATGAAGGTAATGCTGGTAAACCTGGGGGCAGTTATTTGGAGGTGTTTGTCCTTAGATGTTCAATTAGCCTTTGTGTCTAAAAGCATTTATTTTCATGTGCAGTCAGCAAAGTCTTTGTAGCATTTTCAGTGGGACTTCATCATAATTATCCAGGTCATTGTCACTAACAAACTTCATTACTGCAATGCGCTGTGCTATGTCTGAAGACCACACGGAAGCTTTACCTAATGCAGAATGTAGCTTCCCACTGAGCAGTGTTTTTTTTTCTCCCCAGGGAGACTGTACCACTCATGCTGAGTATTCTGCACTGGCTTCCTGTTCATTTCAAGATGTTGGGTTTTGGTCAGTAAGGTCTTTTATGGCGTTTGTCCTACCTGTCTGAGACTGCACCTCTCCTCATGTTCTGTCCCAGTAGCAGTGGTCAACTGGGTATTCTTGATGAAGGGCAATTGACTTTGCAATTCAGTCCCTCAACTGGTTTGATCAGTTTGTTGAGCTTCTGAACAAGTTCCAAGGTTTATGTAACACAGGTTTTTGACTGAAGAGATGGGTTAGAGGGGGTAGGGCTTTTCTTTTGGAGAGGTGGGGGTGAATGAATTCTTCTGAGTTCTTTAATTTAATTTTTTTTGTTCAGTCCTTTAACTGATTTTAGATCAGTTTGTTTATTATTTAATTCTGTATAGGCACTAAGATGTTTAGATTTCTAAAATGCACTTATCAAACAACTACTTTTAAAATAATCAATACTCTTTGTGTGATGTGCAGTTCTGTGAATTAACATAGCCAGTGACTCCACCCTGTGTTTCTCACATCAGTGGCTGTTATGTAAATCGTGAAGTAATCTTGCTATAAATGATGTACTGCCTCTCTGGTAGATCCCACTAATATGGTAGTGAGTGTTTCTTGAATGAACACTATTAAAATTCCTGAATATTTGTGGATGTATGGTTTATGTTATCCGTCCATAGACCAGGCAAGTGCTATTCCCAGAAATTTACAATTTATATCTAGGCACTATGATAATACAAATAATACTTTTAGTATACAAGATATGATGGGATAAAAGCTTTAAACTTTAATTTTGTTCTTGGCTTTTGAAAGTATAAGTTAGAATAATAGATGTTATTCTGATAGGATTTTTTGTGCATTGAAGACCCACTTCAGAAAGGTCCTAACTCTGAGCATATGAGTAGTCCCATTCAAGTTAATGGGACGACTGTGTTCCTCAAGCTAGGCATATGCTTAAGCAACTTGCTGAATCAGGGCCTAATTTCTTTTATTAAATACATAAATAAAAATAACTTCCTATAGTTGTTAGTGTTGTTGGCAACACGTAAATTCCTAACCTAAGCAAGTATTTTTGGTTGGAGGCTTCGTCACATGACAATCTTTAATTAAAGATTAATCTCTAATTCCTGGAGACTCCAGGACAATCCTGGAGGGTTGGCAACCTTAGTTTAGGTGCTTAGAGGATGCTTACAGGTGCAGTCAAGTGTTTTCACTGTCGGTATATCCCAGCTTGTCCTCAGAGCACAGCGAGATGGATTGAAAGTATGGTTCCAAAAAAGGCTCTAATTGGCACGTTATCCACAGGTCATTGACATTAATGACTGTAACTACTGCCTGTCAAACTTTTGTGGCCTAACATGCCAACAAGTAGTTAATTTGCTGATCAATATATGACATAGCATACCATCACCATTTAGAACTTTTAAGGTATGGCATGTCAATGAATGTTTAGAGTGTCCTTAAGTCATGGCTTATTATCACAATACACTGTAATGTGTTTAATCCACATAGGCAGAGTAACTTTACATATTAAAAATCCTTCTGAAAAGCTAAGATGACGTTCAGTTGTAGCCCAACCTGCTGCTATGTGAGGGATCTGAGTTTTGGGATTCTCACTTGGCTTCTCAGTCCACAGGTAGCAGAGACTGAGGAAGGAGAGGCTTCATGCTAAACTTCTTGAAGAACAGATCTCCCCATATCAAACGTTAGCTATCCCTTCCAACCAACACACAGTGGTCACCATTATTAAATCAGCACCGGCCAATGGTTACCACATAGCTGCATCTGTGTTTTTTCCTTTAGCCTTGTTTTTAGAATAGGAAATACCTGTGGTAACTTTGTGGTACTCAGTGAGAAATTTTGAGTTTATAATGGACACCCCTGTTGGAGCAGCATTGACCAATGTTGGAATTGTCCACATCTCATTCTCCTCAACTGGAGGGAAAATGGGCCTTATATGAGGTTGGGGTTGCGAGGGTGGGGCTGTGTGCAGGGAAATAGCAACATTCACTGAGGAACACTCTTAAAGGAAGAGTAATAGTTTTGAGGTTTGCGCTTCAGATATTAATGGCACCCACAAAAGAATTAATTTCTCAAAGACATTTCTGAAAAATTGTTTGCCAGTATCCTACTCTCAGAATAACTAACCGGTTAATGAAGGTTTGTTGTGATGATGTCCTTCTTGTAGTTTATGGCTCATAATGGAAATTGAGTAGGTGGAATTCTTTGAGAATTGGTCTGAACTGATTTTCTAGTTCGGAGAATATTCAGACTGTCTAATTTACTTGCAGTTAAATTAGCTTTAATATTTAAGTTAATTTTCTAATTTACTGCAAAATGTATACACCTCTACCCTGATATAACGCGGCCCGATATAACACGAAGTCGGATATAACGCAGTAAAGCAGTGCTCGGGGGGGTGTGTGTGCGTGTGTGTGAGTGTGTGTGTGACCTGCGCACTCCAGCGGATCAAAGCAAGTTCGATATAACACTGTTTCACCTATAACGCGGTAAGATTTTTTGGCTCCCGAGGACAGCGTTATATCGGGGTAGAGGTGTACTTTTTTCCCAGTGAAGATATATAGAAATACATTTTCAAGACACATGATCTACAGCAGATGCTGAAAGAGCCTTATTTTTTAAAAAAAGTATCCATCTTTAAAAGAAAAAAAGAAAAAACATTTTTGAAAGTCCTTTCCATGACTTTGCTAAAACTAAAAACCATTTATTTATTTTTATTTTTATTTTTATTTTTTGCTGGGCTTGGAAGCACCTCTTTTCATTGACCTAATACAAAATCTGTTTTGTTATTTTTAGAACGTCTAACATGAAATGCCATGCACATCTTATACTGCATCTGCTTTAAACATATTTTTACTACCATCTGACAAACATTTGGGGGGCTTGTTTTTTATTCTTTTGGTTTGGAAGGCTTCTTGGGAGTGAGAGAGAGAAGTTTAGAGTAAACAATACTGGTTACCTAGGAGATTACCTGCTGTAGAAAATAGCTTTTCTTTGGAAAACTGCTGACCTTGGCCTGAAGTGATACAGACATTTTATTTCTTGCACATTCTGCAGACTTGTTGCATGGAAGTGTAGATTGCCTTTAGTAGGGTGTGCACACACAGACACACACAGACACAATCTCCTGATTGAATTTTCATACAGGGCAGTTGTTTACTGTAAGTAAAGTGAGAGCTGCTTGTCTCCTTGAGAGCAAAGAACAAAGTGACTGTAAAGGTTAGCTGTAATAGTCAAAGGCTGCACTCTTGCTGTGGCAGCTAAGGTTTTGAAAATGATGGATTTTTCTTTCATCATAGTGTGATGGAGAAAATCTCAGAGATAATTAGAGAAGATACTGATACTATAAACAAAAACCTCTGTTGTGAAGAACTCTTTACTGAAATCTTAAAGCAACCTTATTCTTAGTCATGCTCCTTTAAATGTAGTTGAATTGTTTAAAATAAAAAATGTTTATTTTAATCAGCAATGATTATTTTGTACTGTATATTGACATATTGTATTCTGTATATGTTTTTATACCATCACCATAGTATCTGAGCACCTTTCAGTAGTGCAACAAGCAATGATGTACTTTATCTGTCACGTGTCGTTTGTTCTCCCATCCTCTCCCTAGAGGGAGAAGCATGCTCAGTGGAGTGTCTCATTTTGGTTTATGCTATATGTTTATATTAGAGAAGGCAAGGTGTAACAGAGGAGCTGGTTCCTTAAATGGAATTGGGCCTAGCTCTCCTGATCCACACCAGGTGAGCTCTAGTTTGGCATAATGAAAAGGGCGGGATTGCCTTGGGAGATATAAATGAGACAGTCAAAAAGCAAGAGAGAAGCCAGAAGAAGAGCAGAGCAGTGTTGAGAACTTTGGAGAGGGGATGCCACTGAAGGGATGAATGGTGAGAGTTCCCTAGTTGAGCAGTGGAGCCAGGTCAGGCTGATAACGGCAGAAGGGAGTTAGGGGTCAACTTACAAACTTTCCCATGGCCAGAAAGAGCTGGAGGCTGAGAACAACAGAGGAAGGTGCCTGCTAGGTCTCTGGGCTGGAGAGCTGAAGACTGAGGGCCCAAGAGGGCTGAAGTCTGGGGAATAATGGGGAGGTCAGCCTGCTTATGTCTCTCGGCAAGAGCTGGAACCATAACTGGGAGGGAAACAGGGTGAATGTAAGCACCCTAGGCTGAGATGTGATGAGAGATGTCTGAGAGCGCATGATGAAAGACGCCAGAGGTGTTGATGGACGGTTGGGATTTGAAAGAGCTAATGTACTAGTTGGACTGTGCTGGGGAATTCTGGATAATGGCTGTGGGACTTTTGTTATGATTTTCATGCATGGGACATTTGTAATAAATAAATCCTGCAAGTGTTATTTAGGCTCAGAAAGCTTGTATGGGGTTACTGGGGTGTCCTGTAGAAAGGGGAAACAGACAGGTGCATTCTGTGACCTGTCACAAGCTTGGGTCCCAGGAACAGGCCATCTTAGGGTAGTATGATGGAGAACGCAGACAAACTATCAGCCCTGGAGAAGTGAGGAATTGTGAATGTCCAGAAGAGATAAATTGAGGACTTGCCCAACTGTATAAATGAATTGTGGGCAACAGGAACCTGGAAGATGGATCTGCCCCTGCATGCATCATGATTGTAAGGTCTGCCCCACTACAAAGGCCCTCATGAACGGTTGGGAAGCCAAGTCTCTTAAAGATACGGTGTTTTTTGGTGGAAGGGGGACCCGGCTATAATGGGATTGAAATTAAGGACTGCAGGGACCAGTTTGGACAAGGGGAAAACAAGGCCCCAAGGGTAGTATGTTTTGATTGTGGGAAAACAGGACACACGAAAAGATGTTGCCCTGAAAAAATCTCAAACTTTAGGAAGCAGGACAGTGCTTGCCTTTTGCCGTCCTCATTCACAAGCCAGTCCTATTTCACTTTTGACAGCTTCTAGATAGTCAGAGGACGGTGGACAGAGAGCTTTTAAAATCTCCTTGCTAAGCATGGATGAGGAAGTGGGGGTCGCACTCAGAGGCTTGCTATGTGAAAGGGGTCACCAGTACAAATGTTTGAGAACCACTGAATTCTAACCAGAAGATTTTTTTCGCCTTTATACTATTACGTAGCACATTTACACCATATTCAAGAACATTTTGGCCATACAGTTACACAACGTTATGGAAACTTGGCATCTCAAATTACTCTTTGTTTCCCTGCTACACATTTCTGCTGTTAAGAGAGAGCCTGTGTGGGAAAGAACAGTGATCAGAAAGCTGTTGAAACATTGTGGCTTTTAGCAATTTACAGTGCTGGCCATTTAAAAAAGCTAACGCTGTTTAAGATTTGTAAGTGTAATTATTTCAGTTTTCTCTTGTACTTACAATAAGAGATAATTCTGGTAGCTTTATGGCAGCAATTGGCAAATGTTGAAGTTTTAATTCTTCTGCTGTCCATGGGACAGTTTTGAAACCTAGAGGAAAAAGGATCTCAGTAATAACAACTACTATAATAGACCTATTATGGTTATGTGAATACAAACATTTATGAGGTCAAATTCATCCAGTTGGCTCAGGTAAGTGCAAACTGCACAAGCCTGGCCTGCTGTACCTCATGGGGGATTCGATACAAGAGCAGATAGTGTCTCTGCTTAAGAACATAAGAATGGTCATACTAGGTCAGACCAAAGGTCCATCTAGCCCAGTATCCTGTCTTCCGACAGTGGCCGATGCCAGGTGCTTCAGAGGAATGAACAGATAATCAAGTGATCCATCCCCTCGCCCATTCCCAGCTTCTGGCAAACAGAGACTAGAGACAGCGCCCCGTCCATCCTGGCTAATAGCCATTGATGGACCGTTCTTTTTTTAACCCTGTTATAGTCTTGGCCTTCACAACATCTTCTGGCAAAGTGTTCCACAGGTTGACTGTGTGTTGTGTGAATAAATACTTGTTTTAAACTTGCTGCCTATTAATTTCATTTGATGACCCCTAGCTCTTGTGTTATGAGAAGGGGTATACAGCACTTCCTTATTTACTTTCTCCACACTGGTCATGATTTTGTAGACCTCTGTCATATCCCCCTTTAGTCATCTTTTTTCCAAGCTGAAAAGTCCCAGTCTTATTAATCTCTCCTCATATGGAAGCCGTTCCATACCCATAATAATTTTTGTTGCCCTTTTTCTATACCTTTTCCAATTCCAGTATATCTTTTTTAAGATGGGGCAATCACATTTGCATGCGAGATTCAAGGATTTATATAGAGGAAATATGATATTTTCTCTCCTATTATCTATCCCTTTCTTAATGATTCCCAACATTCTGTTAGCTTTTTTGACTGCCGCTGCACATTGAGTGGATGTTTTCAGAGAACTATCCGCAATGACTCTAAGATCTCTTTCTTTAGTGGTAACAGCTAATGTAGACCCCATCATTTTATATGTATAGTTGGGATTATGTTTTCCAATGTGCATCACTTTGCATTTATCAGCATTGAATTTCATCTGCCATTTTGTTGCCCAGTCACCCAGTTTTGTGCCTGTGCTCTACCTTAGGATTTGTGCGGAGCAGTTTTAATCTCCACCAGAGTCTCTGTAGCAGTCTCTATGGCTGTCTACAGAATATGATGAATTAATGCATTCCCCCAGATAACGTTGTCAGACCTTGGGGTTGCACTGGCCGAGGATAGGGTTCAGTAACTTCGCTTTATCACAACCCCATTCTGCCCCCCACTGCAGATTTTCCAGCACAGATGCTGACTCAGTGAGGCCCTGGATGAATTTAGCTGGTAGAATGTAAATATGTAGAATGTCTATGGAGGGATAGAGTTAAGCCAAATTTACAAAAAAACTTGGATTTTGACCCAGTTTGGCAATTCTATATTCAAATCACCAATCTTTAATTAAAATTTCACTTATCTAGTGATTTAGTTTGTATTAGTGTATCCATTAAAGATATACAGTTGAGATAGCCAAAACTGAGAGGTGAAATTCCAATAGTAGGAAAACAATTGTCATAAGAAATTATATAATTTTGCAATAATTTCTCCCAAATAAAATCTTGTTCCCTTGCTAACCTCCAAAATACACTATAAAACAGCATGCATTATATTTTGATATGTTTATTTCAAGAAATTGATATGGTCAAATGCATGGCTGATTACAAACAACCCATAAAAACACATACTGGAAGGATAAAAAATGTCATCAATACATTTTTGCAGACTCGACTTGTAGTATGGTAGAACAAATAAACTGTAGCATATGGTGCATTCTTAACCATTCCTCTCATCCAAATGAGAAAGGATCCCTACAATTAAAGTTTACAATGCAGCTTTGGGGATCCTTTTTTTAGATACTGATCCTAGAAACGCTTGCTCATGTGAGTAGGTTTACTCACACAAATAGTCCCATTGCCTTTACACAGTAATATAAACTATACAGTTAGATAACTGACTAAATGTGAATAAAGTTTTTTACTCATTTGTGTGTTTGCAGAATCAGGCCCTTGTGTTGTATTTGGAATTTTCTGTTCAAGGCAAGTTGTTTTGCTTGTGATATCTATGGTGGCCTCTGACTCTCAGCCATATCTTTGTTTTTACAATTTTATTATATGGTTTTGATTTAGGCACGTACTTTTTAAATCATGCATTTGGTTTATGAAAAAGGAAGATAAATTAGTTTTACATTAAATACATTTTGTGATAGGAATTAATTTCCCATTTACAATTCTGGCTGAGAGTAAATAGCATAAAGACTGCCTTTCATAAACTATCAGTGAACTTTGAAATGCCAGGTGGCAACATTGTTCTTGGCAGTTTTGAACCCCCCCCCCCCCCCCCCCGCCCCTAGTTTCAGTGGTTTACTGTGAACATTTGTCTTATCTGTTCGTACTCTATTGTGTAAAGGTTCTGCTATGGTATCAATCCATTTTTAGTCACTTTTTTTTTTTTTTTTAAGAATCTGCTCCGATAAGGTGAATGTGTTCTAGGTTTGTAAATATGTTCTTTGCTATTTAAATATTCTGGGCTACCTTGACTCTGAATTTATACCTGTTTCTTCTGTTGGAAACCAGGGTGCAAAGTCCCTGGTAGCATAAAGTCCTTTGCAGTTGAAGGGAATGTAGTGACTGCTATCACCCATCTGATGGGAGGCCCAAAGGCAGTTTGAATAGCCTGAAAAGTATGTGCTACTGGCTGGGGAGGGGACAAGGTTACATCAGCTAAGGGATTTATGATGCAGTATATCCCTGCTATATATTCTGCTAGTAGGGCCTCTTTTGGAAGCTTTCCATAAATCATCTGGAAAAGGGGGTGAACAGTGAGGTGGCAAAATTTGCAGTCGATATAAAATTACTCAAGATAGTTAAGTCCAAAGCTGACTGCAAAGAAAGAAGTTCTGGAACAGCCTTCCATGGGGACCAGAGGAGGCAGAAAACCTAACTGGCTTTAAGAATGAGCTTGGTAAGTTTATAGAGAGGGTGGTATGATGAGACTGCCTACAATGGCATGTAGCCGATCTGCGACTGCTAGCAGCAAATATCTCCAATGGATGGTGATGGGATACTAGATGGGGAGGACTCCGAGTTATTACAGAGAATTCTTTCCCAGGTGTCTGGCTGATGAGTCTTGCCCAAATGCTCAGGGTCTAACTGATCGCCATATTTGGGGTGGGGAAGGAATTTTTCTCTGGGTCAGATTGGCAGAGACCCTGGAGGTTTTTCGCTTTCTTGTGCAGAATGGGGACAGGTCACTTGCTGGTTTAAACTAGTGTAAATGGTGGGTTCTCTCTTGAAGTCTTGATTTGAGGACTTCAGTAACTCAGACAGAGGTTAGGGGTCTATTATAGGAGTAGGTGGGTGAGGTTCTGTGGCCTGCAATGGGCAGGAGGTCAGACTGGATGATCATGATGGTCCCTTCTGGCCTCTAAGTCTATGAGTCTGATATCTTGCTGTATTCTATTCTATCAGCTCTCGAACCTTCCTTTCCCTAAAGGGGTACAAGCTCACTCCACTAGAGCTCAAGCAACAACCACAGTGTTTCTTTGGGATGTACCCTCCTAGACCTCTGTAAAGTGGCCACGTGGAGTTCCATCCACATGTTTGCAAGGCATTGTGTCCTGGTGCAGGACTTGGCTGCTGATGCCTCCTTTGGAATGGTGGTTGTCTGCTCAGCACTACTGTCCTCTTCCTTGCACCCTCCTGCTTTGGTATTGCTCGTCAGTCACCCACTGTGAAATACAATAGCGACCACTCGAAGAAGAAGAGGACGTTACTTACCTGTAACTGGATGTTCTTCAAGATGTGTGGCCCCTATCTGTATGCCACTACCCACTCTCCTTCCCCTCTGCTTTGGATCTTGCCGGATTCATGATAGAGAAGGAACTGAAGAGGCCGTCAGACCGCCTTTCCCTTTGTCGCCTTGGTCAGAGGCACAAGGTGAGCCAGGGTGCATGTGTGGATCAATGGACACTACTTTCAAATTCTCTGACTCCGAGCGCATGGTGCGCATGTGTAACCTGCAGTGGAATACAGATAGCTACCACACATCTCAAAGAACCTCCAGTTACAGGTAAATAACCTCCTCATACATGCTTAGCAAGGAGATTTTAAAAGCTCTCTGTCCACCGTCCTTTGACTATACAGAAGCTGTCAAAAGTGAAATAGGACTGGCTTGTGAATGTGGACGGCAAAAGGCAAGCACTCCCTCGCCATAGAAGGGGCAAATATCACCTCTGTCATTTTCTCTGATTTCTTCCCCCCAGCATTCTCAACTTATCTAGACTGTGCCACAGCCAGTTTTCTCTCACACATGTCCTGCATCACCTAGAGATGATTGTTATTACCATGACAATAGTATTTTAGTTCAACTCTCACTATCTGCTGAATGTCCTTATGTACACATTGAACAGGAGTGGGTGACAACAGAACACTGAGGGCCCATACAAGAGAACCTTAGGGTTAGATAAATATGGGCGTAACACTGTCTTTACCATTTTTCATAAGCTGTCAGTAGGTCAGGATGACTTGTGAGGACAATGAAAGGAAAAGAGGGTTTAGAATCAACAGTGCTGATAGGTGAGAACTGAAAACTGAAGTCAACCTTTATGTCCAACCAGACTATTGTTAATATGGTCAATTAGCTGAGCAATATTCTGTCTCTGAGCTCTGAACTGGACCAATTCTCTTGGCCTCTGTGAGTGGACAATTGAAATGTTTCAGACAATTTCAGTCTCAGCTGGACAGGATTTTGCTGTAAACAGTAGAGGGCTTCAGGAGTATTATATAGAATTGACCGTGGAGTTGATGCCTTTTATAAGGAATACATGCACAGGGCTAAAGCTTATTGAAGGAGTAATACAGAGTTTGGTAGACTGTTCCTGGATGTTGCCACTGTGGACTTTTTATTAAGCTTAAGATGTAACTCCACAAGGGATATTATGATATAGACTGTATTGTAACTCCAGCTCTGAAATGTGTGTGTTCTATTTCTTTTCCATTTTAGGTTATTTCTGTAATTATTTTCAGATTCTGATCACTGTCTTTGCCCCAAGTGCTTGTTAGTATGATTGAAAAAGAAGTGGGTTGTAGCCCACGAAAGCTTATGCTCTAATAAATTTGTTAGTCTCTAAGGTGCCACAAGTACTCCTGTTCTTTTCACACAAACCTGTAATCTTAAACAATTTTTCCTGCCAAAAGAGGCACAGACTGAGGATCTGATGTCAAATACTATGTGAGTTTCCCTCTTTGAGCCCCTTTGGTAACTTAAATTGGCATAAAAATTCAAATCTGATTGCCAGAGCAAATTAAGCTTTGAGTATGGGTTTGATTCTCTACAGGAAACACTTGATAACAAATTTAAACAGTTGGATTCTACTTTAAAAGAGACTGATGGGAAAGTGTTAGTCCTAGAAATCAGCACTGATGTTCAGGATAAGATGATTATGATGCATTTTAAGTAGCTTTTCTGATACTGAGACTTCATTTGTGGCTCAAGTAATTCAAACTACACTTCCAATATAAAAAATCAGAATTTTCTTCAGTGATTTAACCTTAACCTGCTGACTGTTTGACACAGCAGTTCAGTTTGGTTATAGCAGACTTGACTAGATGATTTCATTTTTATTAACAATTGATATTTCAGTTCAACACAAAGGTTAGAGTTGATCAGAAAACTTAATTCTAAATGAAATTTTGATGAAAAAGTAGTGGAAAATTCACACTTGTTTTCAGACCAGCTCTAATAAGGGTTAACTCTTTAGGGTTTTTTATGTAAAAGGCAAACTTGTTCCCATTATGAAGTCAACATTTACTTAGTTACTCATGTCTGAGATATGTGGATACTCTTTTTATCTGCTTAGGAAAATAACTGCTGTGTCTCAAATACCATTGTGGAGTAATTGTGCAGGCAGATGTTGACTTTTCATGGGAACCACTGGACAGCATTAACTTCAAAGTTGTTAGATTGTACTATAGAAAAATAGAAATGTGAGAAATGAAGTGGATCATACTGAGAATAAAATGCATGTAAACAATATTTATCATGGAAATTTCATACTCTGGGGACTGATATAATTACTGAACTAACTGTAAAAATGGTGCCATAATTTTTGGTAAGAACCACCACTTAGAGAGAGATGAGGGAATAATACTTATTGTGATTACCCTTAAATGACAAGTGACAAATGCACCCGTAGAGATGAGAAGATTGGTTTAGCACAAACTATTTTCCTGAATGGTTAAACAGTAGTGTCTGGATAGTAGAAGTTGAAAGATTCCCAGAGCAGTTGTATTTTTATTTTCAGCCTGGTTCTTCCAATGGATAGGGAAAGAGTAATGCAGAATGAAAGGTACTGTATTTCTAAACCAAGGAAGTCCTATGAAGATGTTATACGTGTACATGTTATCTCCAGAGGCCAGATGTTGTAATTTCCACTTTGTGTATTTAATAATCCATAGTTTAAAGAGAAAAAGTGGTCCCAATTATTGTTTGAATTTTAATTGTATCTTCTGTGTTTAGATTGCAGTACAATTTATTAACTGAAAAGGAATTACTATGTTTGTAATAGACAATAGATATGCATGCTGAATGCACAAACTTAAAAAAGGATTATTTTATAAATAACTGATTATCACATAAAATAGTGACAGTTCTCTCAGAAATAGGTTGTGAAGGAGGTTAGTTTGATCATTAATAACCTTGGCAATACCATGTTAGACTGCTGATTGAGACTGAAGCGCTTAATGCAGCTGTGTCTATCATATTTTTTTAAACATTTATATTTGGCCAATGAATTCCCAAGAGCTGACTTATAGAAAATATTTCCTTAAGTAAAGATAATTGATACATAAAATATTACACTAGTTTTACAATGTGACTAATAAATAGATTTTGTGCTCGATATTACAGTTGCCACAAGCAGTACCACCTATAATTGGGATTACCTGACACTTTTCATTATAAGACCCCATTTTCAGTCGCTTATAACTTTGCCAAACTTTAATGACGCAGACTGAAATTTTTCATGGCAGATGTCTGCCTCAGGTTTAAATTCCCTGGAAAATTTCAGCTTAAACAGCTCAGTGGTTTCTGAGAATGAAGTTAGGGAAATATAAAGGTTGTTTTCCCCAATTTAAAAAATCCATACAACTGTTTAACAGAAATTATCACCTCCATGCTTTGGAGAAGGGACTTGAAATTTGGTTGTGGGGTGGGTCTCAGTTCTCTCACACTAGCTGAAGTCTCTGAAGAGTCTGCCTGCACTGAGCATGTTCCATCCCCTCCCAGCTCCTACTTGCTGACTGGACTGCATATGCATCCTTCCTGTGGAGTTGACTGAGTGTGCTCCAGCACAGGGCTGTAGGGGCTCAGCAAGATTTTCGCTTCAATTGCTCCTCAAATCTGCTGAGAACTACTGTGGCACCTGCCACCAGAATTGAGAGCTGAGAGAAACTCTCTCTCCTATATTCTTAGTGCTCCTTATGCTGGAATCTAGGCTGGGAACAAAAGAGGAGGCCAACTGTAATGCAGAGGAGTGAGGTTTGTGGGGAGAGGTGGCAAAGGGGGAAACCGAGGCAAGGGGTGTGGAGGAGATTTGGACAAAGAGCCGAGAAAAGGATGTGTGGGTGGGGAATGGGATGGGTGGATGGAGGTGAGACTGGAGCTGCACTGGGATGAGGGTGATTGGTGGGGGCAGGTACTGGAACAATGGCAAGGACAGGCTGGAATCATAAGGAGTCTGGCTTATGAGGGATGGGCAGAAGGGTTTGTAACTCTAGAACACAAACTCCTCAGAACCTGGAACAGAACCCAGGAATCCTGAGTCTCAGCATTTCTTTGCTGTCAGCACATAGCTGTGAAATCCACTGGCAAAGGGTGTACTTCATCTCCCTCTAGTGCTGGTCCATGTAGAAGACGGCAATCTACTACTGCCATCACCTCTTTGTTTAGCTCAAATGGCAGAGGCCTGGGTTGGAGCTAAAGGTTTTATCCCTGCTGATGAACCATGTACAAGTCAATATGATAGATTTATTTATTTTTTGGGAGGGTAGGGGTGTCAGTTTGCTTTTAAAAAAATACAAAATGCTGTATAAAAATCTCTATTAAAAATTTTAAGATTGCAAAGTGCAGCACTCAAATGTTAGGACATTCTGGACTTAAATTTGCCTCTGCAACCTTAATTTCACCATTGGGGGAGGGATAGCTCAGTGGTTTGAGCATTGGCCTGCTAAACCCAGGGTTGTGAGTTCAATCCCTGAGGGGGCCATTTAGGGATCTGGGACAAAAATCTGTCTGGAGATTGGTCCTGCTTTGAGCAGGGGGTTGGACTAGATGACCTCCTGAGGTCCCTTCCAATGCTGGTATTCTATGATTCTATGTGCATTATAATTAAGGTTAAGATTCTGTCATTAGTATTTTTAGTAAAAGCTAGGGACAGGTCATGGGCAATAAACAAAAATTCATGGAAACCTGTGACCTGACTTTTACTAAAAATACACTGGTGTATGTATATGGGGGGGGGGGGACAGCTGGGACTTGCAGCTGCTCCAACCCCGCTGCTGCTCCAGCCCCAGGGGGCTGACCCAATGCCGGCCACTGTTCTGGGGGCTCTGGGGGCCACTGTTCTGGCAGCCCTGGCGCTGGCCATTGGGCCTGCCCCAGAAGAAGTCCCAGAGTCATGGAATCTGTGATCTCTGTGACAGATTGGTATCCTTAATTATAGTAGTCTTAATTACATGATAATCTATTATTTTTTCCCATAGCTCCCTTGCTTCATTCTGTGCACAGGCAGCCTGGTGCTCAAGGAATGAATCAGGCTTGTGTAATCAACTAAACTGTCTATCGGACTCCTGCTTCATTTGTTTTAGAAGTAGGAAGGTGTATATATAGTAAATGAGGTAGGGAATTGCAGGAAGACAAGGAGCAGTCACGTGGTTAAAGCAGGTGAATGTTGCCCTGGAGAACTGAATTCTGTCCCTGCCTCTGCCATAGAGCTCCTGTGTGATTCTGAGCAAGTCACTGAAACTAAATTTTTCACTGGTGGTCACTAATTGCATATCTTGAATTTTCTGGGTGCTCGGTTTGACACTCTGGCATGTGATTTATAGAAGTGCTGAGCTCTCACAGCTGCAACTACAGTCAACGAGGGTTGTGCTTTGAACATAAAAAGTGACATATAAGCAGGAGTGCTGCCAGCTTTTCTGCTGCCCTAGGCGGCGGAAGGTCCTGCCCCAAAATGCCGCCCCCCACAGAGGTGGTGGAAGGTCCCGCCGCCGAAATACCGCCGCGGTCACCGCCCCCCAAACTGTAGTGCCCTAGGCGACTGCCTACGTCGCCTAATGGGTTGCGCCGGCCCTGTATATAATGCTAAGCTCTCTGAAAAATCAGGCTATAGCTTTGCAGATTGGGCACACAAAATTAGCTGATTCTTTTGCCACTCTTTCTGTGCTTCAATTCCGCATCTGTAAAATGGGAATAATAATACCTTCTCCTCTCATGGGGTTGTTGGGAAAATAAGTTCATTACTTTTTGTAAAGCACTCAAATGTTATAGGGATGTACACAGTAGAAAAGCCCTGAGGAAATAGTTAATTCTGTCACTAGAGCAGTGTTTGAATGATACGGAGCAAATAATGCATGGGGACACACACTGAATAAGGATAAATAAAATATAGAATAGTTGCTCTTTCAATGAGCACAAGGTTACAAAAGAGATCTGCTGAAGAACCAGGAATAGAATCCACATCTCCTGCTTCCAAACCCTGCTTTTAGCCCAAAATACCATCCTTTCCCTGTGTTGTTGATGTAATGTTCGTAAGAGTGGTTTTGATATCTTTAACTGAATAAGTTGTATTATAACAGAAATCATAGAAACATAGTGTGTGGCAGCAGTGTCCACAAGACCAGCTAGTGCATGGCAGGCTCCTGTGCGGCAGATTTACTCCCCATCTTGCCAGGTTACAAAGTCTCCACATGGAAAAGGCCTTCAAGGACAAAAAAGACATAGTTTATGGGGAGAAGAGAACATTAATACTGTATGTCTGCAGAGTAAATGAAACATTTTCTAGCAAAGTTACATAAATTTACACTACTGTTTGAATCAGCAGTAGGTCAAAGTTCACTGTGGCAGTACTAGGGTCCACATGGCGACTTAGTGCATGGCAGGCCAGTGTGTTGTGTATTCACACCCCAGCTTGCTGTGCACAAAGTCTCCATGCCAACGAGCCCTTAAACATTTGAATTGTAATTTTCATTGCTGAATGAAAAAGAAGGTATGGAAAACTTGAATACAGTGTGTTAACTTCCCTCCCTTTATTGGGCACCTCTCTCAAAAATATCATTTAAAGGAGTATTTTAATTCTTTCTTTCCCTCCCGTAAAGGTCAAAGTTGATATATTAACTGAGACCAAGCATACACTATCTCTACAGCCTTCATGAGGAATTGGCAACGGAGACTCAGCCTAAAGAGCTTTTATCAAGAATATCAGACCTTTCTTCTTCTTAGCCCGAGGCATTCTGAGAAGGGCAGTAGGTTCAGACAGTCACTGCTCAGATAGAAAGCAGATATTGGAGAGAGACTCATATTTCTTTAATATTTTTATTCCTCTTTTGTCTGCTGTCAAATTAAATGCATTTTGTACTTCATAAAGGCATTTAAACTGAGTTACTCAACTCCTTATTGCCATTCTTCTAGCTAAAGGATGTTTCAGCTTAGCGTAGAGTTCAGCTTAATTATCAGCAGTCTATTAACAAGACTTACTATACAATATTCCATGTCTCCTGGGTCATCAGTTTTTTCCCTGCACCCCATAAAGGCATCTGTTTGAACGTTCACATTTCTGACAGCTTATGTGAATTGCTGTACAGTCATCTTCACTTCACGTCCTACAGCAGAGACCCTATGGATCTGAAAATCTGGGAGTGGGGGGAACTTGTCAGTGGAAATTTTTATGAAATATGTTCGTAATATACACAATATCCTTTTGGTCTCATTTCCACTGACTATTCTATGCTATAGATAGCTGATGAGCTCCTGGTTTTTTTAACTCTTTCCCGCAAACTGAAAAATATAATGAAAGAAATTAGTATGTTTTTAATTGCAAACAAATGTTGGCCAAAAAAATTGATTTTTTTTTTGTAGGCTTTACATTAGCACTGGCAGATGAATGGTTAATGTGACTGCAGTCTCCTCAGTCATAAGGTTAGTAGTGACATTCTGGTAGTGCATTTATGGGTCTCTTATGAAATAATTTTGGGCTTGATTATAATAAGGACCATTGGCTACTCTTGGCTTTAGGTTGGCAATTTGATTCAGGAGCCAAAAGTTTTGGGGGATTTTTTTGTTTTGTTTTCCTTCGTGGGGCTCAGTTTCCAGTCTCCCCTACTTCATTAATGCCCTCATTCTTCTTCGAGTGCTTGCTCATATCCATTCCAGTTAGGTGTGTGCGCGCCGCGTGCACGATCGTCGGAAGATTTTTACCCTAGCAACACCCGGTGGGTCGGCTGTGGAGCCCCCTAGAGTGGCGCCGTTATGGCGCTGGATATATACCCCAGCCGACCCAGCGCCCCCTCAGTTCCTTCTTACTGCCCCTGACGGTCGTTGGAACTGTGGAGCGCGGCTTAGCTGATCTCCACACTCCCTAGCTTTTCATTGTTCTTGTTGTATTTAGTTATATAGATAGTTGTTCAAGTTAGTTAGTAGTTAGTGTATAGTGTATATATATATAGTTGTAAGTTGTTATCGGGGGTTTAGGGGGTGTTTTTCCCCTTTTCCCCCCGGCGCACAGCCGGGCCCATGCCCAAGGCTCCTGGCTTTAAGCCGTGCCCGTCCTGCGGGAAGCACATGCCAACTAGTGACCCGCATAGCTCCTGCTTGAAGTGCCTGGGAGAGACTCATCCAGCAGATAAGTGCCCTATCTGCAAGGCCTTCAAGCTAAGGACAAGGAAGGAGCGGGACTTTAGGCTCCGACAGCTCCTCATGGAGGCGGCTCTGAGTCCGGATCCTCCCTCGGCGTGCCCTGTCCCGGCACCGAGCGCTTCGGTGCGCAGCGCCCCGGCGGGCTCGACCGGCGCGACAGAAAAGACTGTTCGGCACCGACCGACGTCGGCACCGCGCCCGCCCAAAGAGCCTCGGCACCGATCCATCTCTCCGGGCCATAAGAAGACCGCTAAGACACGGGACGTTGTTGCCGCGAAGGTACCGGCTCCCCCGGTGCCGGGGGTAGAGCCGCGTCCGCAGCTGGACCGCCAAAGACAGGCGGCCACACCGTCGACTCCGGCACCGAGGCCGTTGAGTCCGGTGCGGACTGTTTCACCACCAAGGCTGGTGGTGGAACCTTGTCTCCCTTCCACCCCGGAGACCTTCGCTACCGCGAGAGACCTGATCGCCCTCACTGAGCCGGCGCCGTCGCAACTCCCGGCACCGGTAGCGCCACGTGTGCTGCAGTCCAGAGGGAAACCTGCCCTGGTGCGCCCACCGTCGCCACAAGTCTCTCGGCACCGCTCCAGATCCCGAAGCAGGTCCCGACGCCGCTCTGAGTCCCGGCGCCGAGTGTCACCTCGGCACCGGTCGTACTCGCGGCCCAGATCTTCCTCGCGGCGCCGTTCAACATCCCGGCACCGCCGTGACGACCGGCACCGATCGGGGTCGAGGCGCAGCTCCCGGCACCGGTATGAGCGCCACTCGGGCTCGAGAGGCCGCTCCCGGTACCACGCCTCCTCCAGATCGTCGTCACGTTCCAGATCGGGATCCCGGCACCGGAGGGACTATCGGCACCGGTCCAGGTCCCGGCACCGTTCGCCGGAACAACGCAGGGACAGGTCCCCTTACGGTCGGCACCGATCGGCACCGTACCATCCGGTGCCGACGGCATCGGGTTCGGCACCGCCGTGGCCGTCGAGATCGGCGTCCCGGTCATCTGAGACGGTGGAGCCCGGCCACCTGCAGGACACCGATGACCCGATGCAAGGACCTGCGCATTGGTCCTTTTGGACTCCTTGGGCCTACCACCAAGCACAAGGAGCTCCCCTGTCGGCTTCCCGCTCTGGCCGTTCGGACACCAGGGCCCCAGAGTCTACCATCTCCCGCCCTCCTCCAAGGGACGTGGAGGCTCCAGTGCCCGCACCTGCAGAGGCCCCTGACCAGGGGGCAGGAGATGCCCAACACCAGGAACACCTGGAGCAGGACCAACCATTGGACCCCTTGCCCCGGGGGCATCTTCCTCGTCCTCTCCTGATGAGGCCGTAGCGGGCACGTCGTCCATCGGGCCGCCCCCGATAGACCTTCGGGCCCATCAGGACCTGCTGCGGCGCATGGCTCGCAATCTGGACCTCCAGGTGGAGGAGGTTGCGGAGGTCCATGACCCGATAGTGCAGATCATCTCAGCGGATGCTCCATCCAGGGTGGCATTACCGCTGGTCCGCACCATCCAGGCCAACGCCACTACTATCTGGCAGACCCCGGCCTCTATTCCGCCCACGGCCAGAGGGGTTGAGAGAAAATACTTTGTCCCTTCCAGGGAACATGAGTATCTGTACACTCACCCCCAACCGTGCTCACTGGTGGTTTCCTCAGTGAATGCACGGGAGCGCCATGGCCAGCAGGCCGCTGCGCCCAAATCGAAGGACGCTAAGCGCTTCGATTTGTTCGGACGCAAGGTTTATTCGGCTGGCGGACTACAATTGCGGGCAGCGAACCAGCAGGCGCTCCTGAGCCGCTACGGCTTCAATATGTGGTCCTCGATGGGGAAATTTAAAGAACTGGTTCCCCAGGACTCGAGGGACGAGTTCGGGGCCCTGGTAGAGGAGGGCAAGCGGGTGGCATGCACCTCCCTACAGGCGTCCCTTGATATAGCGGACTCGGCCGCTAGGACCCTGGCTTCCGGGATAGCAATGCGCCGAATCTCCTGGCTCCAGGTGTCGGGCTTGCCTCCGGAACTGCAGCAGACCCTGCAGGACCTACCGTTCGAGGGACAGGGCCTCTTTTCAGAGAAAACAGACTCGAGGCTCCAAAACCTTAAGGACTCTCGAACAATGATGCGCTCCCTGGGGATGCATGTCCCAGGGCCTCAGCGCAGGCCCTTCAGGCCACAGCCTCAGCGGTTCTACCCTCCCCCGCCTCGTCCAAGACAGGACTTTGCTAGGAGGCGGGGTCGAGGTGGTAGGCGAAGGTCGACCGGCCCTCAACCCGGTCAAAACCAGGGCCAACCTAGGCCACCTTCTGGGCCTAGGCAAGCCTTTTGAAGGTGCGGTCGAGGACGGCACCTTAGCCACTTTCCAGGATCCGGTTCCCCCCTTCCGGGATCGCCTCTCCCGTTTCCACCGTGCTTGGTCCCGTATAACCTCGGACCGTTGGGTCCTTCACACGGTGGAGAGGGGATACGCCCTCCAGTTTTCCTCGCCCCCCCCCTTCCACTCCCCCTCCCCGTCCCTCTTCAGGGACCCTTCTCACGAGCAACTCCTTACACAGGAGGTTCTTGGGCTCCTCGCTATGGGGGCCATAGAGGAGGTTCCTTCGGAGCTAAGGGGCAGGGGGTTTTACTCCCGCTACTTCCTGATACCCAAGTCAAAAGGGGGTCTACGGCCCATCTTAGACTTACGCGGACTCAACAAATTCATAGTAAAGTTGAAGTTCCGCATGGTGTCATTGGGGACCATTATCCCTTCACTGGATCCTGGAGACTGGTTCGCCGCCCTCGACATGAAGGACGCTTACTTTCACATAGCAATTTATCCGCCCCACAGACGTTTCCTGCGATTCGTGGTAAACAGGGTACACTACCAATTCGCAGTCCTTCCCTTCGGCTTGTCCTCGGCTCCCAGGGTGTTCACGAAGTGTCTGGCAGTCGTCGCGGCCTTCCTCCGTCGACAAGGGATACAACTGTTCCTGTACTTGGACGACTGGCTGGTACGCGGCCGCACCAGAGGCCAAGTGCAGGCTCATGTCCACATAGTGACAAACACTTTCCACGAGCTGGGCATTCTACTCAACAGAGAGAAGTCCACTCTAGTACCAACTCAGAGGATAGAGTTCATTGGAGCAATCCTCGACTCCAGACATGCCCGAGCCGCACTGCCAGACAGCCGATTTCATACCATCTCAAGCGTCATTCAACGTCTCAGGGCCTTTCCAATTACCACCGTAAGAACATGCCTTGTCCTTCTGGGCCACATGGCCTCGTGTACATACGTAACCAGGCACGCCAGACTGCGACTTCGCCCACTGCAGGCTTGGGTGTCATCGGTCTACCGTCCCCATCGAGACGACCTGAACATGGTGGTCACGGTTCCGGCCTCGGTCTTGGCCTCTCTCGCCTGGTGGACGAATCGCACAGCGGTCTGTGCAGGAGTACCCTTTCACGCCCCGCAGCCCTCCCTCCACCTAGTTACGGACGCTTCATCTCTAGGCTGGGGCGCTCACCTGGGGGAGCACCATACCCAAGGCCTGTGGTCCGCGTCCCAACTAGCCCTGCACATCAACGTCCGAGAGCTGATGGCGGTGCGCCTGGCTTGCCAGGCTTTCCTCAACTTCCTACAGGGCCGTTGCGTGCTGATTCTCACCGACAACACCACGGCCATGTTTTACATCAACAAGCAAGGCGGAGCTCGCTCATCTCCCCTATGCCAAGAGGCCATTCGCCTGTGGGAATTCTGCATCGCCCACTCGATTCATCTCACGGCGTCATTCCTTCCTGGAGTCCAGAATACGCTGGCGGACCGTCTCAGCAGGTCCTTCCAGACGCACGAGTGGTCGATTCGCCCGGACATCATTTATTCCGTCTTCCAAAGGTGGGGGTTTCCCCAGATCGACCTATTCGCGTCTCGGGCCAACAGGAAGTGCCAGGCATTCTGCTCCCTACACGGGCGAGCCCCGGGCTCTCGGTCAGACGCCTTCCTCATGGCATGGAAAGACCATCTGTTCTACGCCTTTCCTCCATTCCCGCTCGTCCACAGGGTGCTGCTCAAGATCCGCAGGGACCATGCACGAGTAATTCTAGTCGCTCCCGCTTGGCCGAGACAGCACTGGTACACCACACTGCTGGAGCTGTCAGTACAGAGGCCCATCACGCTCCCCTTGACTCCGGATCTCATCTCTCAGGACCACGGCCGGCTGTGTCACCCCGACCTGCAGTCACTCCACCTCACGGCGTGGATGCTTCATGGTTGAGTCGGACAGAGCGGCAATGCTCCCAGGCCGTCCAACAGGTCCTGCTGGGAAGTAGAAAGCCCTCTACGCGGACCACTTATTTAGCCAAGTGGAAGAGGTTCTCCTGTTGGTGTAATCAACGAGCTACATCTCCCGCGCAGGCTCCTATCCCCTTGATACTGGAGTACCTCCTGTCCCTAAGACAGCAAGGCTTGGCGACATCCTCAATTAGGGTTCACCTCGCCGCCATTTCCGCTTTCCACCCAGGAGAACTCACGTCCTCGGTCTTCTCTAACCCGATGGTCGTTAGATTCCTCAAGGGCTTAGACCGGCTGTACCCACAGCAGCGACAGCCGGTTCCGACGTGGAACCTCAACCTCGTCCTCTCCAGGCTCACAGGGCCTCCGTTTGAACCATTGGCGACCTGCTCACTCCTGTACTTATCCTGGAAGACAGCCTTCCTCGTAGCCATCACCTCAGCACGACGCGTCTTGGAACTCAGGGCGCTGACATCCGAGCCCCCTTACACGGCGTTCCACAAGGACAAGGTGCAGCTTCGCCCCCACCCTGCCTTTCTTCCGAAGGTGGTGTCACCTTTCCACGTAAACCAAGATATATTTCTTCCGGTCTTCCATCCGAAACCGCACGCTACTCGTCAAGACCAACGTTTACATTCTTTGGACGTTCGCAGGGCCCTGGCTTTCTACATTGACCGGACAAAGCCATTTAGGAAAACGACGCAACTCTTCGTTGCGGTGGCCGACCGGATGAAAGGCTCACCGGTCTCTTCACAGTGCCTGTCCTCTTGGATTACGTCCTGCATTCGTGCTTGCTACGACCTGGCCGGTGTACCGACGCCACGCCTCACTGCTCATTCCACGAGGGCCCAGGCCTCCTCGACTGCCTTTCTGGCTCAAGTACCAATCCAGGACATTTGTAAAGCTGCAGTGTGATCATCGGTCCACACATTTGCTACTCACTATGCGCTGGTGCAACAATCCAGAGACGATGCTGCTTTCGGGTCAGCGGTTCTGCACACAGCAATGTCTCACTCCGACCCCGCCACCTAGGTGGGGCTTGGGAGTCACCTAACTGGAATGGATATGAGCAAGCACTCGAAGAAGAAAAGACGGTTACTCACCGTTGTAACTGTTGTTCTTCGAGATGTGTTGCTCATATCCATTCCAAACCCGCCCCCCTTCCCCACTGTCGGAGTAGCTGGCAAGAAGGAACTGAGGGGGCGCTGGGTCGGCTGGGGTATATATCCAGCGCCATAACGGCGCCACTCAAGGGGGCTCCACAGCCGACCCACCGGGTGTTGCTAGGGTAAAAATCTTCCGACGATCGTGCACGCGGCGCGCACACACCTAACTGGAATGGATATGAGCAACACATCTCGAAGAACAACAGTTACAACGGTGAGTAACCGTCTTTTCTTATTTATGGAAAATGGCCCAGACTATCTATAATAAAATTCTAGGAATATCACTCTGAAGATTAAAATGTCTGAGTACTGTGAAGCAACTGAAACTGCTACAAACATGGTTGAGAGCTCTTTTTGTTCAGAATATCGCCAGGTTCAGTCATGATTGGGAGTCGTGGTCTATTACCATCCATTTTTAAAAATCTCAGCCATTTTGACTTTATGAATCACACGTGTGCGATGTACAGCTATAGTAAGGGGTAGATCTATGGCATACCAAGAGTCCTAAACCATTGTGATATCAGAGGTAACTCAGCCAAACACCACCCTTATTTGACTGCTTATTTGCATGCAACACATTTCATTGGTTGTATGTGGGAGACTGTACTGATGGGGGGGGGAGGTAACTTGGTCCAATGGCGGTTCTTTAAAACCACCCACACAATACCCCAAACATACACTGCTCCTCACAGCAGCACACACCCTTCATTTATCACCAGCAAAAATCAACACAAATCTTCCATGATTGTCACTGTGTGTGTCACTCTGAAGCCCTGAACATGTGTTGAGTCACTGTGAAGTGATGGAAACAGATACAGGCATGGTTGAGAGCTCAGTTTGTTCAGAATATCACCAGGTTCACTCCTCAATGGACAATGTCATAGCCAGATGGACTGCTGGAATATGACTTCATGAATTACATCCATGCGACAGCACAGGCTTTCAGCTACAAGGTATACTATAAAAGAATACAGGTCTGTCGCATCTTACGCGCATTTAACATGCGTGATTTCAGCTTTACGCGGTATGCAAAAACAAAAAAAAAGAGAAAAATAGCAATTTTAATACTGTACTTGTAGTGCGGGTGATTCCGCCCGCCATTCAACTCAATGTAATTTTGACTATACGCGGTTTTCGCTTTACGCGCTAACCGCGGAACGGAACCCCCGCGTAAGATGAGACTCGCCGGTACTCCAAATTAATAGATGCCTTTTTAACACACTGACTGATACATAGTAATCAATAGGAAAATACTGTAATGTACCAACCTGTTTTAAACAAGAACCAAAAAGTAGAGGAAAAATAAAAATTAACAAAATAAAATCAAAAGTAAAGAACCTCTTAAAAATCACCATCGGTGAAATTCTGCCCCATGCAGAGCTTGATTGATGCAGAATCCCTGTGGTTGCCTCTTACACAGAAGGAAATTCATTCCTGGCATTAGCACCGCTCTGGATGTGGGGGGAAGAAGCATATTGCCAAATCACCAGTGCTGCTGTTATGGGTAATGCATGCTCATTGTGATTCCATTGCTGGTATCATTTGATGACCATGGTTTTTACACACAGCCATATATTTATATCCCTAATGAATGTTTTAGCTAAAAATTGTTGGTAGTTGGACTGGTGCCAAATGGATTGTAATAGCCTTTCTTGTCTGAAGAGGAGAATTTAAAACTGACTTTGATTCCCAAATGTAAAGGAATTTGATTTCATCCTATTCCCAATATCTCTACATGATAAAACTACCACATAATTTAGTTTTAATTAGTCGTACCCACCTCCTAAGTGACCAGGTTTATCATAACAGATATGTGAAAGGTTGGAATTGAAATGCATTTACAGGGTGGTGTAGAGAAAATTCATCATGCTTGTCTGAAAAAAAGTGACTCAAGCTAGTGCTATGAATCCCTGACTTCATAATTGGTAAATTTACTCAAAAACATTGAAGGAAAAGAAGTTCACTTTCTTATTTCCCTAGGACTATATGAAGAACAAAATGTAATCTTTTCTAAACCACATTTTAAGTACATGTGGGATTTATTCTGCAGTATAAATCATTGCTTTTTTTTTTAAAGTATACTCAAAATCTTGGTTCACACATGTTTTGCACAACTTACTGATGTATACAGTAAATTGGATGCTTAAATATCATCCTGTAAATGTACCCTATGTAAGATCCTTCTAAACCACTGGGGTACACACAATATAATATAGTATAAACTCAGTGACATTGATTTTTCATGTAGAGCAGAGTGGGTTTTTTCAAGCTCTTGCAGTTTTGTTAATGCAGAATTACACAATCTTCAGAAAACTTACTGTAAATTCAGGCAGTTTGCATGAATTCACCTCAGTTTGCAGCCGATGGCACAGTATAATGATAGTTGAAGTCTGCACTCATACAGGGAACAGTTAGAATGACACAATACATGAGGGGGAGCTCAGTGACACTACCTTAAAAAATGAATATTTCTTCCAGAGCCTGTCTGCCCTTCTGCATTTCCAGGATCTGACTTCCTATGGTTATAACTCACTGTGCTGATTTCCTTTTTTCAGTCGCTTGGCTGTATCTAAAAGACCGATAAGTGATTTTATCTTCTATTCACTCACTCAACAATTGGGGGTGTTTCTCATATTTGAAGAAGTGCAAACTCTCTTTTGCCCGAGTCCTATGTAAAAGGTTTCCCCCTTTTTGCAAAACTCCTAAGGATAGATCATTTCTGTTAAATTTTGGCACCTTATGTGATAGACATGAGGTTCATGGAGGGTAAGTATTAGTAACCATGAGCATTTTTTTCCCTGTACCTCTCAAGATACAGTCTCAGTGGTACATAAGTGATAGCAGGAGTGAAGAGAGTGAAGAAAATATATGTGAGAACAGTGTCAATTCTTTTCTATGTTATTATCAAGTCCTGCCAAAGAGATGGCATTTGCAGTGTTAAGTAAGGGTATATAATTACCTGGGTCCTATGCCTGAAGGCAAGAGCCTAATATATAGTATTCACTCCAGTAAGAGAGAAGAATGACCACAAAACTACCCACTTTAGAACTTCAATGCAGCACTAAATTTCATAACACATTCTCAGTAATTTCTTCACACACCCACTCTCACACAGACATAAGCAAACAACCAAAACCAAATTATACTTAATCAAGGTGTTCCTACTACAGGATGGAAGTGCAGGCGGGGGGAAATATTATTGTTGCTATTTTCAAATACTTGGGAAGTGATCAAATATCACTGGGATGGGGACTTTGTAAATCCTTTGTAGATAGTCCACAGGAGCCTTCCTTATTGAAGGTTTTCAGAAGGGCACCGTATATAACATAGAACAAATTAAGGATAATAGCATAGAGTGATGATAAAAATGTGGTAGTTTCAAGCCTGGATTAACCACTAGGCTTAATAGCATTGTGCATAGGGCTCTTGGCTTTGGGGACTGTGCAATTTGGCACAATGTGCTCGTCATGCACGGGCTGAAGAGTCTGAGGAGAAGCAGACTGTGACAGCAGTCCTTGGGCAGCAGTCTGCTCCTTCAGGAGGAAGAATACAGACCTCACACAGCCAATCCCCACCCTGTTGAAGCATAGATCCACTTGCCAGGATGTGGAGGGTCACTTCACCACACCAGTTCTTGGAGCAAATTGGGCCCTTCACCTCCTCTGCTGTCCATCCCTCCTGGTCTTCAGGAGGGTTTCAGGTGGAGTACAGCAGGAGGGTGTTTAGTTTTGGCCACTGGTTCTCAGGAAAGTAACGACTGCTTGTCTGAAAGAGAGTCCCAGCAATTCCATGGCAAACCTAAGGGATTGAACCCAAGAGACCTGACAACCTAATGGGAACAGTTACACTGGCATACATGAAGACTTTACATTAAACATACAGAGTAGGATTTTCACTCCTGGCCCCTGTACATTGGATAAAAGGATGCTAAAAGTCCTGGATCCAGCAGGGCAAGAGCTCCTGGTAGAAGAATTTTGGAGAGAGTTCTGAGCTATCCTTTCAAAGGCTCCTCACAAGCCCTGGTGTAGGGGTTGTGCTGGGGGCATGAGAGGTATGTTGGCCTTGGGGAGGCTGCTATAGTTTTAGACTGCCTCCCAGGGCTGTCTAAATTTCTCTGGGGGTTGCTCTAGTCCCCGGGGGCAGCCCAGAATTGGGAAGGTGCAAATTGGCTTAATTGAGGACACAGTTGCCTGTAATTCAGGACACATTTGCACAAATTTTTCTGATTTATATGGTTAAATTGGATGCTTAAAATATCACCTGATAAACATATCTTATGTATAAATGTATCTTATGTAAATCCTTGTAAACCACTACTTTATACATACCCGAGACGAGATTACATTGATCTTTGGCTGCAGCTGAGGACATAGTTGAGCCCATGGTTTTTGTATCCTGAAAGCAATGCAGAATAGTTTTTAGTAAAGTATGTGTGTGATGCTGTATTAACCCACACAGGAGGTGAATTGGTTAATGCAGACATGAGGCCAATTAAGATACCTGGTTGCACTTGGCCAGGCCCAAGTAAGATGAGTCTCAGCTGGATGAGGATCTGGGTGGTGTCGATAAAGGGAGGAAGTAGAAGAAGTGTGGTGGGAGAGATGGGCAGAAACTTGTAGTTTCTCTCTGGGTAGTAGAGAGCACAGGAACTTTAGGAGGGAGTTTATACTCTGGCCGTTATGGGAGAGGGATAGGCGGTGTGTAAGGGACCTTTGAAGCCCACCTGACAGGCAGAATGCTTTGGGGAAGTGTTTGGAATTGAGGATCCTGTCAAAGGCAAGATTCCAGGGAGGTGGTCCCTGATAGTCCGTGTTCTGCAGAAGAGTTGGGGAGGACCCAGGATGGTTTAAAAATACAAATCCAGGAGAGGGACTGAAGTTGCTTTTGTTGTAGTTTGTGTTTTGCTTTTGTAGCTTTGTTAAAATGCCCCATAGAGAAGCCCTGAAGCCACTGCTCTGACAAGAGTGGAATAAAAGAGGAACACTGGAGGGACAGAAGATGTCGTATTAACGACCTGTGTTGTGTGGAACATTGTCCATGTGACATTGATACCCCAGAAGTGACTTGTGGAGGGCCAAGTCTTGAGAAAAGAGACCCCCACAGGACTGGAGTAACTGTTGGCAGGAGGTGCTAGATACTTAATGGGTTGCTACACCAGGCTCCCCCACTGCCAATAAGAGCTGCACTTGCAGTGAGTGCACTTTTTCATTGTGTGTGTGTGTGTGTGTGTGTGTGTGTGTGTGTGTGCGCATGCATGCGCGCACGCGCGCACATATATTCCCCATTATGTATAACAAGTCATGTAACACTCAACATACCACATGCGTCAGTATGTGTATTCCAGTCACTTTTGCAACTATTTAGGGATTTCATTCACAGGATATGATTTACAGTACTGTGCATTCCTTCCATTTTGTACCTTTTGTTTCTTTGAGGAGGCAAGCTTCGTAACTGGGTTATTTTCATTATGTTGCTGCTCTACTTTCAACATGGTCATTATAAAGCACTTTTTTTCTGCAATTTTTCTATCCCAACCATAAATGCTTTCTCTGAGCTAACACATGGCTCATAGGCTCTAAACCTAGGAGTGAATTCTCTAGATTTTAAAACAGTCCTTTATTTTTATTATAATCATTTTTTTTAAATTGTGGTTTACTCTATGGGTTTCTTGCACCTAGTACACTTCTTCTAAGGCTAATTGTGTCTTTTGTTATTTGAAATAATACTTCCAAAATGCCTTTCAGTAGATATCGTAGTGTTTTGCAAATACTGTATAGTTATGAGTGACTACACACCTTTGCAGGAAGTCTTTTAAAGAAATGCTCATAAATTGATAAACTGAAGAGATAGGGAGGTAAGTGATTTTCCCATAGTGACAAAGAAAGTCAAGTGTAGAGCTGGGAATATAATCCAGGATTCTTGACTGCCCATCCGTTGCTCTAACCTCTAGTCAACGCTTCCTACATCCCAAAGGTTGAAATGTGAAATGGATAAGTTACTTCTGAAAACGTTCATGAGGAGATTTTTACATGTGACTAGAATAAAATAGCCACCACAGTATTGTAAGAAATACCCCCCCAAAAAATAGAATGCGTCGTTCTAGTTGGCAGATAGCTATTAGCTTTATTGGTTTGTCTGACAGCATTGTTTTTACTGCTCTGTTTTTACAACCTGTGAGGGTTGTGACTTTCAAAATATAGTCACTGTTCTGGATTTGCATCTTCCTGTGATTTGCTTCTTAGTATTCTTGACAGTTTCATCTGTCTGATTGCAGGCGTGTATTGGAATATTAATTCTCTATCTCCTTCCGTTTGATTTTGGGTGCATACTGACGTCTGTATGAAGTCCATTTTGACAATGGTCATCTACTTGTACTCCGCAGAGAGTAGGTTGTAGGCTATTCTGTAGCCTGCTCTCACATTCTCACTGTATATTTCTTCATCAAACTTACAGAATCAGAAGGAAGTTCTATTCTCTCTCAACAGAAAGGATAGGGAATATCAGAGCCGGCGATAGGCATAAACAGACTAAGCAATTGCTTAGGGCCCCAGTCGGCTGAAGGGGGCCCCATATTAATTATTATGTGTTGTGCGGCGGGGGCCACAAAATATTCCTGCTTAGGGCCCCCAGTGGGCTAGCGCCGCCTCTGGGGAGTATCAAGAACTTGTAAAGCTATTAAACTTATATACCAGATTTTGCACACTTTTGTCTGTGAGGGCATAGTTTATGATTGTTGGCAGTGCTTGCAATAAAGCAAACAGATAAAAATAGTATTAAATTCTGTGCCAAAGAAATAAGGATGCTTTAAAAAAAAAAAAAGCACAAGACTCTACATCTAAAGCCATTTCATGTGTTTTAGAGCTCGCCATTTTTATTGCTCAATATTTCTTTTTGCTTGTGGACAAAAACAAGGTATATTACTATTGGGTGAATCACTTTTACCAAAAGTTTTCTTTCTGTTCTGTATTTTCTATGCCCTTAACCTCCCTGCTTTGGAATACTGGGTGGTCAATATTCCTTTACTTGTATAAATAGAGTGACCACAGTACTCCATGGTATTGGGGAAGTGAAGTAGTAAAGCAAGCAGAAACTCACAGGACTGAATTAAAATAAAAAATCCAATTTGTTTCACTCAAACAAAAAAGTCAATGAATTAATGCAAAGATTGAAGAACTATATATAAAAGAAACAAGGTTTAAAATAGAGGCCCCAGTGCAGCAAGATACGTAAGCACAAGCCTAACTCTGAGCATGTGAGTAGTTTCACTGACTTCAATGGGCTATTCACATGCTTACAGTTAAGTTTGTGCTTAATTTGTTTGCTGAATTGGGGCCAGAGAAGGGGGGAAAAACAGAAAGGCAAAAGCTCATCCAAAAGGGGCCTTGGAAATACTTTCTCCCTAGGGATCAAATTCCAATCTTATGGAACATTATATGACCATGATTTAGCCCCCAGTAACTGTTGACTATATGTAGTATAAACATATGCCAGTGTGCACATTTAAAACACCCCCCCCCCAAAAAACCCACCTCTAAAACCAAACCCTATCAAAACAAAACACTACATGAGCGGTTCTCAAACTGTGGGGCAGGACACCAAAGTGGGTCGCCACCCTGTTTTAATGGGGTCGCCAGGACTGGCATTAGACTTGCTGGGACCGAAGCCCAGCCCCACTGCCCAGAGCCAAAACCTAAGGACTTCAGCCCTGGGTGGTGGGGCTCAGGTTACAGGCTCCCCCGCTTGGGGCTAAAGCCCTTTGGCTTGGGCTTCGGCTTTGCCCCTCTCCCCCCAGGGCAGTGGCGATCAGACTTTGGCTTTGCGCCCCCCCCCCCGAGGCAGCGGGGCTCAGGCAGGCTCAGGCTTTGGTCCCCCCTCCTGGGGTTGTGTAATAATTTTTGTTGTCAGAAGGGGGTTGCGGTGCTATGAAGTTTGAGAATCCCTGCACTGCACTATTGTGAAGGGACATGTGCCCCACATTGGCAAATATAGGGTTAACAGGGAGCCTGAGGGACCAATTAGTCCAATCTGTGGCAGAAGGAGGGGAGATGCTAAATGACAATTAGACCCAGCTGGAGAGAACCAGACTGGATGGTTCTGGTAAAGGAAGGACTGCAGGGCCAAGGGAGGAGACCTGAGAGAGCAGAGCTGTGGTAGGGAGCTTGTACTCTGGGCCTGAAAGGAGACGGCAGCAGTGGCTAAGTGTCTCTAGGCAGCTGCCAGAGAGGCTTGGGGATACCCTGAGAAAGCTCCTTAGCAACAGACTGAGAAAAGCTGCACGGAGACAAGACTGGAGGGCGCAGCTCTAGGATAGACGCTTGTAAGCAGGTAAAGGTAGGAAGCAGCCTGGGGAACCAGTGAGGGCTCATGAGAAACAGACTCTTGCTGCTTATCATAAGGGCTCTGGGCTGGAGCAGAGAGCAGGCCTGAGGTCCCTACCAGGCACTCACAGGAAGGCAATGTAAGCCTCAGGAGTAGAGGGACAAGGACTGTTAAGCCCAGATCAGGACTGAAGGCCTGCTACGTGGGCACTAAGTCTTTGGATGTTTGGTTGGACTTTGTGGTTACCCTGGAAGCAGTGAGGCTCTTAGTCTCCTGGGAGGAGGGCTGAGTTGCAAGAAGGAACCAAATACTGAGTGGCCCAAGGAACTGCCCCCGGAGGGCAATGGACTAAAGGCAGCTGCTGTGCCATGACCACCAATGAGGGGGCACACCAGCCAGTGATGGATCCCTCTGTACTCAAGGTTCCCAGATTTGTTTTAGCTGTGTTTCCCCTCCCCCTCCTTCTCCATGGGAGTCACATAACAGTGCTCCCTTGTGACTCCTATCCATCTGGGGCAGAAAGTGACTCACTGAGCAGTGTGGACAGCTCCCCCCTGGCACGGTGGCAGGACCTGGCTGGGACAATTTCCTGAGGAGCCCATAGCAGCATGTAGTGGACTGGGGCTCCTTCCCCTTCCCTCCCTACTGCCCAGAGCCTTTCATTCTCACAGGGTCCCGTGGGCTTAAAATATGAAGGACTGTAGCTGGCTGGGTGTCCAGGGCAGGGCACCAGTGGTGAGAACGTCGCCCCGCTCCCTGACTGCTGCAGACTCCCTGTGTGGCTCTTCCTGCAGCTGCCCTGCCTAGCCAGGTCACCTCACTGGCTGCAGCCCCATGGCCCACCTGGCACACCCCTGATAATCTCATTGTGCGCCCCCCCGCCCCCCAGGGGGATGAGCCCCACAAACCAGGATTCAACAGTATACCCACAATCTTCCTTTTCGGGAGAGGATGAAAGGGAACAACTCGCACAACAGATGTTAGTCATGTTGCTTAATGGACTACTGGAAGGCACTCCAATACTGGGCTGATGAGGGTGATATAAGAAGCTATATAGAATAAAACTAGTCTAGAATAATTTAACTCAAATATAGTGGTTAATGTAATATGTGTTCTTACCTAGGGAGCTGGAGCTTCTTGTTAGTGTCACTGGTAATACTATACTATATAGGCTTCCATCATCACAGAAATAAGACCAATCTTCACTTATTTAGAGCCAGGAATTATAAATTCTAGCCTTAGTTTTTATATGACAGTAACTTTTGTGATGAAAATTTGAAGGAGAGCATTAATATGTTACAGTGTATAGCATCGTGCATCATAATGCCCGGACCTCTGTGGTGTAATGTAATACCTTTCCTCAATGGATCCAGAAAATCATACTGTGTACCACTAATATTGAAACTATGCAGTATGGGGGATATAGCCTTCATTAGGGTTTTTTTGCAAAGAACAAAATATATGCCTAGCAAGGAGTTTTTGCTGAGAATTCATTCTAAATCATTTGTAACAAATACCTCCCTTTACTGCTGGCAGTGGTGATTTTTTTCCCTGCTGTCTCAAATGTCAACTAGACTAAGATAAAGAGAAGACATGAGCTACAGGTATGTAATCTTCTCTTTATCTCTCCTTCAATATTTCAGGAATTTTATTTTAAATGTGGAGCACACCCAACTTCTGACAGTGAAACATCTGTGGCTTTGAACCTCATTACAACAAACAGCCAGCATATCACATGTATAACATGCACAGATATTAGGTAAGTACTGTGTAAAGTATCACAGACGCACAATTTCAGTGCTTCAAAGTACTTATTTTTGCAGAAGTATTTCTTTTTCCTGTTTTTCTTTCCTGCATTTTTTACTACTTTGGTGTAATGATAGACTATGAGTTAAATTTTTCTAATTGTGTTCTTCTGTTTTGCCAACATAAATAAGATCCACATTTTGTAGACACAGTTGAAATGCAGGTGCAGATCTGATCACTTGTGCCCTTAAACAACTGCTTGAAGTGGACAAGATAGTGGCACACATAATCAGACTTGTACCCATAATTCGTTTTTGGAGCATAAAATTTTGGGCCAAATTTCTGAGTGCAAGAAATGTTCCTATAAAACGGGAAACTGACCCTTATGATAGACCCCACCCCTTCCTTTAATTGTTCAATATAGCTATGCAAAATTCCTTTTGATGCAAGATCTAACTTACAAACTGTCCACAGTTTGTGATATTCAATATCATAAATTAGAAAAACTCTAACTGTAAATATGTGGATTAAAAATCAGTTTCTTGTCAGTGATTTTAATACAAACAATCAAATGATTTATAACACACTTTCCAGTAATTGATTTCAAGTGTCTGGTGCATCTGATTGAAAATGTGTTATCTTATCCCTCAATTTTGTCTTTAATTGACTTTGTGATCTTAAAGAAAAAAAGTAATGTAACATGCTTATTAGGGAAGCAAGGATGCTGGTACGATTACTTTCTGATTATTAAATAGAAGTGGCTTCCAAACAAATCTAGTCATTAGATATCCTAATTTTTTTCTGTATATTTTCCCAGTGCATGTGCATCTGTTTATGAGAAATATTGGAGAGGCATCACATAACTGATAACACCATACTATTCCCTATAAATAATTATTATATCTCAGCATTGAGTGGTCTGCAGCTTGCAAGTGTAGAAATGTGCAAGTTTTCAAAATATGCAAAGCCAGGGTTCTTATAAGAGATCATGAAGGGTGAGTTAAACTATCTCCAAATAGTTTGTCTAGGACTAAAAAGGGATTTCTATAAATGAATTCCTGGTTGAAGATAATGGGATGTTCTTAACTCATCCCAGACACAGTGCAATATACTACATTAAGCTGTTTTTCAGTGCTTGCATGCTGCTGCATTGACAGAGTCTGACTGGTTGCTGACAGTAGTTGACTGAAGAAAATGAGTATTACTGATAGGCTAAAAGATAAGTGTGCTTTGAAAAGGATAGTATGGTGTCCATCACTTCACATATACTTGGGATTTATAACAATGTCATCTGTCTCTTTTAAAATTCATTTTGCATGCACTCTGTAGTTTATTACTTTAATAACTTGTCCCAGTGGTTAGCCACTAATGCCACTCCATAGGTAAGGTTATGATTGTGAGCCCTACTCACCATCCTCCACCCACCCCCCGTAAAATTGACAAACAAAGGAATATCAACATCAAATTTGGCGGTTTAGTTGTAGGGTTCTGGTATAATTTTTCTATCAAATTTGAAATGAGGGTTTCCTGAATTATGACACACTTAAAACAGAGCTGTTTACCTGAGTTCATGGAAGTCCTCTAATGTCCTCTCCCCACTTTGTAGCAAAAATCCAAATGAGGGAAAGAGATAAAACTTTGTTTACTGCAGTCGGCTAGTTGAGTTCTAGTGCCCAGGACCAAAATTAGCTGAATAAACTGTATTTTTAAATATTAATAATAGTATAAATTGTAATGTCAGAAAGGCATGTCTGCACCCACTGTTTTAAACAGAGCATCAAACAAGTGCTGGAGACCTAAGCTTTAAATGTTTTAAAAAAGTAAGTTTCTAGCCCTTTTCCCTGAAGACATAGATCTCCAGATATGGACTGTTCACTGGGGGGGGTGAGGTGAGGAGGGGTAGAGGCTGTTCGGTCAATGGAGAATTTTGGCACCCAAACTAGAATTAATCAGATAAGCAGAAACAATCGACCAGAGCTAGAGAACAGTGTGGAAGACATTGTTTATAGATAAGTTTATTGAATTGATCAATTTGACAAGGAATGATGGGGGGGGGGGTATACCTGCTCGCTATACTCTCCCCTAGTTCCCTCTTAGCCCCAGAATTTCTGTCCTGCTGATCTCTTAAGGTGCCCACTTGCTTTGATTTTCAAAAATTTGCAGGAGAGGTGATGGGGGTATTTGGGGAGAGTACCAGCATACCAGTGGTCAGGGCAAGAGAGCAATAGGGTGGGGGGAATGGGAGCATGACGAGAGAGCACTCCACCCCTTCTGAAGACCTGAGTGGGTTTGACATGGGACTGCTCACTCTCTGAAAACCTTAGTAGACTTGCTGGGAAACCTCATCTTTCACAGCCTTAATGGTCTCACTTAGATGCCTCACAAGCATCACCACTCTTCAACCCTTCTCCCCCATTCACCTTATTATGCTTTGCAGATCGTATTGTTTGAAACTTCCTGGAAGACATGCGAAGTCCCAGAGGGCTGGAGAAGGGCAAACGTAGTACTTATCATTAAAAAGGGGAACAAATAGGACTCAGGGAATTAGACTAGTCAGCCTAGTTTGCTGTCAAATTGGGAATTATATGTGGGGGGTCCCCACAGGGTTCTGTCCTGGGTCTGGGACTATTTAATATGTTCATGAATGACTTGGATAATGAAGTGAAGAGTATGCTTATAAAATTCGCGGATGATGCCAAGCCAGAGTGGGGATGGGGTTGCAAGTATTTTGGAGTACAGGATTAGAATTCAAAATGCCCATGACAAATGGGGGAATTGGTCTGAAATCAACAAGATGAAAATTCAATAAAGACAAGTATACACTTAGGAAGGTAAAATCAAATGCACAATTACAAAATGGGGAATAACTGGCTAAGCAGCAGTATGTCATAAAAGGATTTTGGGTTTATAATGGATCACAAATAGAATATGGGCCAGCAACAGGATGCAGTTGCAAAAAAAGCAAATATCATTCTGGGGTGTATTGACAAGAATGTCATATTTAAGACATGGGAGGTAATTGTTCCTCTCTACGTTGCACTAGGGGGCCTCAGCTGAAGTACTGTGTCTAGTTTTGCACACCACACTTTAGGACTAATTAGAGAGAGTCCAGAGGAGAGCAACACACATGATAATATGTTTAGAAAACCTGACCTATGAGGAAAGGTTTAAAAAAAACCATGGGCATGTTGAGTCTTCAGAAAAGCAGACTGAGGGGGAGACCTAATAACAGTCTTCAAATATGTTAAGGCTGTTATAAAGAGGAAGGTGATTAATTGTTCTCCAGTTCCACTGAAGGTAGGACAAGAAGTTTAATGGGCTTAATCTGCAATAAAGGAGATTTAGGTGAGATATAAAAAAATCATTCTAACTATATAGGTAGTTAAGCACTGGAATAGGCTTCCCAGTGAAGTGGTTGAATCCCCATCATTGGAGCTTTTTAAGAACAGGTTAGACAAACCTCTGTCAGGTACTACTGCAGAGAAGGATTTGGAACATGCCTCTGAGGGAAGGGATCAGAAGGAGACCCATCAGCCCGAAGGCATGGGATGCATTGTCCTAGGGATGGGGGTTCCATGACCACCACTCCCAAGAGGAGGAGATGGGTGGTGGTGGTTGGGGACTCCCTCCTAAGGGGGATGGAGTCATCCATCTGCAGACCAGACTGGGAAACTCGAGAAGTGTGCTGCTTGCCTGGAGCTAGAATCCAGGATGTGACAGAGTGTCTGCCAAGACCTATCAAAACAACCTTGGACTGCTACCCCCTTTCTACTTCTGCACGTGGGCACCAATGATACTGCCAAGAATGACCTTGAGCGGATCACTGCAGACTACATGGCTCTGGGAAGAAGGATAAAGGAGTTTGAGGTGCAAGTCATGTTCTCGTCCATCCTCCCTGTTGAAGGAAAAGGCCCAGGTAGGGACTGTTGAATTGTGGAGGTGAAAGCTTGGTTACGCAGGTGGTGTCAGAGAGAGGGCTTTGGATTCTTCGACCATAGGATGTTCCGGGAAGAAGGATTGCTAGGAAGAGATAGGATCCACCTAACGAAGAGAGGGAAGAGCATCTTCGTAGGCAGGCTTGCTAACCTAGTGAAGAGGGCTTTAAACTAGGTTTGCCGGGGGATGGTGACCTAAGTCCAGAGGTAAGTGGGGAAGTGGGATACGGGGAGGAAACACAAGGAAGAGGGTACAAGATGAGAAGCCTCCTGATTCATACTGAGAAATTAGGGCAATCGGCTAGTTATCTTAGGTGCATGTACACGAACGCAAAAAGCCTGGGAAACAAGCAGGAAGAATTGGAAGTCCTGGCACAATCAAGGAACTATGATGTGATTGGAATAGCAGAAACTTGGTGGGGCAGTTCACATGAGTGGAGCACTGTCATGGATGGGTATAAACTGTTCAGGAAGGACAGGTACAGGAGGAAAGGTGGAGGAGTTGCATTGTATGTAAGAGAGTGGTATGATTGCTCAGAGCTCCAGTATGTAACTGGAGAAAAGCCTGTTGAGAGTCTTTGGGTTAAGTTTAGAGGCAAGAGCAACAAGGGTGATGTCGTGGTGGGCGTGTGCTATAGACCACCGGATCAGAAGGATGAGGTAGACAAGGCTTTCTTTGGACAACTAACTGAAGTTTCCAGATCACCGGCTCTGGTTCTAATGGGGGACTTCAATCACCCCGACATCTGCTGGGAGAGCAATACAGCAATGCACAGAAAATCCAGGAAGTTTTTGGAGAGTGTTGGGGACAACTTCCTGGTACAAGTGCTCAAAGAACCAACTAGGGGCTGTGCTCCTCTTGACCTGCTGCTTACAACAAGAAAGAATCGGTAGGGGAAGTAGAAGTGGGTGGCAATCTAGGCAGCAGTGACCATGAGATGATTGAGTTCAGGATCCTGACAAAAGGAAGAAAGGAGAGTAGCAAAATACCAGCTTGGCTTAACAGTGAAATCTTCGGTGAGCTTAAACTCAAAAAGAAAGCTTACAAGAAGTGGAAATTTGGACAGATGGCTAGAGAGGAGCATAAAAATATTGCTAGAGCATGCAGAGGTGTAATCAGGAAGGCCAAGGCACGACTGGAGTTTGCAGCTAGCAAGGGATGTGAAGGGTAACAAGAAGGGTTTTACAGGTATGTTAGCAACAAGAAGGTGGTCAGAGAAAGTGTGGGACTCTTACTGAATGGGGGAGGCAACCTAGTGACAGATGATGTGGAAAAAGCTGAAGTACTCAATCATTTTTTTGCCTCAGTCTTCACAGACAAGGTCAACTCCCAGACTGCTGCACTGGGCAACACAGTATGGGGAGGAGGTGAGCAGCCCTCAGTGGTGAAAGAACAGGTTAAGGACTATTCAGAAAAGCTGGACATGCACAAGTCCCTGGGTCCAGATCTAATGGATCCACAGGTGCTGAGAGAGTTGGCTGATGTGATTGCATAGCCATTTGCCATTATCTTTGAAAATTCGTGGCAATTGGGGGAGGTCCCAGACGATTGGAAAAAGGAAAATAGAGTGCCCATATTTAAAAAAGGGAAGAAAGAGAACCCATGGGACTACAGACTGGTCAGCCTCCCTTCAGTCCCTGGCAAAATCATGGAGCAGATCCTCAAGGAACCAATTTTGAAGCACTAGGAGGAGAGGAAGGTGATCGGGAACAGTCAACATGGATTTACCAAGGGCAAGTTTTGCCTGACCAAACTGATTGTCTTCTATAATGAGATAACTGGCTCTGTGGATATGGGGAAAGCGGTGGATGTGATATATCTTGACTTTAGCAAAGCTTTTGATACGGTCTCCCACAGTATTCTTGCCATCAAGTTAAAGAAGTATGGATTGGATGAATGGACTATAAGGTGGATAGGTAATGGCTAGATTGTTGGGCTCAACGGGTAGAGATCAACGGCTCGATGTCTAGTTGGCAGCCAGTATCAAGCGGAGTGCCCCAGGGGTTGGTCCTGGGGCTGGTTTTGTTCAACAACTTTATTAATGATCTGGATGATGGGATGAATTGCACCCTCAGCAAGTTCGCAGATGACACTAAGCTGGGGGGAGAGGTAGATACGCTGGAGGGTAGGGAGACCTAGACAAATTGGAGGGATTGGACCAAAAGAAATCTGATGAGGTTCAACAAGGACAAGTGCAGAGTCCTGCACTTAGGAAGGAAGAATCCCATGCACCGCTACAGGCTGGGGACCAACTGGCTAAGCAGCAGTTCTGCAGAAAAGGACTTGGGGATTACAATGGACAAGAAGCTGGATATGAGTCAGCAGTATGCCCTTGTTGCCAAGAAGGCCAATGGCATATTGGGCTCTATTAGTAGGAGCATTGCCAGCAGATCGAGGGACGTGATTATTCCCCTCTATTCAGCGCTGGTGAGGCCACGCCTGGAGTATTGTGTCCAGTTTTGGTCCCCCAACTACAGAAGAGATGTGGACAAATTGGAGAGAGTCCAGCAGAGGGCAACAAAAATGATTAGGCGGCTGGGGCACATGACTTACGAGGAGAGGCTGAGGGAACTGGAGTTATTTAATCTGAGAAGAGAAGAGTGAGGGGGGATTTGATAGCAGCTTTCAGCTACCTGAAGGGGGGTTCCAAAGAGGATGGAGCTAGGCTGTTCTTGATGGCAGATGACAGAACAAGAAGCAATGGTCTCAAGTTGCAGTGGGAGAGGTCTAGGTTGGATATTAGCAAACACTATTTCACTAGAAGGGAGGTGAAGCACTGGAATGGGTTACCTAGGGAGGTGGTGGAAACTCCATCCTTAGAGGTTTTTAAGGCTCGGCTTGACAAAGCCCTGGCTGGGATGATTTAGCTGGTGTTGGTCCTGCTTTGAGCAGGAGATTGGACTAGATGATCTCCTGAGGTCTCTTCCAACCCTAATATTCTATGGTGTTATTTTACTTGGTCCTGCTTCTGCATAGGGGACTGGATTAGAAGACCTTTCAAGGTTTCTTCCAAATCTACATTTCTGTGATTCTGTAATTGTTCCTAAATAGCATTGCCAGCCCCTGAAGAACCTAGTTGAGAGTGTGTGGAGACTGAGAATCCTGTTTAGTCTTGTTGAATGCTGACTATCTGATTTTATCTGATCAGACATGAACAAGGTTCCTAAAGCTTGTCAGGAGAAGAGAGGAAGGGAAGGAGTACTTGGCCAGTGAGCAGCATACTGAAGGGCTTGGTCCCCAGTAGCCTCTGAAGAGCCATCGAGGTCCCCTCAACAAACTTCATAAGGCTTGTGGGATGCCTTCCTGGGAACCTTATGAGGACGATACCAAGGTGGAGGAGGAAGCATTCCCCTCTCCTGTGTTCTCCTTAGGTCCATGCAAAAGAACACCCACACCTTATGAGGGTCCCGTGAACCTCCTAATGTCTGGGGAGTAGAGAATCCTCCAATGAGCTTCTGAAGACTCATCAGGGATATGATGTATTTAACCAGGCAGAACCCTGTTTCTGTATACCTCCTAAGGTCTGCTCTGCCTTAGCAGACTGGAGGAAGTCCATAGGAAGTGGGGAATGCTTCTCCAGTTTCTCCTCTCCCCACTCCCACACTAGAACCATTTGTAAGAAAATGAAATAAGTTCCCAGCCAAAAAAAAAATTATATGTTCCCTCAATTTTAACTTTTCTTTAATAAATAAGAGTAAAACCCTTACAATGCTGTAGTTCCAAAACAAACCTTGCCCCACTACCACCAGGGAATTCAGAGTTAAGGTTAAACTTACAATAAACCTAAACATTTTAAAGTACAATATTAGACATTTAAGGAAGCTAAACTATATTGATGCTGCCCCAATGTGTATGCGAACTTCCCATCTTATCTGTTTTGAAAATGCTGACCAAAAAGCAGTGTAGAATGGTGATGGATAGTCAAGATGGAGGATCCTCCTGCCACAGTTAACTCAGGCTCTTACTCAGGTGTTGCCCCTAATCCCCCTCCCATCCACACATGCAATACTCTCACTCGTGTTTAATGGTGCTTTCAACCCAGCCTAGCTGGTCCATCGTCAGATATAGGCTATATGCTCCTTTCACTCAAGCTGGGAAATCTGCCCACTTTGAAGTAAAGGTACAGGATAAATCAAAAGCCTTCCCACAATTTCCCTTCCCTCAGAAGGACAGACCAGTTCTTCCACAATTCAGTGGGAAAGAATCATAGAGCAGCTTAACTTACTGCAAGACAAAGAAGCATGAGATGTCCCCAGAAGTCCTAGTGATACACAGTGGTGAATGCAGCACTAGTGAGGACCCAATAACTTGGATATGGCTTTACAGAATAGCGACTTACCCCCACACTAGGCTAAGCCAAGTGCTGATCACCCGAATTAAATCTGCAGTGAAGACATACCGTATGTTCCAGCCAGGTCAGAGTGGCAACAGGACTATTCATGCCCCAGGTCTCCCGGCACAGGGCCGAGGAATCAGCAGGAGGAGTGAAAGAGGCTGTCTCACTCCCCAGGACACCTTCCATTGGGGTCAGGGAGCACCAGGAGGTTAGGGGAGAGGTTCTCTTCCTTCCCTCCCTCCCTTGCTTCTTCTAACCCCTCAGACCTCATGCCAGCTGTACTTCCCAGCCCTAGTCCCTGTGTACAGTGGATTAACAGGATGGAAGACCACTTTGCTGAACCTATTTGATTCTACAGGAGAGGTGCCATGATTCTGAGGCCTCCAAAGTTCATAGGAGTAAGACTCCATTTCTGAGGCCCAAGGGAGGTCTGCAGCATCAGGACTCCCTCCACAGGGTGATGGGTGGCAGAAAAAATATTGTAGAAAGAATAAGAGGGTATGCCCACCCTTGTTCCAAGGGCTTCCTAAGGTCTGCTGAATCAGGACTTCTTGTCTTGTGGCCCTTCTGGCATCTGTAGAAACAGACCTCTTCTACAGGCAATCTTAGGACCATTTAAAAAACAAACAAACAAGGAAACTCACTGCCACCCGCATATATTAAGATGAAGTTAACCTTGCAGACACACATCAATACACTGACTGTTGATTACTTTTCAGGCGTTAGATTTCAAAACTCGTAGAAACCCAGGAAACAGTTGTCTTATAAGAATCCCAAGCATTTGTAAGTATGGAAATTTATATTTGAGGTACCCAGATGACCTTAACTCTGCTTCTATAATGAAGGTCTGAAATAATGAAATGCTCAGACTACCGTATCCACCCATAATACTTTCATTTTATCACTGACCACCAAGACAAGAACAATTTACTGTCAAACATACTATGGTTGTGTCAACTCTGGCTTCTTTGTTGTCATTATACGCTTCACAGAAGAAAAGCTGTTTTTCAAATTGTTGATTAAACTGATAGAATACTAAATGTAATTGTCCCCCACTCTTTCTTAAGGACTCAGTCCTGTGAGCTATGGAGGGCAGGCAGTTGTCTAAGTACCATTAGACACAGGATTTGTGTGTCAATAATAGATACATAAAACCATTTATAAATTCTATCTAATGCACATTTTTGATGTTCCACTTGCAAGTTGCATAAGTACAGTGCCTTCTCCAAATTTAAGATGTCCTGGTCTGTAGTCTATGCATTCCTGAGACTCTAGAAAAAGTTTTTCATCCAAATTTAACACATTTTACAAAGGACTAAAGAGGGGAAGATGGGAGGCAAGGATCAGTGGAGGGCAGAGGTAACTATGACCTTCCATACTTCCAAATATTTGGGTTTTTTTGTAAAATCTTCATTTCCTGAGTTTCTAATTCTTTCTTTTAACTCTAATGTTCTTGGAAGGCTAATAAAAACATAAAACATTTATATATAGCTACAACCTTAATTTCACCTTAATTAAGTTTTTTGGGTGGGGATTTATTAATGACTTTTTGTAGTAGTCACTTGTCAGTACATAGCTCAGGTCTGAGAATTGCTGACCAGTGAGCTCTACTTTCATGTTGTATTTTACCATTCTATATAGTTAGTGAACCACATGCAGAGCACTTTAAGCCCCAAGAAGCTTTGCACAGACTGTATATGCTACCTTAACTCAGCATGCAGTGCAAAGCTCATGAAAAAAATCGTATTTAAAGCAGCAGTATACTCTGATATGCAGAAAAATACAAAGTAGAAGTAATGTTTAAACCCATCGCCAATTTTTAGTCTCAAGCTTGCATTAGGCACACTGTCTGTTTGCCCTGGGTTTATATCTGATATTAATATTTTCATGCAGCTCTGACCGACAGTGAAATACTTCAGAACCAAAACCTCTTGCAGAGTTATGCTAAATCCATAGGCAGTATTCCAGGTAGTGTTATATTTGTCAATGCTTTCTGCTTATCTACAGCAGAGTGAAAGTGTGAGTTGGCAGTCTTTATGCATGCATTTTTTTCCTGTGGCATTCAAGGTGATGGGCTGCTATTTTATGTCTTTGAAGAAGCTCTTAATGGGTTGAGCAAACAGCAAAAACTTGAAACAAGCACCGAAACTGGGCAATCCTTAAGGGAAAATCTGCTTTTGTCAACTGTTTCGAGTAGAAATAACATCAAAAGGGTTATGAGAACCCCTGGGTAACTGTAAATCAGGCTCAGAAATAACAACAATGTTAAGCAATATAAAAATAAAATGTACAGAGCAAAAGTGCCTCACGTCATCTTTCACAAACTAGGTAGTGTACAATTCCTAAAGGCACCATTATTTTTAGCATTCCAAGAGATGTGCAGGTATAAAAGATATATAGGGCTTGCCATTATTTAGTACAGAGGAAGAATTCCCCAGAAGGAGAGGTATTTGCTGTTGTATTGATCAAAGTTTACATTTTTTATTTTACAAATACTCATTTCATAATCCTGAAAATATATATTAAAAAGAGAGGAAAAAATGAAAAATAAAATTGTTCCCAGGTTAGATTTTTGTCAGCAAGCAGGGGATTTTTTTATGCACTCCTAATACTGGAGCCAGCGTGGTTGCTTGACTTCACTAGTGGTGGTAGTTAGAATTGCAAGTACAAGATGTTTTTACCTTCAAGGATAAATGGAAGGTAAACACCTTGTCTTAATTCCTTGCAGCCAAATCATTTCAAGTTGTGCTAGACTTCACAGGCAGGAAAGGATTGGAAAAGGTCAGTATTTGGATAGAAAGAACTCAAAGGAAAAGTGCTGTAGGAAGTACTGTTTGAGATGGAATAGGTATCACTCTTCTCCCTGAGTCAATGATGAACTAATGCTTCAGCATGATATTAGGGACACTCTGCTTGCTAATCCAACTCTGCTGGGACTACATCTAGCATCCAAAACCTCTGAGGAGCTTTCAACTGGATACTTTGTTTAAAAAGGAAAAAATGCTGAAAAATTATTTCCCCCCTCTAACTTTTTTAATGTTTCCCTCCTCGATTACTTTGTTCTAAGGGTCAGGATTGAGAAATCATGGATCACAAACAGGTTTAAGGTACAATATTTCACAAACCATCAGAGCTAGAAACATCTGCATTCTCTAAAGATACCAACTGTGCAGGATTCTCACTCTCTGGGATCTTACCTGCATATCACAAGACTGTTGGAACTCCCCTGCAATAAGGATTTTCTTCACCCTTAACGACAGTATTAGGGGAGTAGAATGTGACTCAGACCCCTTACTGGCTGCGGTATGCTACCCACCAAGGAATATAAGCACTGAGGTTAGATATCTCACCATTGTTTGATACAAAAGATCTTTTAGAGGTTTAAAGAAATTATTAATATTTTGTTTTCCTTTTTTTCTGTGGACAACCTGGCTTATAGAAATTTGTGCAATATTAATAATAGGGGATGGATATATAGTCAAATACTATGTTGAAGCTTTTGAGACATGATGTATTTTTTCTAAAATACTTTTTGCAAAAAATGTGACAAAATGTACATGTGGTGGTTGTACTGAGAGAGACACTCAAGTCACAAAACTCCGATCCACGTCTGGGTTCCAAATACCATGCAGAATTCCAAAACATCTGGTTCAAAGATTTTGGCTCAACTGTTCTAAGCACAGGGGCCATTTGCAAAATTCAGATTCTGATATGGTCTATGTTTGGATTTCAAACACTTCTAAAGTTAAGGAGATTTTGGCTTAAGGTTTTGGTTCAGGCCTGTTTTTGCTGTTTTAAGAGCAGAGTTTCACTAGAGACCTTATATTCCCTGCTGAGATCAAAACACAGCCTGAATCCATTAAAAGAAGGTCACTTATGTTGTTTTAGAAAGAGCAAATAGTGCATTGTTCTACACTTATAACCGTTGCTTTAGTTTCTCTCGAGGTACAGATTTCATTAGAGCCTAGAATTGCCACTAGAACTGACATAAGCCTAGTGAGTTGTCAAATCTATATTTAGGTCTACGTTTTTCAAGTATATTTTCACTCCCTGTGGCCTATTTGGTTACTGTGGTCAGTCTGTCTCAAAATGTGCATGTTAAATACTTTTGTGCTTATGTACCTTGAGAAGTTCAAAGGGGGTTAAAAAAAATTGCATTAAGTATTAAATCTGCTTTTCCTAAGTACTGTGACCAAAAGCAACAAGTCTAACACTTTCCCTTGTAATGCTCCTCTTGAAATTAATGGGATTTCTTAAAAATCAATTAGGTAAAATAACAAATTCATCAAACATCAAACTAAGAACTGTTACTAATTGGGTTAGGCCTCCAAAATGCATTCAGTGAAAGCACAAAAGAATACAGATTATTCAGCTGTAATGTTTGGGAACAGATACCTACAAAAATATAGAGAAAACATTTTATTGACATTGATACTTTGAAATGTGAACCATGTCCAATTTAATGCCAGTAAGTGACCTTCATTTCTCCGATGGCAAACTCTGTGGGTTTTGGAGGCAAGCAGCTGCATCAGCAGGACTTCCTGAAGATGTTAGAAGTGCTTATGCGTGAAATTCAGCTGCCTTATCTTTTCATCTCAATTTCACTGCTGGTATATAGTTGCACCCACTGGCAGTGACTGGTCATCATTACAATTCCTGCTGTTTTGCCTCTGAATCTTTTAAGATTAGCATTGTCCTTGCATCCAAATGCTGTACTGCTTAACATCCAGTCTCTTCTAACCTCTAGTAAAGCATTGTGAGAAAAAGCTACTGTAGTGTTAGCTTGTAAATGTCCTTCATTGGCAGTGGTTAAGGTAAGCAGAGGGTGGGTGCGAGGGAGGGAGGAGCATAGCTCTTTCTCCTCTGTTGAAAGCGGAGGGAGAGCTCCCCCTCCTCTTCCTAGTTCAAATGAACAGCACTCCCCCAGAACTCCCCCTTCGTCCTCACATGGTGCAGTGAGAGACCCTCAAACTACTGCTCACTAGGCTGTACTTGACTTAGGGCATGGAGGAAGGAGGCCTGTAGCCGGCATTGTTTACCACAGGTATAAAAAGAAGCACCTTGAATTACTTGAGTTACATTTTTTAATTTTTACTTTTGAAATCTGATTCAAAATAAAAAGAAAATCCACATACAAGTGTCGCAAAAATATTGAGCAACAATCTCTGTAATTTTTTATAGCTATAGTGATGCAAGATATACTGCTCTTCACTCAAGCTGGATTTTTATCATTAGTTTCACGTGAAGCCTGCAGAATGCAGAGTATATTGCCAGTAATAAGTGGACTTCTAATTCCATGTGTGTCTTAACAATTAAGCTTCTTCTCTGCAATTATTATTTCTGGCACAGATTTTAGAGAGAACTATTTTTGCAGGCTCCTCTGCTTATATGTACTTCATAAAGTGTACTACATAACACAGATAATTAATTAATAACACACTCGCACCTGGAAAATATCTGTCTGAAAGTTGTCAGTTATCTGGATCTATCATATAAAAGATTTGGTGGTATAAAAGAACTCAAGATTGGAGTTAGGGGTGATCTCTTAAACTTTTGTGAGAATATCTATCTGCATGACTGTATTCAAAGTATGATCAGTCATTGGTAGTTATTAGTCACTGTTATTTCATTTATTAAAGCATTGCAGATTTTTTTTTTACAGAAATGTAAAATAATTACTTAAAACTGTGTCACTCTGCTTGTTATTTTTTAATCATAATCTTTTAAATTTTCAAGATTAGTAAACCTTACAATTTGACCTGTGTTATTGTTCTAGACATTTGAGAGTGAATATAGTTATTTGTGGTTTTCTTATCAATAGTCAACGTTCCATAGTCAACGTTCTATTTATGAAAAAAAATAATGCTTTTTCACCTAAAGCTGGCTCTGCTCCAGTCCAGGTTAGCAATAGCTGAATATTATCATCTTCTGATGGCTGTTTAGTGGCCTTTTTCAAATGAACTTGGAGGTCAGAGTCCACCTTCTAAAAAAGACACTGCCACCAATTGATACTAGTTACCAACCTTGATGACTGTCTTAGAAGAGAGACTAAGGACTAAATGACTTAGAGATATTCCCTCCAGGACTAGGTTGATGTGTACTGAAAGAGCTTTCTTGGGGGAACTTGCACTATTGCTGTCTCCTGATATGCTATATATGCTGATATGTTGTGTTAAGCTAACTAATGTACATGAATAAACAAAAGGCTGTTGAACCAGCACCTTTCACCAGGACTAAATTCATTTTAAAATATGACTATCTGCAGCTCACTGTGAGAGATATGGCAATTCCCTGCATATCCCTGGCAGGCTTATTGAGTTAAGTTTAAATATCTTTGGTGTTATTTGGTATTAAATGCAAAGTTTATGAATTATTGTTTTCAGGGTTGTATGTAACCTCTCTATGGCGGAGATGTCATTTGAGGCCTGGAAGTTCAAAAGACTCTATTGAAAATGTGCCAGAGAAAAACGGACTTTTGGGACAATAAATGTTAAGTGGATTTCCTGGGGGATTCCCTGGGGTAAGGTTATTGCAAACTACCCAACTCCAGTTATGCAAAAATCCAGTTTCTTGACACTGTGCCTTTAGGGAAAGGGTCTCTGCTGATTTCCTGTTACCGAAGGCCAGGATCAAAGGCCTGAGGTGTCTAGAGAAATGGCTGCTCTTCCCAGCCTTAGTTTTACTTCTGAATCTGAGACAGTCATGAACTCTATACCCCTGGGTTTTGAAGGACTGACACCTACCAGAACCCAAGATCCGAGTTAGGAGTGATCTCTGGTAAGCTTTTTAGCATGCATGTAGGTTCTTTTATTGTTTTTAATGTTTTCTCTGTGATGCTTTCACATTAAGAATGAATGTGCTTGCTTAGAGAAAGCTGTGTGGTAATTTATAACTGTGGGCAGTACAAGGGTCATAGCCTCTGGAGAGAAAGCAAAGCACAGATGCCAGTCTGGCTTGCTGGGGTATCACAGTATAAAACCAGGGGGCTGTGCGGCCTTGAAACCCCAGTCAGGAGGGAGTGAGACATGCCTTCGCCCAATAGAGGTGATGGCTCAGGAGCCAGGAGCCTAAAGTGGGACCCCTTGGTGGACCATGGAGAGGGAATACAGGGAAATTACCGCCAAACTGTGATACTCACCATTCGTGAACTACAACACTAAGAAAGTGAATGTGAATTTGCGATAGATGGGGAAAAAACATGCTAAGATAGCAGTTTTCAGTTTCATACTTCCAAGGGAGAGTGTAGAACAGTGAGAAGTGTTTAGAAAGAATATGACAAATGTCTGTCCTCTAAAAAATATCACTATTATAATAAGTCATTAATGAAATATCATCTAGTAATAGTAATGTCTGTTTTATTGATGAGTTGTTGATCGATAATGCAGATAAATGTCATTTGCAAGTACACATGCAAATAGCTGGAAATAATAAACTCTTAATTTTAACGCATGAACATATTTTTGAATGTAGTATTGCTAAGACACTGGTTGTAATGTATAAATACCAATAAGTGCTAAATGAATTAATTTTAACGTGTATCTAATTTTATATATAATGTATTTAAATGTTCTATTTTGTTATTGATGGCAATTTCTGTAGCGCTTGTATAAGGACTATTGTGTGAAGGTTACAATGGAAGAAGCAAGATGAAAGAAAGATATTTAAAAAAAAAAATGCCACTCAAAGGAACAGAAAGAATTGGGCTTCACAGAGAATGCCTTAAAAGAGGGACCCTAAAAAAAATAAAAGCATTGAGAGTAGCTTGAGGAAAAAATGGAAAAGACTTACAATGTACAGAATATAGAGGAAGTATTTCTGCTCCCAACTTCTGGCCTTAAAGCGTTGTTCACACAATAAGCAGGTAGCAAAGGAGTGCGTGTGTGAGGGAGAAAGAGAGAGCACACACAGAGGTGTTTGGATATGGTCAGAGTTGACTACAGGCAGTGTAGGGAGGAATAAATAACCCTTCCTTGAGCCAGCCAGACCTCTTGCATGGGAGAGAGGATTCACTCTCAAAGGAAGGCAAGTGATGGTGTTTGCCTATTCTGCTTCCAGGTTTCCACCATTTGGGGGAAGATTTAGAATCAAACCTGAACTCCATATAAGCTGTACCAATGGAAGCTGGTTGGCAGATATGCCGAATCAGTGTATGTACCAGCTGTCTTAGCCATGATCCTTCTCAGCCAGGCCCACTCACTTTGGGGGCAGTATAACCCTGTCCCTCATCCAACCCATCCACCAAGTCCCCAGCAAAGGAGAAGTTGTACCTGTTTTTGCTTTGCACAAAGCACTCATGCAGACTGCTTTGAAATTTAATGACACTTGTCAAGGCTGATTCCCCACTCTGGCACTTCGAGTGCAGAAGGTGGGAGCCCCTAAGAATTCTAAAAATTAATACTGGCCACTCCAGGCTGGTATTAAACTCCCAAGGTCACAGCTTTTCTCTGACCTTGGATGGGTAGATGTTGCCATCACCCAAATGCAAAACTCCTTGGAAGCCAGGAAGGCGCACTTGGGAAGTCCTTCCTGTGGGGTACCCTCAAGCCCTTTCACCCCTCACCCCTCCAGGGAAGAGCTGAGAAAGAAAAACAAAGAAATCAGCTGTTGCCACCAGCTAACTAAAAAACATGTGCACAAACCTCTTTGGACACCAAAAATCCAATCCTGTTCTTAAAAAAGGTAGATTTTATTAAAAACAAAAAGAAAGTAAGTACATCTGGAACTTAGGCTTTTGCTAGATTTAAACAAACAAAAATTAAACATCAAGAATAACCTTCTTGAGGTCCAGCTTAAAGGTTACAAGCAAAACAAAAAGCATTTGGGGTTAGCTCAAAGGAGTCCACAAGCCAATAAGAAATAAACCTAATCACGTTTTTTCTAGACATTTTCTGATTTATGAGTAGGATTTAGGTATGATCTGATGATTTCCATACCTGACAAAAAGCTTTTTACAGCATAGTCCCAGCCCTGTCTTTGCTCTGTCCCGTCTCTCTCTCTCTCTCTCTCTGGAGAACCACAACACCCAGACAAAGGGAAGTTTTTTCCCCAATTTTAAAAAGTTCTAGCCATCCCATTGGCTCTTTTGGTCAGGTGCCCACTCCTTTCCTTTTACCTGTGGACTTTTTAACCCTTTACAGGTAAAGCAAGTAGAAAATAGCTACTAAGAGGGATTTTATAGCTAACTGGCTGGCTGGGTGTCCATAAAAGGGAGCTCCCCCCTTCATTTATTACAACACTATATTAACTCCCCATAGTAATTTTCCTCTTCCTTTTCAGCACTGCTAATGCCCACAAAGGGCAAGAATGTGTCAGTTATAAGAAAAATTTCTTTCAGTTATCACTACTAAACAATATATTCAATTGAGTATATTTGGTTTTAAGAAGTTTTGTTTTAGTCCAGTCTAATCAAGTGTTGATTATGAGAGAAATGTGCTCCATTGGGAGAAAAGAAAGGGGGAAATCATAGACGCCTCAGTGAACTAAAGATCAGAGAGTGTTGCAGGAACTAACTGAAGCAAAAGGCATAAACAACAGCAACCAAATCCTACAAAGTGCATTGCCAAAGATGAACATTTTGTCCTTTAACTCCTAATTTATGGAAGCCAACTATGTAAGACATAATTAGCTAATATGAAAGAAAGCATCTTAAATACATTTCTGACAAAATCATGCATTTTGTGTAATACAACAGCCAATGGATTGCTAATTGGATAGTTGGCCTCTTAGGTTTCTACTTATTAAATAGACTACAAGATTCAATATTACTATAACTTCAGACATATTGAAAAAAGCAAATATTTGTGTTAAGGTAGAGATAAAGAATAGTAAATGAATTTTTGCTTTTAAATAGAGCTTATCTTTGTAAGGTGTATTTAACGATCTTATGAAATAGTAGCCTAATCATATCTCTTACATCTGAACATGTCATCAATGTTGTTACTGTGCCACACCAAATACAGTGATTTACTTTGGCAAGAGACAAAATTTATTTGTAAGATTGGATGAACAAAATAGAGACACGAGACTGTTTGTGGGGCAAATAACAAAAAACAAACAGCCAAACAAGCAGTCTAAAACCTAAAGCTGTACACTGCAGAATAGCTTTAATCCAGAGAAGAGCTGGGCAAAAATTGGACATGTTAACATCAGGCAAAAGTCCCACTTTCCAATGACCAAGATTAAAAATTTGAAGTACTAATAAAATAGATAAGGTGGCAGCATGCACAAGTAACTTTATCAAATGTTGGTATGCATTTCAAGGGAGTTACTTAATGATTCAAGTTGGAGCAATAGCTGTTGTCCAAGGAGATTTCAGTACTATCTGTTCGATTCTTCAGGATAATAGCTTCAGTAGATATTTTTAATGATATTCTGTTAAAGGCTAGTACAGAGCAACGTTTTAGGAAAATCACAAAATCCATTAAATTTGATGGCTGCTATACACACTGCTTTTCACAGATTTTTTTGGAATAATGTGCTAATCCGAGATCCTGGAACTGTATTTTTGGCTTCATCAATTTCAAAGTCATATGGATACATATTTTGCTTGGGGGAATAAGGCAGGGGAGGGGGCCGTGGTATGTTTGTGTGAAAAACCTGTTCATGACCTAAACGTCTTTTTCATGTCATTTTCTGTGTTACAAATGAGTGTGCTTCCTAGTTTTATTTTTCTATAAACTATGGTATAGAATAAACTGGTAATACAGTGATGTCAACTCAATGCAATGTTAGTGAAAAATTGTTCACTTAAGTTGCTCTGTTGATACTTACAAACAACTTAGACATCAATAAAGTCCTGAGTGAGTTATGGGCCAGTAATGACCTCAAAGGCAATTGATTGATAGACTTGTCATGATATTTATCGTATCGAAATCACATTTTTTCTTAGTAATTTGTGCGGCATCACTGCCTTTCTTTTTGTTGTTGTGATATGATACTGTAGATTATTTCTCCCAAGGCATCTAAGCATGTATTTAGCTCTCGTGGACTCTAGCCTCCATCAAAAATATGATCAAATGAACTTCCGAGGTTTATCTATCTCTTCCTGCTGTGTTTCAAACTTGCTCTTTTATTTATATACACTTCTATTTAAAAACAGACTAAATATTCAAAATTGACTAATGATTTTGGATGTATCCATTTTGGATGCCCAGCGTGGACCTCCTTAAAGGCACCTAATTTACAGTGTGAGGATCACCCACCCTCTGAAAATCAGGCCCTTTTAATGTGGCTCAGGTTGGACACCTAAATACACTATCTACTTTTGAAAATGTAGACCAGTTACTTCATGCAGTTTTAACATTTCCTGCTGCAGGAATTCTCTGCGTATCCAGTAAAGCTGTGCCAAATTCAATGTTTCTGTTTTCTGAGGAATTTTACACAAAAGGTATTTCCTTAATTTCTTATCATACAGATTTAATTTAAGATGACATTTTTAAGATATACTAGCTTCAGAGCAAAACCTGCATCTTGCCATATTATTGAAATCGGGTTAATTTCCACCCTGAGAATGGACACTTAAAATGGGCCTGATTTCTCTTCATGCAGTGCAAAATCTAATCGCCCAGCCTTAAGCTAACCTGTCCTACACCCAGGGAATCTTTGCTGCGTGGCACTGTGCAGGGAATCCCTGTGGAGCTGGGCCCTGTTAGCTGTGTTCAGGAAGACTCTGGACTTGGTCCTGCACATCAAAGGATCTCTTTAGCCTATCACCATGGTATCAAATGGTAACAAAATGCCATAAGCACACAGGCAATACAAAGTTGATATTCTATATTACCTCTTTGTAAATGCCACTGGGGGTAACTCCACCAGAATGTCTAGAAGAGCCAGATCAGGGGCTTAAATGTACCTCTGTATGCTCAGTCACAAAGTCATTCTGCAGGTGGGAGTGGTAAGAGAACCTTCCCCTGTGATGGAAACCAAAGCCAAGCCACCGATTGGCAAAAAAAGGGGGGCCATTATTTTCCCTGTTGTTGCAAGACTGCAAGACAATGGTGCTTCAGTGCTGAAGGGAGCAGGAAACTAATGTTTTTGCTTAGGCAGGGCCTCCCATCTTAATGCAGCAACCCATGGGTTTGTCTACACTGCGTGATGCACCACATTGCATGATACACTACCATACTCATGGCTGGCCCGTGTCAGGTGACTCAGGCTCGTGGTGCTTGGACTAAGGGGCTGTTTAATTGTGGTGTAGACATTCGGGCTTGGGTTGGAGCCTGGGCTCTGGGACCAGGGGAAGACTTGATATAAAATAGTAATAACCTTTACATTTGTATTTTACTCTCTTGCTGACTCCAAAGTACTGTGATCAAGCAATGTTCATGCTGCATTAGGGAGACCGTCTGCAGACATCTAGAGATTTAATACAAATTAAGAGGAGGACATTAAGGGAACGATCCTTCTCCTACTGGGATGGTGGTGATAGGTTAGTAAGTCTTGTCCACAAGAAAAAATGATGCCAGTTTAACTAAATGTGTAATTTAAAACTGATTTTAATATATTGGGCAAATCTCTGTGTGAACATGCTTATTTTGGCTTGAGGGTGGTTTATTTTGGTTTAGTTTAAACCAGTTACTTATCAGCTTAATCTGAACTGCACTGTCTTTTTTTAGATAAATAAGTGTCCACATAAGGGTTTGCACAGGTTTAAGTAAATGACTTCAAAAAAACATCTTTAGTTAAACTGGTGTAACTGTCTCATGTAGACAAGATCTAACTTACTGAGGTAGTGAACTGGTGGTGCAGTTGGGAATCCTTATGGAATGGTCTTATATAAATTAATAATGATTACATCAATAGGGGAAGTGAACCTCACCAGAATCTCTGGGGTGGAGGGACTGTAGGGGAAACATGCCCAATTGCCCTGATGAGATGAAGAATTGACAGGAAGCTCTGGGAGGCATTGCATTTCTGTGAGGTAAAATGGCTTTCAGTGTTCCCTTGTAAGGCTGTGAAGCTCTGCACTATGTTATAGGCAGTCCTGGGCATTAGTTTTTGCATTATTTTGCGTGATATATTTGACCTTCTTTAGTCCTGTCCCATCTCCCCCAATACAATCTTCAGTTTTCCTGCTCACAATGTATTAAACTTTTTAAAAGGTTTCCCCCACCCCAGTAGTTACTATCCCTTTTTCACTTGGTACAGTAGCCAAAGATGCCCAGATCTTTGCAGTGTCGGATTGAAAGGGATGTTTTCAAGTTGCTGAGTGCCAAGTAATTTTAACTAATTACTAAAATTTTTAGTCTAGAGAAGCGAGACATGGTAGGCCAAATCTTAATAATTCTCTCTTTTTAGTGCCATCCGGGGATGTCACTGACTCTATTTTCGTCGCATGCAGTGCATATCTTAGGGGATACCTCCATTAAAAACAAGCAAAATAATCATAGTTATTATCTATGACAATTTTATTACAGAACGGAGAAAAATACTGAAGCCCAAACAAGCAATAATGGTTACTTCAGTTACAATCTTCTTCGTATGTCTGTCCTTGGAGAGCTTTTTACAAAGAGGATGCCTTTGAGAGCAGGCTCTCCTCTAGTGGAGGTGCTCTTCTCTTTTTAAGTTACCAAATTGTATTATTCCTCCAAATTAGTAGTGAGTCCTACATGTGTCACAGGAGCTCAGGTCAACTGCCTAGGGCTCGTGCTGCAAGGCAAAGAATAGCAGTGTAGTTGGTTGGGCTTGGGCTGGAGCCTGGGCTGTGAAACCCACCAAGGAAGGAGAGTGAGTCTTAAAGCCTGGGCTCCAGCCCAAGCCCGAATGTCTACACTACTATTCTTAGCCTCACAGCGTGAGCCCTGTAAGTAGGAGTCAGTTGACAGACTTGCTTTGTTTTGTTTTGTTTTGGTTGGTTGGTTTTTTTGCTGTGTAGACATACCCTAAGATAACTAAAACAGTTTATGGATGGGCAAAAGATCTTCATTTAAGGGTAGGTGAATTCTTTTTGGTATACACTGATAAATGATTAAAGGTGAGCAATCTTAACCAAGTCCTATGAAACCATGGAAAGTATTTAAATCATTTTCTTAAAAGAAGCTATTCAAGGAGTTGTTTTGAGACAGGCAAATTAATGAATATTAAGAATCCTAAATCTGAACATTTCCAATACATTTACAATTTGCGGTTAAAGCTTCTATTAAATATTTTATACAAAGCACAAATCACAATAACCAAAGCTTATATACATCTTTAAAAACACAGTTTCAAAGAAAATAGTATAGAAAGTTAAAGCAAGATAGATGTTGTTATAAAAGCTGCATTTTAGAGTCTGTAAAAACACATTTGAGGTAATAAAGTAGGTGTTATCTTCCTTTGACACTCTGGGAGCCTGTCACTAATTCACAGAAGGCTGATTTCGTAGGAAACTCCTTAGCTTGAACATTTCATATAGTTAAATGAGCAACCCTGTGTTATTTCTGTGCATCTCTTGCCTATGAAAATCATTGTAAGTATTTCTTAAAGTTCAGTAAAGGCACAGGCAAGTTTATAATAACCTTTTATAAGAATAAAGTAAAATAATTTTTAATAATGATTTTGCATCAGTATTGAGGTCTAGCCTTACAGTTAAAAATAGAATATAAATACAGTAATGTATTGCTTTCCTGGCAGGAGAATACCATTTGCATTTTTCTAAATGCAAATTCTATTTCTTTTCCTCTTGCTGTTTTGTGTGTGTGTACTTCAAGCTGGGGTTTTATTCCCACCTTGAGGAGAGCTACGCACGCTGGCTCTGACTCAGCTAGCACACTAAAAATAGAGTGTAGCTGCAGTGGTGCAAGTGGCAGGTGGAGCAAGCTGCCCCCAAGTACATACATAGTGCACTAGCTCGATCAAAGCTAGCATGGGTATGACTCCTCAAGCTGGTAATTATACTCCCAGGTCAAAGTGTAGACATATTGTGTGGTAGCAGGAACAAGAAGGCACAGCAAATCCACCTTTCCAAAAGGTACATTTCTCTGTGGTCACTGCAAGGAGTATCACCAAACAGTTGCCATGAAACTCAGAACGAGACGATTAGTAAATATTGAAGAGCAGACTGCACCCAGAGATGTTACTTCTGATAGTTCAAAAGTCATGCGTCACATTTCAGAATTCATGAGATGGGCTTAAAAATAATGATATTTTTCAAATGATAAATGTTGGGATCTTTTTGTTTGCCCACAGATTCTAAAGCCTTTAGGGTTCACCCTTTCCTCTGTAACCATAATGGCTAGAAATTTATTTCATTTTTTGAAATGGAAGCTGAGTTTCTCCAGTGCCAATATTCCAGCATCTGTAGTTTCAAAAAAACCCTACCAAATATTGGGAGATTGACAATATAATTATGAGATGTTGCAACACTGGATTCCAGCCTCATCATAGATGGTGATTTGTTGTCCATCCTTCAAAAATCACCCTCACAGGACAGACAACAGTGGGGATTCGCTGACTGAAGGCAATTGGATTCCTAGTGTAGGTAAAGTTAAGTGCGTGTATAAGGCAGTGGTGGGCAACCTGCGGGCCGCACACGGACGGTCAGGGTAATCCGCTGGTGGACTGCGATACAATGTTTATATTGACCGTCTGCAGGCACAACCTCCCGCAGTGGCCGCAGTTCGCCGTTTGCAGCCAATGGGAGCTGCGGGAAGTGGCGGCCAGCACACGGGCCACAGCTTGCCCACCACTGGTGTAAGGCATTGCGAGATTGCGGCTTAAGTAGTTACTCCCAAAGAGAAAGTTCCCCACTCAGAAAGAAAGCTGTCCCCAGAGCTGTATAATCTGGCGAACCCAAGTAGCTTCTAAGGGCGTGTGGCCATGAAGGCTGCTTAATGATTGGCAGGGCCTTTACTCATGATTTTTCCCCACTACTTTTATTATAGTCTCTGATTATTTCCCACCCTAAAATATATATTACCTTTGTATGCAAACTTATTTTCCAAGTTCTGTTTGAAGTTTATCTTCTTAGTAATACTAATTCAAACATTCATTTCTAGTAACTTGGCAGGATGACCTTCCCCCACTTCTCAAGCCAAAGCTTATCTTATATTTATTTAGGGACAACTCCAAGAAATGGGGCATGGATAACTGTGTAGCCCCAGGAGCAGTGAAGAGACCAAATTGTGACTCGGTTTTTCAGTTTCCCTCTTGCTCCATGGGGAAAATAAACCATGCCAGCCTTTCTCTCCCTGTCCCATTTGGCGTAGCTTACTCCTCCCAATGCAACAATGTAGCTGCACAGGCCAGCCCCACCCCTTCCTGTCCATTCCCTACCCACATGTATGGGAAAGCGAATAGTACCTTCTGGCGGCAGTTGCTCTCTTCCCTGGCATTATGTTCTGTGAGGTGAAGAGTTCATGCATGGAGTATGGGGTTGTGTCTGTTTTTACGTGGCCCTGCGCAGATGTGTAGGCTGATCCATAATTGAACCATTAGAGCTTGATCCTGCAAACAATTGTTTGAATGTTCTCCGTGAATGAATGTTTGAGGATTAAGCCATAGTCTTCAGGATTACATATTTTCATATTGGTCAACTGTAATTATTCCAGAAATAAATACCCAGAATAGATGCATGCTCCAGGTTCTCTTGCCTTCAGTCAAGACCTTGGGAGCTGATCACCAAACTTCTAAGTGCAGAAGACTTCATATGAAGTAGTGAAGCATATACCGGCCTTTGCGGAGTACTTACAGTATGTCACTGCCTCTCCGGGTCATTCTGTTCTCTTTAGTGCTGTTAGAAGATTTAGCTCATGGCAAAATCTAGTGCTTTTTTTTTAAAATTTTCTTTCTGTATCCTAGATTTTATACCATATCCTGTTCTGGAATCCCTGCCAGGTTCCTAATAGATAGATGTCTCTAAGAATATTATAACTAGCATTTCCAATTATTTATATATTTAGGTTTGTTATACTATTGGTTTTACAATGTGACAAACCACAGCACAGCTAGGAAGATGAAAAGTTAAGGCAGGTTATTGGAGCTAGATGGAAGAGCTATCTGCTATCTTAAAAGTATGCAGAATGCTGAGAAATGTTCTCTTTGCTCAATAGCATTTTAGTCTGTCAGTAATACAATAATTCTTGAACACCACCTGACCAATTCCAAAATTTCAATTTTTGAACTAAACTGGAAAACAGTAAAATGTGGCCATGAAGGTTGCTTTCCACTGGTGTAAATAAGAGGAAAATCAGGTCTGCATAGTGCCCATTTAGTGCTGAAAGCAGAGGAATCTCTCCGGTTCTCCTTACTGCTACCTACATGTAGGAAGCAGCTTAATTTTTTGCCCTCCTATTGGGTGTACAGCTTGGCCTGCATACACAATGAAGGGTGCGATACTCTATCACTACTGTATTCTGAAGGGCCTCAAGGTCTTCCCTATTCTCCCAGGTCAGAGATAGAATAATTAATTCTTCTTCGAGTGCTTGTTCACATCCATTCCACATTAGGTGTACGCGCGCCGCGTGCACGAACGTCGGAAACTTTTCCCTCAGCGGCTCCCGTCGGGCCCGCAGGGTCTCCCTTCCCGCCAGAGCGGCGCCCCGCCCTAGCGTATATATATCCCTGCCGGCCCGACCCTCCCTCAGTTCCTTCTTACCGCCCGTGGCGACGTTGGAACAACTCTATCTCTCGTCTGAGAGTGTCCCTTAGCATAAAGTGATTAGTGATAGTTATCTGTTCATTATAGTTAAGTGTTTAGAGCCTAGTGTTAAATAGTAGTTAATTAGTCCCTCACAAAGACCTAAATCTCTTTGTGATAGGTGTGTGGCAACCCCGGCACCGGCCCTGGGCGGCGGGGCATGCCGCACGCCCAAGGCTTCAAGGCTTGTGCCACGTGCCGCAGGCCTATGCCGTTGAGCGACCCGCACGACTCGTGCCTCCGTTGCCTGGGGGAAGCTCACCAAAAGGAGCGCTGTAAGATTTGTAAGGCTTTCAAGCCCAGGACTAAGAAAGAGAGAGACTTTCGCTTGAAACAGCTCCTCATGGAGGCGGTGTTGCAGCCCTCCTCTTCCGCGGCACCATCGACCTCGGTGCGGAGTGCCCCGGCATCGGTCCGCGACCCGACGCCGGCAGGACAGCCTAAGTCTACGATGCCGCCTCGGCGGGAACACACCCGGCACCATTCTTCTTCGCCGGCCAGGCCGAAAGGCCAGCCCAAAGCCCGGGGACGTTCCCTGCACAAGAAGTCGGCACCGGTGAAGACCGCGAGTGCTGCCAAGGCCGTTACGGCCCCAATACAGATCCCGGTGCCAGTGGCTCCGGCGCCGAAAGGCCCGTCGAGCCCCGGGATAAGCGCGTCGAGTGAGGAGGAAGGGCTGGAGGAACTGTTGGAACAGCCCTCCACCCCGGACACATTTGAGGCAGCAAAAGACCTCATTGAATTGTCCACCGAAAGCACCCTCCGCGCTAAAGACATTCCGCCGCGACTGCCATCCAAGGGCAAGTCGGCGATGATGCGCCCATCACGGTCGCCATCTCGGCACCGTTCTCGGCGCCGGTCCCGGTCGAGCTCCGCCTCGGTGGACTCCCGGCTTCCCGCCGCGCAACGGGCCGCCAAACAGTCAGGCCCCGACGCAGGCTAGTCACCGTCCCTGCAGCCCGGCTCGAGTAGGCACCGGGACGCGTCGGTCACAATGTTCCCGAGACAGCCCTCCCGTAGCCGTTCCCGGTCCCGGGATCGACGGTCCAGGTCCAGGTCTGCACGGCGCCTCTCACGGTCCCGTTCCTGAAGGCACCGCTCCCCGACTCCGGAACGGCACCGCTCAACGGCACCGCCGTGGCCCTCTAGATCGCCGTCCCTAGCGTCGGAAGAGGGCTCGGGCCCTTCCAGCAGATATGGCCGCAGAGTGCACGCCACTAGGGAGCACGAGGCCTCTTGGCAACCGCATTGGAGCCATCCTGGGCAATGGCCATTCTGGACCCCGTGGGCCTATCATCAGCAAGGCCCTCCGTCCAGAACCTCGAGATCAGGCCCCTCAGGACACCGGTCCCGCTCCCCACGGTGCCGCCCTGCCTCCCGTGCGGAGGCCACGGTCTCCAGGCCGCCAGACAGGGATAGGATGGACTCGGCACCGAGCCTGGCACCGTCCACGACTCAGGGCAGGGGACGCACCCCAGAGGACCGTCCCGCCGACGAGGAGTTGCAGGAGGACGAGGACGCGCAGAAGGCCATGACCTCCTCCTCCTCACCCGATGAAGCCGTGGTGGGCAGAACAGTGTCCGGCCCTCCCCCGATTGACCATCGGGCACACCAGGACCTGCTCCGCCGGGTAGCCCTCAACTTGGGGTTGCAGGCAGAGGAGACTGTTGAGCAGGAGGACCTGATGGTGGACATTCTCAGCCCGGAGGGTCCCTCCAGGATCGCACTTCCGCTTATAAAGACGGTACAGGCGAACTATAAGACTGTATGGCAGACGCCAGCCTCCTCGGCGCCGACTGCAAGGGACGTCGAGAGAAAGTACTTTGCCCCTTCCAAGGGGTTTGACTTCCTATTCTCCCACCCGACCCCATGTTTGCTGGTCGTTTCGGCGGTCAACGAGAGGGAGCGACATGGCCAGCAGGCCCAGCCCCCAAGGCCAAGGAGGCGAAGCGATTAGACTTGTTTGGCAGAAAGGTCTACTCGTCCGGAGGCCTCCAATTGCGGATCGCGAACCAGCAAGCGATCCTCAATAGACATAATTTTAACTCCTGGGCATCGGTGTCGAAATTTAAGGATGCCTTGCCTCAGGGATCGCAACCCAAGTTTGCTGCCATAGTGGACGAGGGAAAGGCAGTGGCCAAAACCTCATTACAGGCCTCACTCGACTCGGCTGATGCGGCCGCTAGGACTATCGCGTCAGGCGTGGTAATGAGGCGCTCAGCGTGGCTGCAGGCTTCTGGCCTTCCCCCTGAGGTGCAAAACACCCTCCAAGACCTTCCGTTTGAGGGTTCGGGGTTGTTTTCGGAGCAAACGGATGCCAGGCTCCATGGCCTCAAGGACTCTCGGGCTACCCTCAAGTCCTTGGGGATGCACACCCCTGTAACGCAGAGGAAGCCTTTCAAGCCACAGCCTCCACAGAGGCAGTACCATCCTCGCCCTCGGCAGGAACCATACCGTCGACGGGGCAGGGACAATAGGTGTAGGCGCAACAATACGCCTAACCAAGGCCAAAACCAGGGCCACAACAAGCCGCAGCCGGGAAATAAACAAGGATTTTGAAGCTGCGATCGAGGACAGCGTACCCATCTCCTCTCCGGATCCCCCCCTGTGTTTCAGGGACCGCCTGTCCCATTTTTTCCGTGCTTGGTCTCATATAACATCGGACCGCTGGGTCCTGCGCACGGTAGAGTCAGGTTACGCCCTTCAGTTCTCCTCGCCCCCTCCCTCCCACCCACCACCCCCGTCCCTCTTCAGGGACCCCTCTCACGAGCAACTCCTCATGCAGGAGGTACAGACCCTCCTCGCTGTGGGGGCGGTGGAAGAGGTTCCTCTGGACCTCAGAGGAAAAGGGTTCTATTCCAGATACTTCCTCATTCCCAAAGCGAAAGGGGGCCTCCGTCCTATCCTGGACCTTCGCAAGCTAAACAAGTACTTGCAAAAACCACGTTTCCGTATGGTCTCCCTTGGTACCATCATTCCTTCCCTGGATCCGGGGGATTGGTACGCTGCCCTCGATATGAAAGACGCCTACTTTCACATCGCCATTCGCCCGGCCCACCGTCGGTTCCTGCGCTTCACTATCCAGCAACGTCATTTCCAGTTTACGGTCTTGCCCTTCGGTCTGGCAACAGCCCCACGTGTCTTCACGAAATGCATGTCCGTGGTAGCGGCCTTTCTTCGAAAAAGACGGATGCGCGTCTACCCGTACCTGGACGATTAGCTCCTGGCGGGCCGGTCGGAGGCAGAGGTTCGCGCCCACGTGGCACTGGTGCTACAAGTATTCCGAGAACTCGGCCTGTTAGTCAATGTGCCCAAGTCCTCACTAGTCCCCACACAGAGGCTGGACTTCATAGGGGCAGTCCTGGACTCGGTGGTGGCACGGGCGAGTCTTCCTGTATCGCGATTCCTGGCTATCCAGGAGGCCGTGACCTCCATTCAGCGATTCCCCATGACCACGGCCAGACGCTGTTTTACAACTCTTGGGGCACATAGCGGCATGCACACACGTAGTCGGGCTCGCCCGTCTCAGACTCCGGCCTCTGCAGCTGTGGTTGGCCCAGGTGTACCGCCCCAACAGGGACCCATTGGACATGGTCGTCACGATCCCAGCTCGAGTATCGAGCGCCCTCTGTTGGTGGCTCGATCAACAGCAGGTTTGTGCGGGGGTCCCGTTTGCCGCCCTACAACCAGTTCTGACGTTAGTGACAGACGCGTCGGACCTGGGTTGGGGGGCGCACCTAGGGGACCTGCGCACTCAGGGCTTGTGGTCCAGGGAGGAACAGTTGCTTCACATCAACCTGAAGGAGCTGAGGGCGGTTCGCCTCGCCTGCCAGACCTTCCACGCTACCATAAGAGGACACAGCGTGTCGGTTCTGACGGACAACACTACCGCTATGTTTTACATAAACAAGCAGGGCGGGTCCCGGTCCCGGTCCTCTCTCCTCTGTCACGAGGCACTCTTCCTCTGGGACTTCTGCATAGCCCATTCAGTGCACCTTCGAGCTGCATATCTCCCCGGGGTCCAAAACGGGCTGGCGGACCGCCTCAGCCGGTCCTATCTCATGCACGAGTGGAGGCTGAGACGGGACATCCTCCGTTCAATCTTCCTGAGGTGGGGGTTTCCCCATGTGGATCTGTTTGCCACCAAGGACAACAGCCAGTGCCCGCAGTTTTGCTCATTCCAGAAACGCAGTCCGGGCGCTCTGGCGGACGCCTTTGCAATCTCGTGGGGCGGGAGCCTGAGGTATGCCTTCCCCCCATTCCCACTCATCCACAGGGTCCTCCTCAAAACCCGCAGGGACAAGGCGACAGTCATTCTCATCGCCCCGGCATGGCAACGCCAACACTGGTTCACAACTCTGTTGGAACTGTCCGTGACCACTCCGATAGCCCTCCCCCTCCATCACGACCTCATCACCCAAGACCGGGGTCGCCTACTCCACCCGAACCTGCCATCGCTGCATCTCACGGCATGGCTTCTCTCTGGCTAAGTGATGTGGAGCACAGGTGCTCTCAGGAGGTCCAGCAAATCCTCCTTGGTAGTAGGAAACCCTCCACAAGGGCGACCTACCTTGCCAAGTGGAAGCGCTTCTCCCTATGGTGTGGGCCTCAGCACATCCAGCCCTTGCAGGCCTCGATACCACTGATTCTGGACTACTTGCTGCACCTCAAGCGTCAAGGCCTCGCCCCCGCTTCTATTAAGGTGCATCTGGCCGCCATATCGGCATTCCACCCTGGGGAATCGGGGAGATCCGTGTTCTCCAATCCCACTGTAGTCCGATTCCTCAAGGGGCTGGAGAGGGTGTTCCCCTACTCGTGCCCACCAATACCCCCATGGAACCTCAATCTGGTCCTTACTAAGCTCATGGGGCCGCCTTTTGAACCCCTGGCCTCTTGCTCCCTCACGCACCTTTCATGGAAGGTCGCGTTTCTCGTGGCCATCACCTCGGCTAGGAGGGTATCGGAGTTGAGGGCCCTCACCTCGGAGCCTCCTTATATCGTCTTTTATAAGGATAAGGTGCAGCTTAGGCCTCACCCTAAATTCCTCCCAAAAGTGGTCACGAATTTCACATGGGACAGGACATTTGTTTACCGGTGTTCTTCCCCAAGCCCCATACGGACCCAAGCCATCGCAGCCTGCATACCCTGGATGTTCGGCGGGCCTTGGCTTTTTATCTAGACCATACCAGACCTTTCCGCAAATTGACTCAGCTGTTTGTGGCCGTTGCGGAACGAGTAAGGGGCCAGCCTATTTCGACGCAACGCCTGTCGGCATGGATCGTGCTTTGCATACGTACGTGCTATGAGCTCGCCAACATGCCTGCACCTCAGATCAGGGCGCACTCTACTAGGGCCCAGGCGTCCTTGACGGCCTTCTTGGCACAGGTCCCGCTCCAGGAGATCTGCAAGGCAGCCACCTGGTCGTCGGTGCATACCTTCACAGCCCACTACGCGGTCCACCATCAGACCAGAGATGACGCGATGGTCGGCAGAGCGGTGCTTCAATCAGTTATTCCTTGACTCCTACCCTCCTCCAATGGTAAGCTTGTGAGTCACCTAATGTGGAATGGACGTGAACAAGCACTCGAAGAAGAAAAGACGGTTACTCACCTTCTGTAACTGTTGTTCTTCGAGATATGTTGTTCACGTCCATTACACTTCCCACCCTCCTTCCCCTCTGTCGGAGTCACCGGCAAGAAGGAACTGAGGGAGGGTCGGGCCGGCAGGGATATATATACGCTAGGGCGGGGCGCCGCTCTGGCGGGAAGGGAGACCCTGCGGGCCCGACGGGAGCCGCTGAGGGAAAAGTTTCCGACGTTCGTGCACGCGGCGCGCGTACACCTAATGTGGAATGTGTAATGGACGTGAACAACACATCTCGAAGAACAACAGTTACAGAAGGTGAGTAACCGTCTTTTTCCCATTTCTTAAATTAGATATTCCAGATGGGTGTTGTCAAACACAGAGCACCATCAATTCAGAAGATTTTCTGTGAGCAAAAATCACTACAGAGACCACTTCTTTGAGTTTAATGTTTTGTCTTTCATAGTACTAAAACCTTGACTTGAGATTTTGCACTCCTCATGCCCAGACTGTTCATTTCAAGTGAATAATACCTTTGTTACTTTAAATTAATTAATTTAAAGACAGGCCAAAGAAACTGATCCTCATTAAGGACTAATTCATTAGATAAATTTGTAGAGGGCAGAGAGTTTAGAGTCATGTATGAGCTGTCGAAATATGTCATTGACGAACCAGAGAAGGATTATATAAAAACTCGTCTGTATTGGGGAAAAACATAAAATAAACTATAAAATAAGTGATTGTCACCTGGTTTAAGGAGTTATCTGTACTGTAAATTAGCATGTAAGTATTAAAAGTCCTTTCCTAGACCTTGCCTTTTGCCTGCTCCCATGTTATAATTTGCAGTAACTAAATTCTGAGAAATCCTGGCTACTTGGCTCAGTTCTCCTTAAAGGAAGCAATTACCCCTTTCACCTCTACTCTAAAGAATTAAAATCTATTATTCATACAAAAAGCCTCCCTAATGAACTTCATTTACAACGAGTAGACCATAGCTCATCACCAACCTTGAATGCAACATTTCTCGTAGATATACCACATTCTTTAATTTACCATGGTAGAAATTCCAGTAGACCCTCTTTTAAATCTTTTCACTGATTTCTTTTGGAAACGACTGTAGGGCCTATAGTCTCCGAAACCAGTCGACTCACATAGCCACTGCTTTTTGACAGCTGCTGTTGCCACCTGTCTTTTAAACAGAGCTTCTTGTCTTTCCTCTCAATCCCCCTCACCACCTGCTCTCTCTGTTATCACTATTGAAAACTCCATGTTGTCATGGTCTCTCAGGCTCACATCTCGGTGGCATCCTTGTCTCCTATCTTTTGCTAAATCCTTCCCTTTCTTCCTGCATAATATCACCATTTGCTGTCTCTCTCCATGTTAAAAATCCTTGTTCATCCTTTGGTCATCTTTTGTTCTGATCACTGTAACCTCTTCCTCTTCTTTCTAGTCCGTCCAAAACTCTACAGCTAAAATCATATTCCTCTTCTGATGCTCTCACAATATGACTGTCTCCTGCAATTTAGCGAGAACTTTAAAATGCATTCATTGTGGTTTGCAGTTTATCAGCATTGAGCAGTTTTATGTTTATTTTTTAAATTTCTGATGGGAGAAAGTCAGTTCAGTGTTACAAATTTAATGTTGGATTTGTATTCGCTCTTTCTTTTTCATGGCTATTTTCTTCATAGTAATTTCATTAGAAGCTCATTTGGAAGGAATGCGGTACTAAGCAAGGGGTTGGGGAATGAAAAATCCCTTTAGTTTGATAATAAACATAGTTGCTAAAATTCATGTGAAAGTGCATGCAGTAAGTCAGGGCTCCTCCTTTTGCTTTCTTGAATTATATTTTTCTACCTATTTCTTCAGATTGGAAGATTTATGCTCATATTATAGTTCTCCCCCCCCCCCCCCCCGGAGAAGTGTAATTCTCTCTCCCTTCTTCGTTTATGCTCATAACTCTTACATACTGCATCAGCAGGCACACAGTAGGCACAATGGTGCTTACCTTTTGGAATTTTTTGGAGAAAGGAAATGGTGGACCAGCAGTTGGACTTTACTAATGACAATAATCTCTGTGGATCAGTTTATCTTAAAAAGGAGGTGGCTATTAAAGGGTATGATTGGCAACACATATCCCTCAGTAGAGATGCTTTGATTGCCTCATCATGGCTTTATAAACTTTATAATGTAAGCTAGGTAGTTGGCTTCAAGGTCAGATCTGCGTGAGGGCACAACACTCAATAGGGTGGTTCTGTAGAGGATAGAATTCCAATTTACAGACAAGTACTTTTCCTTTTTAATACAGTGAATAAAATTCAATGTTTGAATAGTTTTTTATCTTGTTTATTCATTGGAGTCCTTCAGCCATCATCCTCACCCTGACTTATCAAGCCAATTTAATAGGAACTATTAACACATGTGCTCGTGTGAACACAAACCTTTCAAATAGAAACACTTCAGCACCTCACAATCTCCCATCTAAACATGCAGCCACTCTGGTACTTCCATACTATGGGGAATTGCATGGGTGTTAATTAGATCTTCTGTTTCTTGCCATTAATTTTCCCAAAAAATGAGTTGGAGAGGGGAGTGTTTGTATTCAGTATCTTTATTACAGTGCTTAAAGAACTATTTTAAAGTGCTTTTTGGCATCTTATATCATCGCTAGAGCTGTATGAAGCTTATCAGTTTTGGTTTGTATGCATTTAAGCAAACCCTTCTGTTGGATTCAGTTCTTAGTTTCATCCTCCCCTTCAGTTTCGCTTTGTGGTACAAACCCCCTATCTCTCTATTTCTGTCAAAGACAGCAAAAACAACTCACTGAAGTTTGTCTGTACCATATTGGACAGGCTTACCCAATGGGTGTGAAACACTAACTTGCCTAAATCTGGGTTTTATTATGAAATTTTAGCACAGATACAATTTTTCCTTCAGATCTTTGTCCTGAGACATCATCCCTATGCTGTTCCCTGGTGACAAATAGAGATCACAACAAAGCTGATGTCTGGGGCCATAGAATTCACAGACATCACAAAATTAGGATCGATATTGGAAGGAGGATTCAGGTTTTAAAGGTGAAGCTTGGTTTAGACTCTGAGAAGTTAAACCCTTAGAAGTAATTAGTTTGGGTTTATTCATGTTCCCTAGGCCTTAATGTCAGCCCTGATCTTTTCCACTGTTGTGCCTCTAAACCCAGAATGGATTATGTTGACTATAGACAAAGTTAATCCCTGTCATATGTAACCTGAGGATAAAAAGGTCAAAATGTAAATATATATATTTTACTTTTTTTTTAAGGCTTATAAAGTATATGTACCCTTTGGAACTTGGTAAATACTATATATGTTGATAGTTTGTCACAGTATTAAATGGATCACTGAAGGGAGGGAAAATATTAACCTTTCATTCACTTAACGTTAAAAATCTAATATTGTTCCCACTGAAGTCACTGGCAAAGTTCTCATGACATCAGTGTGCCAAATCAGTACTAGGTCAATTACCCATTCACTTACTAAAAAATAAAAATTAATAGGATCCATCCTGTATGTTGCTGTGTAGTCCTCAATTCTCATAGGCTTAAATGCCAACAAAGGGCAATTAGCATCCTAAAGGAGTCTTTCAGTCCCTCATAGGATTGCATAGATTTTTTTTTTTAAAGGAAGAATTTATTTATTTATTTATTTTTCTTTGGCATGCAATGCCGTAAAGAAAACGGTCATATATTATATTAAAGTTACACGTATAAACAATCTATAAAGGTTACTAAATGTTTAATAGATGCTTTAATAAATGGCTAATCAATTATTAGAGACAGAGAGTTTAATAGGTCAATAGGTTGCATTTAACCATGTCTTGTAATCATCTGTAACACCTTCTACATATGTGTTACAACCGTTGATAACACACACGCGACTCATATCTGTAATTGGTTATAATGTCTAGTCATCATTTATTAACTCTTTATAAATGAAACCTTAATATAAAATGTGTTCAAGAAAATTGTAATTATCTGAGAGGTGGCCTGGTAACTTTTACCTCCTGAATTATTATGTGTACCTAATGTTCTCTTTCTCTTATGTTGGTAGTTTGTCTGGTTTAAAATGGAGAAGTTGTGTGTAAGGATTTAAGCTTTATTTTAAGTTTAGATTACTTGTATTTCACATTTTTTCTGTCTTGCTCACATAACAAATATATTATCCTTTAGGCTAAAAAAAAGATGAAACGTTAATATGGGTAAACAATAATTGCACTGTATTACTATTATTTAGGAACACATATAGTATGGTAGACATACTGTAAAATTAACATTTTTGATTTTACAGTAGTTTAGAAGTGATGTACAAATAAATTCTCATAGGAATTATGTGCCTAATTCACTTACGCTTTCTTGTAAGTCCCAGCAGGTGACTATGTGCAACTCTAAGTGCCTAAATGTCTTTGTAAAACTGGCCCCAAGTCATTGAAAATAATAATAAAGTATTAAAATCATCTAATCTGTGGATAATTGATATGAGAGATGACATTGCTCCTCTGTAGTATGTAGTAGCACAAAACCACAATTTGCTCCTCTTACCATAGGTTTGATAAAACATTGTTTGTTTGTTTTGTCTCTTGCCTGCTTTATTCGGTTGAACCAATTTTTTCCCAAGCTATTATGACACACTGCAAATCCTAGGTAATAGTCCACAAACATCGAAGAAACATTGAATGGATTTTTAAGGGGAATGAGGGGGGCCAAGGAAAATTAAATAACACTTTTGATTCACTGCCGTCCAAATTTCATCAGTAACTAATTCAAACTATTTTGAGTCTTAGATTAAAAAGACCAAAACAATTGAAGACATTAAATGGATCATGTTAATTGAATTGATCCAAATTACTATTGTGAGCTTGCACTCCATATGCTTTATGAAAACTTGCTTATGAACATGAATATGATGTAACTGGACTATGCTTTATGCAGAAGGTCTCTTGTAAAGTATCATTACAAAGCTTATAATCTACTGAGTATGTTCATCCTATTTGTATGCATGTATCATTCTTGTATCTGAAGCTAGAAATATGAAGTATAACTCTGAGGTCCTATTGTAATTATGCAAAGTGTGGTTTAGAATCTTGATGGTGGTTTAGAATCTTGATGGTTCCTAGGACAATTGGTTGTGGATGGTTTATTTATCTGCAAGCCTTCCTGTGTATGTGTGGGCCAGCCCTTGGGTAATGAAGAATGTCTTACAGTGACATGTGACCATGTCACCTGGTAATGAAATCCATCTTAAATCTGGTACTTTTCCGTTTAGAAGGAGGGGTGGGGACCCAGAGAGACAAAAGATTCCCGCCTTGTGCCAAAGCTATAAAAGGGGTGGAAGAGAAAAAAGGGGACAGCCAGTCATGAGAAAACCCCTTGTTTCCACCTAAGATGTCTGCTAACAAGGACTGTACCAGGGGAAAGGCCTAGACTATGAAGGAATCTAGTCTGCGAAAGAAGCTTATTGGAACATCTCTGAGGGTGACATTTTACCTGTAATCAATTTCTTAATATACAGTAACTCCTTACTTAACATTGTTGTTATGTTCCTGAAAAATGCAACTTTAAGTGAAACGATGTTAAGCAAATCCAATTTCCCCATAAGAATGAATGTAAATGGGGGGGTTAGGTTCCAGGGAAATTTGTTTTTGACGTACAGTACAGTACTATATTTGGGAGGTGGCCCCGCCTTACCCCACACAGGCACAGCCCACTGGCACTGGAGACAATGAGGCAGGCAAGAAGGCTGAAGGTGCTGTAGGCTAGGAGAAGCACATTGTGCAGCAGCAGCGGCAGCTTCCCCTACTCTGCAAGCACCAGGGGTCGGGGGCTCAAACCTCGGACTGCCCACTCCACCCCTTTCCCCAAGCCCCCACCCTTAACCCACCTCTTCTCCCCCTCGCCCCTTTACTCTGCACGCCGTGTCCTTGCTCCTCCCCCTCCCCTCCCCTGCCTCCTGCCCACAGCAATCAGCTAGTTTGCAGTGTTCAGGAGGCAGGAGGGGGCAGGGGAGGAGCGAGGACACGGCGCGCAGGCTCCCCCTCCCCCCCGCCTCCTGAACACCGCAAGCCAGCTGATTGCTGCGGGCAGGAGGCGGGGGGGGAGGTGCGCTGCATCCTCACTCCTCCCCCCTCCCTCCTGCCCGTGGCAATCAACTGGCTTGAGACATTCAGGGGGCAGGAGGGAGGGGGGAGGAGCAAAGACTCGGCGCACAGGCTCTCCCCTGCCTCCTGCCCGTGGCCATCAGCTGGTTTGCGGCATTCGGAAGGGAGGGGGAGCCTGCGTGCCGAGTCCTCCCCCCTCCCTCCTGAACACCACAAGCCATTTGATTGCTGCGGGGGGGAGGAGGGGAAGGCGCTGATCTGTGGGGTCTGCCGGCAGGCGTGAGGTGCTCTGTGGGGGGAGGGGAGTGTAGGGGAGCTGATGGGGGGCTGCTAGCTGTGGACAGAGCCGGCAGCCAAACGACATTCTAGCGAAGCATTGCACAACTTTAAATGGAGCATGTTCTGTAATTGAGCAGGGACGTAAGATCAAAACAACATTAAGCGAGAGGACCTTAAGTGGGGAGTTACTGTATTAGGCTTAGACTTGAGTGTTTTTGCTTTGTTTTGCTTGGTGACTTACTTTGTTCTGTCTGTTATTATTTGAAACCACTTGAATCCTACTTTTTATACTTAATAAAATCACTTTTGTTTATTAATGAACCCAGAGTAAGTGATTAATACCTGGGGGAGCAAAAGCTGTGCATATCCCTCTATCAGTGTTATAGAGGGCGGAAAATTTATGAGTTTACCCTGTATAAGCTTTATACAGTGTAAAATGGATTTTATTTGGGGTTTGTATCCCATAGGCAGCTGGGTGTCTGGGTGCTGGAGTCAAATGACCTGCTGAGCGGTTTTTAGTTAAAGTCTGCAGCTTTGGGGGCATGGACCAGACCTGGGTCTATGTTGCAGCAGGCTAGCATGTCTGGCTCAACAAGGCAGGGTTCTGGAATCCCAAGCTGGCAGGGAAAATGGGCTCAGAGGTAATTCCAGCATGTCAGGTGACAGTCCCAAGGGGCTCTCTGTGACCGAGCCATGTCACAACTATATACTGCTAGATACAGCACCAAATATACAGATATTTGACATCTTTTCGTTTTTAATTGCGTAATAGGTCATTCCTCCCACCTAAACATGTCTATTTATATCTGGCAACCCTTTGATGTCCTCTTCCCACCCCCACCCCCTTTTTTTTTCTCTCAGGATCTGAAGTAAACTTAGACTAAGAGCTTTCTTAGACACCCAGGGCAGGAAAAAGGGGAGGAGGAAGAGAATGTTTTGCTACCATTCAGCCCTTTATTTAGTTTCTCATTTTAAAAGAAAAAAGTTCCATTTTACTGTTTCATGTGTACAATAACAATAGTGTGATGGAAAAACAAACTATACTTTCACCTCTGGCAAGCACACTGCAATAGGTTAAAAGAAAATACAGGTTCATCCAACATGAGCAATACAGGTTAGTATTGTACTGACCCAGGCTTTAAACACTAATCTTAAATAGTTGCTCTGCCCAAATGACAAGGACATGCTATAAAAATGGTAATCTCAAAAGAAAATGGATCCAGTTAGCATTTTTTGATTTCCTGTATGTGTGGATAATTCTTGTAGGGAAAAGGGGGCATTTTCAGTTAACTGTGTATGAATCCTTTTTTTTAAACATTGCATTTCCCACGTATTTTTGCTGTTAGTTTTGATTTTGCTCTCAAAACCGTATATACTGTAATCAAAATGCATCGCTTTTTGCTAAGGGTTCTATTCTGCAAAGTGCTGAGCATACCACACCCAGTCTAGCACACCACTTAAGCATATGCGTAATCTCAAGCATATGAGTAGTTCATTTGATGATAATAGGACTAATGCTTTAAATTAAGCACATGCTTAGCTGATGTGCTGGATTGGGGTCAGGGTCCTTAACACCTTAAAGAATAGAGGATTGCATATCCCCACGACTCCATTTTCAAACACAGCTGGGGCCAGCTCCTTCACCAAAAGCACAGGGATAGAGTCATACTCACTTTTATCCAGAGTCCCATTAGTCATGAGGTCAGACTAGATGATCATAATGCTCCCTTCTGACCTTAAAGTCTATGAGTCTATGAGTCTAATCATTTTTCTGAGTTCACCTCTAGTGTATTGTCTTTGGTCATCATCATCACTCCCATAACCATCATTGTTGAGCAATCCACCAATTGTCTCCACCCCTGACGATTGTGCGTGAGAGCTTGAGTCTCCGCAAAGTCCATTCCTGTCCACTCTTTTATATTGTCAGTCCATCTCTTCTTCTGTCTACCTCTTCTTCTCTTCCCCTGTACTGTCCCTTGGAGGATGATCTTGGATAGGCCAGATGAACTTGTTACATGGCCGTACCACTTCAGCTTGCGCTTCTTCACAGTCGTCAGGAGGTCTTCATCTCACCTAGTGCATTGGGTGACGAGGTTGTGGACCTCTTAATTAGTGATGTGGTCGAAGTAGGAGATGCCCAGTATTTTACGGAAGCATCTCATCTCTACTACCGTATTTTCCATTCAAGTTCTGCTGTAAGGGTCCATGTCTCGCACACATGCAGAAAAATGGAGATGACCAATGCCTGCAGCAGTTTCAGTTTGGATTCCAGAGAGATGTTCTTATTCCTCCAGATTGGCTTTAGCTTTGCCAATGCTGCTGTTGTTTGCACAGTTCTTGCCCGAATTTCTTCCTTGGATCCTTCATCAGTGATGATTGCCCCCAAATACTTGAACTGTTTCACTGTCTCCAGCTCTTGTCCACTGACAGTGATATTTGAGCTGATCCCATCACGTTTGTTTGTCATCAGCTTGGTTTTCTCTGCACTGATTTCCATGCCATATTTTGTGGAGGTTTCATCCATTCATTTCACAAGGTTGGCAAGTTCATTTTCGCTGCCTGCCAGGCCATCAATGTCATCAGCGAACCGAAGATTTGAGATTGTTTGCCCCCCAATGCTGATTCTGCATATGTGATCTTCTAGGGCATCAGTCATTGTGCGCTCCATGTAGATGTTGAACAGTGTGAGTAAAAGAAGGCAGCCTTGCTGGACTCCAGCAGTGGTGCGAAACCACTCTGCTATTGTTCTGTGACAAGAACAGCATTGTTGGCCTTAGCATACAGTTGTTTAATGGTAAGAATAAGCTTACGACCAACCTTGTACTTCTTCATGGTTGTCCTAAGAGCTTCGTGCCATACTCTGTCAAACGCCTTCTTGAAATCAACAAAGACGAGGTAGATGTTGTAAGTACTTCTCACAGAGAACACAAAGGTTGAAAATCTGTTCTGTGGTACTTCTTCCAGCATGAAAGCCAGCCTGTTCTTCAGCGATGATATTCTCTGCTTGTGGCTTCAATCTGTTCAATATGACTTTCAGCATCACTATGCTGGGATGGCTAATTAAGCTTATGGTCCGGTAATTTTGACACAATTGCAGGTTGCCTTTTTTTGGCAGAGTGATGATTAGTGACTGTGTCCACATGGAGGGCCACTCATCAGTCTGCCAGATCTTGTTGCAGATCTTGGTGAGTACATCTATTACTATTTCTCCTTCGAATTTCATCAGTTCAGCTGGGATGTTGTCAATACCTTTAGCCTTTCCGTTCTTGAGTGATTTCACAGCTGTCTCCACTTCTTCACTTAGTGTTGGAAAGTCAGCCTCCTCTGTTGAATCTGGGCTGTCTAAGACACTAGGATCTCCATTTGTCTGGTGGTTGTATAGATCAGAGCAGTAGTTTGTCCACTTATTGATGATGTCCCTTTCTTCCGTCAGACTGTTCTCTTCTTTGTCTTGAATTGCATTAGCTTTGGTCCATCTTTCCTTCATCAGATCTTTTACAACCTGGAAGGCTCATTTGCTATTTTTATTATCGATACACTCTTCAGTTTTAGAGCATTGTTTTCAATCCATATCTCCTTGGCCACCTTCATTCCTTTCTTGATCTTTCTGCCAATCACTCTATATTTATCAGCTCCCTCAGTGCTGTTCTTGTCTCTCTTAAGTTCTCTTCTAACGTCACACATTTGTAGTATTTCATTTGTGACCCATGGTTTTGTCTTCTTACGATGTTTCCCAAGGATGTCCATTGCTGCCTTATTTATTACAGCGTGGAAATTGTTGGTCATTGTTTCTACGTCTTCCGCCAGAGCAAGCAGCGGGGCAAAATTTCCACCGATCATTGCTTGGCATGACTCTGCAATGTTTCGGTCTGAGTCTTTCTAAGTCAAACTTGTTTCTGGTGAACTTTGGCCTGACGATTTTCCTTAGCTGCAGCCAAAAATTTAGCATCACAAGGTCGTGATCACTTCCAATATCAGCATCGGAGATATTAATATATTAGCTCTATTAATCCCAGAATGAAATCGGTTTTGCACCATGATGTAGTCGATCTGGCTGCGATGTAGACCATTAGGTGCATGCCACGTTGATCGTCTGGATGCTTTATGTGCTCCTAATGTGTTTGCAAGAACCAGATTGTTATAGTTGGCAAACTCCAAAAGTCTCAATCCTCTTTCATTGGTTACTGCATTACAGAAAGGGCCACAATAATCTAACCAATCTGCCTGTGCATCAGTACCCACTTTAGCATTCCAATTTCCTTGTACAATCAGGATATCTTTCTTGTGTACCTTATCGATGATGTCTTGGAGCTGACTGTAAAAATCTTCAATTTGCTCATCGTCATAGTCTGTTATAGAGGCGTAGACTTGTACCACTGTGATATTAAACGGTACTGCTTTTAGACATATGGAAATAATCCTGCTGGATATTGGGCAGCATCCTTTTACTGAATTCTTGATATCTTTATGCACAAGAAATCCTACACTGTTGACATGTTTGTCCTCTCCACTGTAATAGTGTACATGGCCTTCTTCCGTTAGTACCTCTCCAAAGTTCTTCCATCTGACCTCAGAGATTCCTAGGAGGTGCCAGATGTATTGTTCCATTCCGTACGTGAGTTCTTTCAACTTCCCTATTTGTCTCAATGTCCTTACATTCCATGTGGATATGGTGATGTTATCTTGTCTTTGGTAGTAGCAGATTAATGTAGGATGGTTGGAGTTTGGGCACCAGAGTCAAAGGGGGTACTAATACAGCACAGGCAGTTCTTAAATCAGGATTTCAACTGATTGTTACCAGCTTCCTTGTTCTGAGTAGATTTCAGTAGATGAGAAGATCAAGATAGGAAGCAGGAAAAAGGTGAAGATCCATTTGGGGTGGGGGAATGAGGTGGCTGTGAGCAAATGTCTGCCTTGGGAGCCCCAATATTTTGGTAGGTCTTACCCCCCATTGTCTATGATGTTTACCTGATTTTTAGGCACTCCTTGCTGCTTTCATGTGACTAGAGGTTTTTCTCATAGTGAATTAGATTGTGGTGGTGCTCCCAAGGAAAGCAGACCAATGAATAAGAAACCAGTGACTTGGAGGAAGAGGCAAGGGAGGCTGGAAGTAAAATTCTCAAGAACACCTAAGTGAATTAGGACCCAGAGTCCCATTTTCAAAAGTGACTTATGCACTTAGGAACCTGAGACTCCTAAGTCACTTTTGAAAATGGGATTTTGCGTCCTAATTCACTTAGTTAGTTTTGAAAATTTTACTCTTCATTTTATTTATTTGTATTGTAAAGGCATCTAGGGTCCCCAGTCAGGAACCAGGGTCTCATTGCGCTAGGTACAGACTTGCAGTACAAAGACAATCTCTACCCCCAAATAGTTTATAATATTGGTTACTGCAAGACCCAATAGGAGAATGTAAACAAATGGGAGGGTGGGGAAAGTCATTAAAACAAGCAAGGATTGGTGATACTTGGCCTCATTTGGGTAGTCTGTTAAGTGATATTAATAGCTGAGTTGCTATACTTCTCCCATTCAGTCTTTTATTGCTTTCTGTGTCTAAACTGCTGAGAGAATGGGAGAAGAAGAGACAAGGAAAGAAGAGTGAAAGAAGGAATCTATCCCAAAGTATGTGTATGTACATGTGTGTGGGGAAGGTGATTTGCAGACTTCAGTAACTGGAATAACACGTTGCATTGTTTAAACTACCAGGCAGATTGTTTTATATATGTATACATGTGCCATCTGCAATCCAACATATCACAGCAGTATCAAACTGCCATCAAGGCTGACCATGAGTTGTTTTCCTATGTACTGTACCGTTTCCCTTCTTGACCACATTGCTGCGTGGCAATATCTAGGCACGTACTGAACCAGTATTGTTTGAGCTTAAATCAAACCACAGATCCCATAGTTAAATGTTCATACTTGTTCTTTGTACATTTGACAACAGCTTTTTCTGCACAGAGAAGTGCAACTTGACAGTTATTCACTTAAACATGGCATTCCTGAATTGTCATAAGGCATATGCTACACATGCTTTGACAATACATAACTGATCTTTTGTAGGCTGTATGCACTGTCTTATATACAGATTTTCATGCCTTTGGTCTAAGGTGCTTGGTGTAATGGATTAATGCACTTAGTGCTTTCAACTCTGGAAACTTACCTACCAAATCCTGCTAAGGCCACCAATGAAATACGAGTTTGGTGATCTCATCCTGGTCCTTAGTCCACATCACTGAATGATGACAGAACCTGACACATGTTCAATCTTTGCTAAAGAGAGGCTCAGAAATGTAATAGGTGGGATGCTGAACATCAGGGTCAACTGTGTGGGGAAACTCACAGCTTGTTTGCTGCAGTATGATAGGCTTTAGCATGTGCCCTTATTCTCTGAAAAGTATAAATCCTTTCTGTGAATACAAAATAACTTTGTGGCCGTAGAATTGAGGCATATCTAGGCTTCTGAAATATTGCAGTTAATAGGCTAGTGGTTGCAGAATTTTAGGCAGCTACTTCTAATCATTGCCACAGCCAGAGGAGGGTGGTGATATCAGAAAGTGTGTAGGCAAGTCTGACACACTATTCCTATTTTCTCTGTTCAGCTGTCTTGTGTGTGTGTGTGCGTGTGTGTGTTTTCTGTTCATTCCCTTTTTGTCTCAGTCTGAGTTTTGTTCACAGAACAGTGGGGGGTGGATGTGGACAAAACACAGCAGGCAGAGCCTGCTCTTCTTGCTCGGACCCCAGACTTCTCTGGGCTCACTATTTTCTTAGTCTTGACACAAAACTTGCCTTTATGAGCTCCAGATTTCCAGTGGCCCTGGGATTGTTTTGTGTGTTACATATTGTGTATTGCGTGTTGCAATAGCTGACATTGCACAGCAGTTTAAAAAAAAGGTGTTAATTACCAACCTAATCGTCACTATCAGTTTATCAGTGTGATCACTATGTGTTTGTTAGAGAGGAAGTTTTTGGCAGAATTCCGTGTAATGAGTATCTGAGGAAAACTAAAATCCCTTAAATGCTGCTCGAGAAACGTTAAAGTATCTGGACGCAGTGCTTGTGAATAGGGATTCTTCGGTGACTGTACTGACATCTCTAAAACTGAGTCATCCAATGATAACTTATTGTTGACTAAAACTGCTAGGTAATGGAATGAGTGGTTTGAGCGTTTAACCAGTATTAAGGTTGCCCGACATTGTGGTTGGGCTGTGACAGTCTTTTGTTGAAAAACGTAAATCTACTCAGTTGAATCCCCCTATATCAGTTGCTTCCTTCATGTGCTGAAAGGAATTCTAGAAGTCTTGTCTTGCTTTCTTTTTCCCTTCTGCATGTGTGTCACATAACGCGTGCAAGGGAAAGTGGGTCAGTCTTTCTTTCATAACTGCTTATTCTTTATCCCCTTTAAAAGTGAGTTTGAACGATGTGCATTGCAATCATCCAGACTTCTGCACATAGTGTTCTGTGGGTTGTGAATGGAGGAGGAGCTAGAAAAGGCTGTGT